>NC_088928.1:13240000-13327500 GCF_038396675.1 Hydra vulgaris
TCACTGAACTAAAAGCTAAAAAAGTTTAATTATCGCAATGAAATTATGCTTTATGGCGAGGTTTTTTTAGAAATTATATATTTTAATGTAAACTTTTAATCATTACTAAAAAAAATTGGTCAAAAAACATTGTATTAACATATAGTTATAGTTTAAAAGCTGTTGCGTCACTGAACCCATCGACGGGATAATTTGCGTTTTATAAAATAGCGCGGTAAGGAAGTCAAAATATCATCCAAAAGTTCAGATTTCGTTGTGGGTTTTCAAATTTTTCAAATTCGAATAAATTTTTGCATTTTAGTATTGTGAAGGGCTATTAGTAAATATTAGTAAACTTTTGGATTTATGTTAACATTTTCTTATAAAGTTGTAAATTTTTAAGAAATGGAATCAAAATTAGAAGTAAAAAAAAAACGTTATGCAGAATACCAAGCTAATTATGTTTCTCGGAATGCTGATAAAAAGAAAGAAATGTCCAGAGTTAGATCTAAGAGATATTGTCGCGCTTTAAAAAGAAAACTTTTAAATCAATATCAAAGACCAAGCTCATCTTTTAAAAACGTTTAACAAAGAGGAAAAGCATTGAAAAAAGTTTTAAAAGCACTACCAACTTCAAAGGAGAAACAATCTAAAATTCTTTCTATTCTTTCAAATAGCTCTGCTTGTAAAGATAATTCGGGTCTACCTCCAGCATGTTCAAAGCTGTATGGTCTTTCTGAAAGCAATGTTTTAGCAGTTGTAAACTTTTATAATGAAGATGAAGTTTCCCAAATATCACCAAACAAAAAAGATGTCACTCAAATTCAATTATCTGACGGAAAAGCAAACAATATTCAGATACGTCATTTATATTATACACTAAAAGAAGCTTTCGAGTTATTCAAGGAAAAGCATCTGCACATAAAAATTGGACTCAGCAAATTTTGCGACCTTCGTCCACGCAATGTAAAATCAGTTACAAAATTTCCGCATAATGTTTGTGTTTGTAGTTTGCATGAAAATATGCGATTTGTCTTAAATGCATTAACAAAATCAATTCAAGCGCCTTCAATCAAAGTTGGATCTGAAATGATAAATAACTTTGTTTGTGAACCGTACACATACGATTGCGCCTATGACAAATGCGTTGCATGCAAAGGTATGAAACAGTTCCATAAACACTTGCAAACTGTTAATACATTTGGTTTCGAAGTATCCTGGGACGAGTGGAGAAACCCTGAAACTAAAACATATGCAAACATTGAAAAAATTTCAAAAAAGTCTACTGTAACAGAACTCATCCAACACATATCAGCGATGCGTGATAAGTTCGTTAAACACTCATTTGTAAAGAAAAACCAATCAACAATTTTTAATAAACTGAAGAAGGTTTCGATGAGTGTTTAATTTTAAAATTGCGGTAATCCAAGTTGACTGGGCTGAAAACGCTAGGTGTTTCTATCAAAATGAGCCACAAGCGGCTCATTTTGGTCAAAATCAAGTTTCTATCATGACCCTAGCAGTCTGGAACATTGAGTTAAAAACATTTGCCATAGTTTCAGATTCAACTGATCATACTAAGTCTTCCATTATACCGTACATTGACAAAATCCTTCACTTTATTCCTGATCAAGTTAAATGCAAATATTTTTGATTGAACTAACAAATAAATATAAAACTATTGCATAATAACTATTACTTTATGTAAATAATTATTGTATATATTAATTGAGTATATTATTGACTTTTATTCTGGAATTTTTAATTGTTGTAATAACTCTTAAAATGCTAGCATTCTATTACAACAAGAAAATAAAAAACATTTTTCATAAGCAGTAAAAAACTTTATTAGCTCTTGTCAAATTGTTTATCAAATAAGTAATGTTGTTAATAAATGAATGAATAGCTAATATGAACACCCAAAGATGCATGTCTAAAGAATTTTTTCATGGCGCAATAAATGATACTTGTTATGTATATATTCTTGTAACATAACGTTACAAACATATGCTTGTATAGTATAAAAGTATAAAACCAAATTTTGTATTTAATAAGCAATATTTTTAATGAAAAAACAGATAGCTTGTGCAAAAAAAAAAATATATATATATATATATATATATATCAGGAGCTATTTAAACCATTTTCAACAGTATTTGGGTGCCGCCCAAATTAAAATTTGAGGATTATTTTTTTTAATAAATAAAAATTATTGCTAATATTGTTTTTTTGCAAATAAAACGTCGATAATCCGCTAAAGTTCACCAGCACGAGGGGGTGCCACCGTCCAAATTTCTTTCCTAGAATAGGCCCTGTATATATTTATATATATATATATATATATATATATATATATATATTTATATATATATATATAAATATATATATATATATATATATATATATATATATATATATATATATATATATATATATATATATATATATATATATATGTATACACACCATTGCTTGATCGTGTTTTGATCTTTTCCCATAAAAAGTCAAGATTATACATTTAAAAAAAAGTTAATATGTAAGACTAGAAAAAAATTAAATTTTTTTAAATTGATACCCAAACTAAAACCCTCACTGTAAACTCTGTGCATGTTCTCCCTATTAGAGTCAGAACCTTTATATATACTCATGCAAATAAATAACAAAAAAAATTATATAATATAAAGAAGTCTAAGTGACCTCTGTATGTCTTATAGTTCTAAGGATGTTAATTTCGTCATTCAAGTCATAACTAACTAATGATGCCACTAACTCCTAATGATATCATTAACCTCTCCTATTAACTTCTTTTAGTAAGGTCATTAACTCTTTACTAATGACTAAAATATTTATATAATAACTGGTTTTAAAATACAACAAAATTTAAAATTGGGTTAAGTAATGGTGCTTAAAATGCGCCAAAATTTAAACAAAAACATGAAATGATTGAGTCAAAAATGTTAAACACAGTGGAGACTTATATATATGTCAACTTTTGGTTTGAAGGTTTGACACCCCACCCCCTTCACCATCAACAAATCATACAGTAAACCAGAACCTTTTTGTATTTTATTAGGAAAATTGGAACCTTTATTTAGATTGGACTATTTATCTCTACTAGGCAAATTGGGGAACTAAGGTCCTTTTTTTTAGTGGACGAAAACCCTAAGACATTCCCCCCCCCCCCTTACTTAATACCTACTTGCGCCGGCCATAAAATAGACCACAAAATAAAAAATAAAACTACAGAATAAAACAAAAACCAATAAAACCGCAAAAAAAACTAAATACATTAAAAAAAAAAAAGAAAAAAAGCAACCTGTCCATGATCATCATTTAAACCAATTAGCAAAATGTAATCTGGTATATTATCATCTCTCCCTAAGGCAGCATTCACTTGATCATTTATAACAGATAGTCCTTCCTAAAGCACATAATTTTAGAAATATAAATAAAATATATAAAAAAAGAAAAAAACAAAAAAAATAAATTGCATTAAAAGAAAAACAACATAAAAAAGCAAAAATTTACTTTTACACAGTTTTCAAGATCAACGCTAGTTTTATGCTTAACAGAAACCTTGTTGCCTGATTGATTATCTTTTAAAGACAGTCTACGAATTTTATCTTTTCCAGACTTTCCTGATAAAGCAACCATTTGTTTTATACTTTTCGAGTTTTTTTTCTATAAAAATTTTTGTTCTTTGTTTATTAACTAAACATACACGTACACATATTTACATTCCTACAAACCACAGAACAGTTAAAAAAAAAGCTTATGCTATAATGTCATTTATTTTGAGCAAAAGAAATTGTAAATTATAAATAAATAGTTCCATAAAAGCATTTTTTAAATTTCAAATAAGTAAAATTAATTAAATGGAAAATTTAAAAATTAAAAAAGTTCATTTTAAACTTTGATTTATTAATTTGTATTTGATGAATAAAATAGTGAATTTTATTTAAAAAACTAAATAGATAGCAAACTTTAGTTAAAAAATACATTTGTTATATTTTATGTAAAAATTGTACTAAATTAATTAGAATTATCAAATTTAATCAAAACTTTATGACAAACTTTTATTTCAAACTATCTGCTGCTTTTTTACTTATATAGTTAAATGTAAATGAGAAAGTTTTTGACATAATACAAACTAAATGTATTTTAGCTAGATTTAAAATACTTGATTTACATTTTAAATCTAACTAACTTGCAAAGAAACTTTATACCATTATTTTTATCTTAATATTTTGTGAAGACTTTCATGTATCAACGTATACAAACTGGGCATGGGTAAGTAATCAAAATACAAACTTTCTCTGTGCAATTACAATATTGGCATTATTTCTAAAAAAAATAACTCTGTTTTGTAGAGTTTTTATCTTTAACTATGTATTGTATTAGGAATTAATTTAGAAAAAAGGGCATCAAACAAAGGTAAAAAAACAAATGAAAAAACAACTTGTATACGCATGTAAATAATTTTCTCTCCCAACAACCACCACTGGATAAGTATATAGATTATCATGAAATAACAAATAGATTGTTATTTCATGATTGAAAGGAGTGTACAGAAGAACTATATAAAATACTCTCCGTTACTACAATCTACTAGCTTAATAAACTTGTATTTATTTAAATTTGTATTTATTTATATAACTATATCCAGAAAAAAATAAAATAAAAAGTAAATTAATAAACTCTCTCAAAAGTATATCAAACATAAATGGTAACTTTAATAAAACAGAATCAAAAAATAATTGTATTTTAAAAAAATTTTCAAAATGCTTTTATGAAACTAAAAAAAAAAGAAGTAATACAAGTAATAAAAAAAAAAAAAATAACAACAAAAATATTAACATTATAATTTTTTTAATTTTAAACTAATTCATTAGAGACAATGAACCTGGCCTTGATCTGAGTCACTGCTAGGAGATGGTTCTTTACTATCTTCTCCACTGTTCTCAATAAAAGATTGTGTAATTTCTTTATGCAGTTGCTTAATAAATATTTATTAAAATTAATATTAACAGCAACTAATTAATATTATTGTTATTTAATATTAACTATATTAACAGCAACCAATCTTCCAACTTTTATTTATTTTATCAATAGCCATACCGTAAAAACACCTAATTATGAATGAAACCTAATTATGAATGGTTTTATAAAAAGTTTCATATCTTTTATATTATATCAAATTTATAATTTTTTATTTTTTAATAAATAGTCTTTAACAAAAGACAAATCGAACAATAAAAAAAATTATTTGAAAATTTACAATTGTGTTATCTTTGAACTTAAAATCTAACAAAATTAAACTAACAAAAATAGAGAAAAAGACAAACTTAATTTTGAAAATAAAATGAAAATTGTAAAAGCACTATTTTGTGCTAAATTTGATGCTGATTAATATTACGCAAAAAAACTGCAATATCGCTATTATTCCTGAAAATATATTTAAAATAAGACAGAAACAAGAAAAAAAAAAAAGATACCTAATTCTAGATACAAGTAATTATTATTTATTTACCCATAATCTTGTGTATATAAATAAATAAATTAATATAAATGAAACAGTTAAAAAGAAAGGAAAAGATATCACCCAACCAGTTTTAATGTTGTTTAAAGATCAACTTACACCTTTAGATAATAGAAAAGAGAAAGGTGAAAGAATTAAATGGCCAATTATAATATGGCTTCAACTGATGCTATAACTTTGACAAAACCAAACAAGAATCAAAAACACAAAAACTAGACAAACAAGCTGCCAAAAAATATCTAAAGAGCAAATAAAAATTGCATCTCAAAAAAAGCAAGTCAGCCTTCTAAAAAAAGCAACAACAACAACAACAACAACAAAAAAAAAGATTCAAGACTCAAGACTCAAAAAAGATTCAAGAAAATATTAATACCATAGAAGAGTCCATTCATTCATGTTATTCTTGTGGTGTTGATTGGACTAGTAGTCAATGGCTTACATGCAAACAGTGTGCTAGTTGGATTTGTATTGTTTGTATGATTGATTATCATCCTACAATGGAGTTTATTCGCATAGAATGCCAATAGAATATTTTTTGTCATACCATAATTTAAAACAATTCCATTTAAGTAAAATATTTATAACAGTTTCGTTAATTAATTTTATGTGTGTTTTTTCTATTTTCTATCCATCCAGAATTAGGTTCACAGTACCCTAATTCAGGATAAAAACAAGTTTTTTAAAAACTTAAATTTTTTGAAACTTGAAATTAAAACAATGCTATTTTCTTTGTTATAATAAAAAATTGCTATAATAAAAAATATTGAAAAAATAAAAACACTAAAATATGTGTAACAACAAGAGGAATTATTCTTGTCATTACGCATATTTTAGTGTTTTTATTTTTTCAAAAGTCGTAATAATAAGAGAGCTATAAACTTTTTTTTCTTCTCAAAACATCTGTAATTAGGTGTTTTTACGTTATACCAAAAATTACTACAAAATAGTTTTTTGTTTTATTTTAACAACGTCTCTGATGCAAACAATCTAGTTAAGAAAAGAAATTTAAAAGAATAATTTGAAACTTTATTTCTAAAAAATTAGCAAAACTATATATATAATAAAGATTACGATTTCTCAATTAATATAAAAAACATTTTAAAATATCTTATTTTTTGTACAACTCAAATTCAATTCAAGCCTTCCAAAAATAAAATAATAAACACAAAAAAAAAAAAAAAATTATAAAATATAAACTTATAAAATTAAATATTGAAAACAAAAATAAATTATAAAATTACTTTTGTTTCTTCCTTTGTTAATGTTGAAGTATTTAAAGAAGCTGAACTTTTATTTTGATCAAAAAAAGGTCTAAACAAAAAATTTAATAGTTTAGCATTCCTAATGTTAATAATTATTTTTAACTATTTAACATAAATTAATCTTAAAAATTATATTTATGTTATAATTAACATAAATTAATTATTGTTAACTATTTAAGCTTTTAATCAAACTTTTAATAATTATTATTGTTAACTAATTAATGGTTATTAGTTAACATTTATTGTTAATTAATGTTAACTAAAATTAACTTTTAAACTAAAAATTTAACTTTTAGTAATTATTTACATGTTAACTAATTGTTAGTTAAATAACATTAATTATTGCTAATAAATTTACATTAATTATGTAAATTAATTAACAATAATGTAAGAATTATGTATATTATATGTAAGTATATTATAGCAAGGATGTAAGAAATGTTATCAATATTTTTCTTTGTGCTATATCTATCTATAACTTCTTATCTATATATATATCTATCTATAACTTCTGAAAGAAATGCCAGGATGTACCTGAGCTGGTTATTTAAAATAAACATTAACACTTATATAAGCAATGTGTCATACTGAAATAGCCTGCTGCCAGGGGTATCTAGTACATACATCTTATAGCCTGCTGATATAAAGGAGTGCTACTACATTGACTGAGGGCTTGGACTGGGGCAGCAACCTTATCTTGAGCAAATCTATCTTATCTTATTGGTCTTTTTTTTCTTCTTTTTATTAGAAAGCTGTAAGCTATAAAGATAAGCAAAATGAGTAAGCAATTGCATATCTATATACCCAATAGAAGTTTTATATATATATATATATATATATATATATATATATATATATATATATATATATATATGTATATATATATATGTATACATATATATATGTATATATATATATATATGTATATATATATATATTTATATATATATATTTATATATATATACTTATATATTTATAGATATATATATATATAAGTATATATATTTAAAGATATGTGTATATAAATAAAATCACCGTAATCCAGGTCGTTGTACAGAACCAATACTCATTGTATCAGCAAGAAATGCTGAGTAATTTTGTCTATCCTCATCATCCATATAATCTGCATTGTCTTCTTCTTCTTCGTCATCATCATCATCAATATCATCATCATCAATGTCATCATCTTCATCTTCATCGTCATCATCATCAAAAAGGTAGTCATTACCTTGTAACTTAAGATTTTCTCGTTGTAACTCTTTTTGGACATGACCAAAATCCTCAAAAAAAATTAAAATATTTCAAATATTTAAAAAAAAATATTTTTCTATTACTGCTTATTTTTTTTACTTCTTAATTTTACAATAAAATTTAAAAAACATTGTGTTCTAACACTTGTTACTCTGACAATTAAAAAAATTTATTAATTAATGTTAATTAACTAGAATTGACTTAACTTTTAGTAATTATTGATGTTAACTGACTAATTAATGTTAATTAATTAACATTAATTATTTTTACATAATCAATGCAAAATTAAAGAAAATATTTTTTCAAGAAGTTCAATTGTGGTGACCCTACCAATTTATAAAACGGTCAAAAAAAGTACAACAGGATAAATATTTTGGAAACTTTGAATAACAATTTTGTTGGAATTTCAGTAACATAGAGTCCACTTTAGTACTCTAGTTTTTTTTTTGTTTTTTTTATGGCAAAAACATTAAGAATTACTACAAAAAAAAAACTTATCAAAACTCTAAAGAGTCAGCCATACAAACATTAACTAAAGTACAATTGCTAACTAGTTTTCATATGAAACTCTAACAAAACCAATAAATTGCAAAAGTTTTTAAAAAGAATTACAACTCAAGATATTTACAAAATCGGAAAATTCAAAAAAGAAGATACAATTAAAGATAATAACAATAAGACAAACTAAAATAAAAAGCAGATCAATCTACTAATAATATAATAATAATAAAAAATGTCTTTAAATACTTCAAGTTCTTCAATTTGTTTAGTATTGAAGATAAGTTTCACTACTTTTTTTCATTATTTCCTTTCTTAACAGGGCACTGGTTGGTTTTTTCTTTCTGCAAGTTTAATACACTCTGCAACCCATCATTACAATAAATTTTTGCAATCTTGACTTTTGGTTTACCTTTTTGATGTCAGCTGTGATGTGCATGATGTCAGCTGTGATGTGCATGATGTCAGCTGTGATGTGCATGATGATGTGTGTCAGCTGTGATGTGCATGATGATGTGCATGATCAGCTGCGATGTGCATTTTTGATGTCAGCTGTGATGTGCATGAACTTGTTTCTGTTTCATCTCCCTTTTTTCTTTTTTTTTCATCTTCCCCTTTTTCTTTTTCATTATTCAACTCAACTGTATATTTTTATGAGCAGATCAAAATGTTTTGATAAATGGTGGGGTAATTTAAACTGTGTTTGATTGTATATCATGGGCAATTAATTGGCCCTTTATGATTCTCCAATAGATAACACTTTTAGAAATTGAACTTATTTTAAGAGAAGAGTTGTTTATAACATATTTATAACAGCAACCTGGAATAAGCGTTAAAACTAATTTGATTATAAAAGATAATTCAACTACAACCACCTTAAAAATAAAAACACCCAGCCAGTCATTTGATGAATAAGATAAAAATCCTTTTACTTAATAGCTCTGATTTCATTATCCATTAAATCTTTAAACTGAAATAACACAAAGTCACATAGGTGTAACAAAGGGATCCTTGAACTTATGATGTACCCAAAAAAATTAACAAGTAACATTTTCAAGTCATCAACTAAATTTTGGTTCTTTAATTCAATCAAGACATTAAGGTTAAACACAATGGATCCTCTTATCAAATAGTAATTCAATGACAATTTGGTAAAACTTTAGCACTGTCTAGAAACATAGCAGTGAAAACAGTGTTAAGTCACAATTAAAATATAAAAAAGAAACATAGCAGTGAAAACAAGGCTAAAATTGTAATTAAAATGAAAAAAGAACCAACCACTATTTACATTCAGTTGCAAGATAATTTCAACCTTAGTAGGATCTATTTTTACAACACAGGAGTCCAATGTTTTAGCTTTTCTGTAATAGAGTCATTAAAGTCTAAAAAAACAAATGGGAAAAGAAGAACTCTTTAACAGGTTTTTAAAAAAAACCTTTATCTTTTCCTAATGCTTCATTTTGTTTAGCTCCTTTTGCATGGTCTGCCATAATAGGCGCAGAGCCAAAAAGATTTTTTAAAAGATTTACATTAATGTGGCAAATTACACAACTTGCTTTAGTATCAAATTTAAGATCTTTGCTGGACACTGGACACCCTGTAAGCTATTTAACCCCAAAAAAAGTTAATTTATGATAAAATGTGTATTTATAATATTTTACCTAATATGAAATAATAATAAGACTTAATAAAAATACCAACTTACTTCATCTGTTACTTTTAGTTTTTTAAAAAGAACTTTGATTATTCTCTGCTTGAGATTGTGTGAATTTACCTGCAAACAATTCACATTCAGGTAAAAAAAAATTTAGGTTAATACCTTTTTTTTCAAATATTTTATTTTATCAGTAAACTTTTCAAAATTAAAATTCATAAATTTACCTTTCTTTGCAGATCTTGCCGAGTGTATCCCGAAAGCTTAAAATAAAAAATCTTATTGTAAAATGTGTTAAAAAGAGTTGATGAGTGCTACAAATTTTTGTATTTTGAGATTTCTTGTATGAAAATAGACATGGAATTACCAATACAGTCAAAAATATTTCTTAAAAGATTTTTTTGTCCTTATTTTGGTTTTTATATGAACATGACTTTCAAAAATTTTTAAATACATCTAGCGATGTCCTACAAACTTATATAAACATGATTTTAAAAAATTTTTCAACACATTTAGTTTCCAACAAAAGTTATATGAACATGAATTTCGAAAACTTTTAAATATATTTTGCAATGTCTAATAGATTTATCTCCATTTTAGTATTTTCAACAACTTCTCCCAAAAAAAAAAAAATGTTTGGGGTTACTATTACAAAGGTATTCATCACTATAAAAATTAAAAAGAAAATTAATAGAATTTTCAATTATAACTCAAAAAAGATTAAATTAGCATTTCTAATCTCAACTTATTAGACTTTTTCCATTTAAATTTAAACAACTTTTATTTAATGTTCAGGTATTAATAACCTTTAATAAATTAAAATTAAAAACTTGCTTAATAACTGTCTAAAGTCTAAGCAAGTCTTGATTATTGAAAGCTGCTGACTGGTCAAACAAAGTTAGCATCAATAGATCATTATTACAAGAAGGAGAAATTTTTTTTTTTTAAACATCTTCGCTTCCAACAAGGCTGCAAGCAACCACTAATTAAAGTTGGAAGTTGCTGAAGAGAAAAGATGAAGAATGTAGAGCAAGATAACGATTGACGGACAATTAAAGGATTGCAAATTATATGAATTAGGAAAACAAGATGAAGAAAGCGAATTCAAAAGAACTGATGTTCGAGGGAAAAAACTAGATGAATAAGAGTTTTTGGAGCACTTAGGAACAGTCACAGAAAAAGGATGAGACTTAATTGAATGACGAGCAACACGAGAATGAATTATAGTAGATAGCACAAGAGATGCTAGCTCTTAAGAGCAGTGCCCATTATAGTATTTGTAAAAAAGAGAAAGAGAAGCAACGTTACGACGATGTGATAATGGTTGGAGGTTGGCTGCAAGAGCACCTTGTCTAAAAGAGAAAGGGCATCATTAGAAGATCCGCCCCAGATATGACAACAGTATTCCATACAAGGCCGGATTTGAGATTTATAGAGATAGAGAATAGAATCCGAAGTAAGAAAGTGTCAAGCTCGATAAAGAGATGCAACCTTAGTAGATGCTAATTTTGCAACTGATTTGATATATGGTTTCCAAGAAAGATTGAAAGTAAGAGTTAATCGTAGAAGATGAAGAGTAGATGACTCATCGAGTACATTACCGTTCATAAATATAGGAAGATCTAAATTATTGCAATAATGATTGGCTGAAAAAAATTGAGTTTTATCTGTATTGAAGTTCACCAGCCACTGTGAGCCCCATGCTGTAGCAGAAACGAGATCGTTTTCAAGCTCAAATACCCCCTCCAAGCAATCAGAGAGTGTTGGCTTCTTATCACGACAAGAATAAATGGTAGCATCATCAGCAAACAATGCCACCTTAGATGTGAGAATATCTGGAAGATTGTTAATGTAAATTAAAAAGAGTATAGGGCCGAGGATAGAACCTTGAGGAACCCCTGAAGTTACAGAATAAGAAGAAGAGTGCTGTCCATCAAGGACAACTTTTATACTACGATTAGAAAGGAAGGATTCAATAATCTTAAAGATGTTGCCAGATACACTGTAAGAAGAAAGCTTATGGAGAAGACCAGCATGCCAAACTTTATCAAAAGCTTTTGAAATGTCAAGAGCGATGGCCTTAACCTCTCCACCTTTATCTAATGCACGATAAAACCTATCAGTTAATACTGTTAGCAAATCAGCTGTAGAACAAGAAGATCGAAATTCATATTGATGGTCAGAAAGTAAGTTATTAGATTCAAGATGAGAAATTAAGTGTTTGTTAATTAAAGATTCAAAAACTTTGCTTATGATAGGAAGAAGACTAATGGGACGGTAGTTAGACGAATCAGATTGCTCTGCAGAATTTTTGAAATTAGGGATAACAGATGCCGCTTTCCAGCAGGCTGGAAAGCAAGACTCTGATAAGCACTTGTTGAATAGTTTTGAGAGTATAGATAACAGCTCCGGAGAACACTTTTGCAAGACAATAACAGGTATGTTGTCCGGGCCACAAGCTGTAGAAGAGTCTAGGCAGGAAATCACTTTATATACAGAAGCTGGAGTGATACCAATGTCAAGCAATGGATCAACCTGTTTGTTGGCAATATCAGGTAGAACGCAACTAGTGGAATCAAGAGATGATATTGATGAAAAGTTTTTAGCAAACAATTCAGCTTTGTCTTTAGGTGAGGTGACAAAGTCTGAACCATACAAGAGAAGCAGAATTAAAGATTTGCCCTTATTATTAATACTATTAAAGATTCTCCAGAAGTCACAAGAGCCTAATTTTTGAGATGAGATACAAGATTTCATGACCTAAGAATAGCGGGCTTTGGCGTTAGACAAAACCTTTTTACAATGGTTTCTAGCAGTAATAAACAGACATCTGTTTTCTGGAGAGTTGTTTTGCTGATAAATATGGAAGTAACAGTTTGATTGGCAATCGCAGCAGCACAGTGTGAGGAAAACCATGGAGGAGAGTGAGGCTTGACCTGGAATCGTCGAAAGGGAACAAAAGAGCCAGCCTGAATTCACAAAGTTATGTAAGAAGCACATTTGTCGACAGGAAGACAAAAGATTTCTATCCAAGGGCCATCACAAAGAAAATCACGGAAAGAATCCCAGTCAGCTTTATTGTAGTTGTAAGAGGTACGATAATAGGGGGATTCAGGTGATGAAGAAGAATGAGATATTAGTTTTAGAGAGATTAAACTGTGATCAGAAGCACCTAAGGGTAAATGTGGAGAAACTGAGCACTGACTAGGATCAGAAACAAGAAATAAGTCAAGTAGAGAAGGTAAATGATTAGGGTTGTCTGGAAAGTGAGTTGAAAAGTTGACTATTTGAGTTAGGGATTGAGAAAGACAAAAGTTTTGGGCTTTAATGCCTGCAAAATCACTGACACTAGAGCCAAGCCATTCAGAGTGGTGAGCATTAAAGTCACCAACAACAACTATATTAGCTGATGGATAAAGAGACAGGGCTTGGTCAATATGATCAGAAATAACATCAAAAAGAGTGCAGTCATGAGGTGAAGGAGAGCGATATAGAACAAAGAGGAAGGTGATAGAGTGAAGTGGTGCTAAACAAAAGCACATGAAAGAATAGTCTGTGGATTCAAACCTAGTTTCGCGAAAAATGGGTGAATTCTTACGAATGTAAATGCCCAGGCCAAGTATGTGGCAATTGGAGTCTTTACGAAATAAATAAAAAAGAATATTGCTGCATCTAAAACATTAAATGGAGTCAAATAGACATATTTTGGAATTGTCTTCAACATTATATTTTTCTCAACTTTATATTCTCTCTTGAGAGAACATACAAAGCCATTGAAAAAAAATCTAAAGTTCATGCTATCATCAAGCACATACCTGAGTTCACATCAGGCTAAAATGTATGACAATACCCAATATAAAAGTTTTGGAATGAGTAAGCATTAAAATTAGTTCATGCAGATTTCATCAGGGTATGGGAAAAACATGCCTTACAAAAACATATCTTACAAACAAAATTTGGGACATACAGAGTACTTCAAAAAACTGAAGAATTGTACAATTGCATCTCTAAAAGTCAAGATTGAGTAACCAATATTTGTAACTTCATTTTATCTTCTATCTATTCAATCTACTGTAAATATAGTATAAATAAATATAAAAAGTTTCAGTCATTTTTCTGTTTTCCCTTAGGGATAGTTTTTTTTATAGATGAAATGAAAATATATTTGCACATTAAATGAAATTTTTAATCTAAAAAACAACCAACCTGAGGTTAGTTGACTAATTTAGTCTGATTTGGTTTATTATTTAAAACTTTATCTAATTTTTTTTTTCAAAATTTTTATATTATTGAACATTTGTCTGTATAAAAGCCTAAAAAACCTAGTATAATATTTTTTAGTAGTAATATAAAAAACCTAGTAAAATATTTTTTGAAACAATTGATAATTTCATGCCTATGTTTGAGCTACAAGCGGTTGAGTTCTGAGAAATCATATATGAGTTTTTATATTACAACTAGGAAGATTACCATCCATAGTTAACAAGCTCCTCCTATCCATACTTTCAATTAAACTAGGGGATTTCATATTATAGCATTTTAGCATTTGTCTTGGCTAAGGAGCCTCACCTGTTTCAATACAGAATCGGTTTAACATTGTTTAAAACTTTAAAACTCTTTAAAATTTTTAAATAACTAGTTAAAGTAGTGTCTTAACAAAAAAATATTTTGAAAATTAATAAAAAATTTAAAAAAATATAAAGATTTTTACTTGTTCCATTTCTCCAGCACTATCCTCAACATCGCTACTATAGGAATCATCATCCGAGCTCAAGTTTGGGTGTTCTATATAAACAAATTATTTTTTTAATAATACCCATCAAAAATTTACAAGAACAATATATGGTAACATTAAAAAAAACAAAAAACATTCCCAGGCATGGTATACAACCTCGAACGCATCCCTTACATATCATACAATTATTTTGTAAATTACAGCATGTGGTAAATTGCATACCATAAACAGAGGCTTTTAAAAAGTTGCACAATAAAAAAAATAACAATAACAAAGTACAAAAGGAACAAGAGATTTTAATTAGGAGTTTAATCCAAAACTTTTAAATAGAAAGCAACTAAGTGGTGGACTATTTTGAAGTTTTTTTAGACTCATTAAAATAAAATACTGATATCACACACTAAATCTTTTACTTTCATTTGGGTTTGTTAGAAGAAAGGTAAAAAAAAAAATATAGCCTACTGACAGCCAGAGGTTGCCAAAAAATTCAACATGAAAGGTCATATATTAGGCTTTTTAGTCAAATGCAATTGATATGTATACACAAATAACAAAAAATGGTAATTTTATAATGCAGTTGATCGATTTGATATACCCTTTAGATACCTCAAACTCAAAAAGGTTGTTAAAAATGTGTGAAAAACGCAAATTATCTAAAAATATTGCCAATGCAGTTGTAATTTTAGAAACAATCTATCCTTCCCCTTCTTTCTCTATATTTCCTTATAGTTAAATAATCATTTCAAAAAATAAGGGCTTTCTTTTTTTCAATAGCTTTTTTTATAATATTAAACCACACGTAAAATTTTTTTTCATATAAAATAAACTTTTCAGTACTGGATTTAAGTGTTTGTAAACTAGTATTTGGTAAAAAGATAGTCTGGACCCACCTGTATTCCTGGTTGCTGCAAGGCTGTCTTCCATAAATTAAATAAACTCTATAATATCAAAATGAAGGGGTTTTAAATTTGACATGGTCATAACTTTTGATTTCTAAAGGATTGTTAAATAAAATTTAAAACCTGCAAATGAACTTAAATTTAATACAAGATAGTAAAAAAAAAAATTATTAAATAATTCACATTTAGGATAAGGGAGCGAATTTTTTTGGGTATTTTTGTACCTAGGCTCTAATCATAGAGTTTATTTGCAAAACAATTCTGATTTAATTTAAGCATGAACATATTTTAGTTTGGAAGTTTGCACAATATCTGAAAAACTAAAAAATCCAATAAGTGCCACTGAAGTATGGTGGTCAGAGCAGTCAAAACACAATTTTGATGTTAGAACCCTGACTCCAAAAACATATTAGATGTATAATATGACTGTATGTAGATGTTTTCCATTTTTGCTAATTTTTGGTATACTCAGGCCCACTGTGCAGAGATTAATGCACATTACCAACATTAAAATTATTTCAGGGTAAGGGGAGGCAGTGTTTCTGGGGAAATTTTTTTGATACCTAAACAAGCTAACTTTGCAGAAACATATAGCTGATGTATGCATAGTTTTAGAAAAAAAAAGTAATAATAAATATAACTGTGCAAAAAAAAAACAACCTAATTTGAACATTAATTTCCTTGAATGAAATCTCTATAGAAACAGATTCATTTTTTATAAAACTTTAATCAACAAAAAGCATAAAACATATTTCAACATTGTTTTCACTAAAACATATACACTGTAATTTTTTAAAACTCTGAGAATCAAAATTGATTTTAAACCAAAATTAAAAGTTGTAAGTGATACTGTTTAATCTTTTATAAAAATAATTTTTATCATAAAAGATAGAAGACTTACTAATTGTCAACAGAATATATATTCACATCTTTATAAGTTTATTATACATGATTTTTTTAAATAGCCTTTTATTTGCTATCTTGTAGTATTTTCATCTTATTTTACTCAAAATTAGGTAATGAGATATTTAACTAAACAATATGACTTTTTTATTAAATTCTTTTCACAACTTCAAATTTGGCAATTCATTTATCTGAAGTAAAAAAAAGCTTAATAAAAACAGAAACTTATTTCATATTTGAATTACTTGCTGACTTGTAACAACATTGCTGAAAATAACCAATAACATCATAAATATAAGACAAAAAAAACAACAAAAGATTATTACACAATGAATCTACAAAAAAAACTTCTCATTACTTAGGGGACATCACTTTTCAAAAATCGCATGTGGTTTTAGGTTGTGATATTTACAAAATTGAACATGGTTTTAGGTTTTGATTTTTAAAAAACAAAATATTATGCTACAATGTTATACAAAAAAAAAAGCCATTTTTTTCCTGGGAAAGTCTTATTAATTATTGTTGAGATAAAAACATCTTTATTCATATACAAAACAAAACACAAACAAAAAAAACTAAAAAAGAAAAAGAGTTATATACCTATTGTATTTCTTCTTTCATGTATGTCTCTATCAATAGGTTCACTATTAAATAAAAATTAATTCATAAAACTATATCTAAATAACTTCAATACAAGTTGCAAAAAAAGTCTTCAAATGTTTATAAATATTAAAGTGTACTTTCTTACAAGTGGCATACATATTAATTAAGAAAATAGATTTATTGCAGGGGTATATCAAGAAATTTGGAATGTTTAAGGTTTCCAGGTACATGTAGATAAAAAAGATGTTTATGTTTGTAAAAATGTAATTTGCATATGGTGTACGAGGTATAAACATAATAAGTTAAAGTTTACTTCTCGCCGTTAGGTCACCATCAGGTCGCTATCAGGTTGCCATCAGGTCTATGGATAAAAAATTTGTTACCACCTACATACATTAATGAGGTCATACATTAATGAGGTTGATGCAATAAAAATATTATGGATGTAAAATATTATGAAAGATCATTGATATCACGTTGTCACCATTCATCACAGTTACCCATCGCTTTCACATGTCTCTGACACATAACTTTTGTTAGTTTACAAAATTCCATTAAGACAACATTTTTTACTAATAAGACTCTCTTTAAATGGGATCACAAATAAATAATCTGTTGGTTCTACACCGAAGTAGTTCTCCGAATCATTCCCAGCCGTAAGCATTAATAGAGTATGTTACCATGCCATGATAACATTATAATGTCAATGATGACTGATCACAGCACAAGCAACTTTTGGTTCCAATAACATGACACCACAGCTTGCTTTATTACATACTGCTTCTTGGCTGCCTAACTTTAAAATATGGTAACTACAGATTATTTCTTTTGGGGCTATTTAAGATTTAATGTTTATATCAATAAACTACAGACTCTTGATTCCTTTAAAAACAATACCTGACAGGAATTGATGATTTATTCTTTGATGAAAATTTAAGCGATGGAAAATATTAGAAATGTATTAGTGTCATTTAATCTGGGTGTCATATTTGAAATTAGTCTGAACAAATTTGTTATAATTAGTTATTCATAAAATAAAAACCTGGTAAGTGAACCAATAGTCAATACTGCAACAGGAGATTTTTCATCTTTTGCAAATAAATTAAGCTTAGGTGAATACCAACCTTGCAACACCTGTAACGAAAAAGTTGCAAAATAATTGCTGCTTTAATAAATTTAATAAAAAGATTATATATTCTGAATGATTACCTGTGCCATATTTATATAGCCTACAGCTAAAGTCTTATACCCAAGTATTGGACGATTTCTATATTTCTTCCGACGTTGAAGCATTATTTGCAACAGATTTTGCCTTCGCTTTAAAAAATGTGGATACTAAATACAAACCAACAATAAAGTCAAAAACTTTCACTCTATAAATTCAATCTGAGAAATTGATTTCATAAATTAGAATACCTAAAAAACATAAAACATTAAACAAATACAAAGCATTGAATAAACATTTTTACAAACACCTGTAATGTAAAGACAAGATCTAAATCAACATCTGCAGTACCAGAAGTTTGAACTGGTATTTGATCAGACCGCAAACTGCGACGAGACCCCTGAAAAATTTTTATATTATAAATAAAATTAGCATCTATAATATATAACAAATAAAAATATTGTAGTTAAGATATTATTATTGTGAAAATTTTTACCCGCATCGCAACACATAAAACGAGAGCATTAAGATCAACTTCTAATGTTTGAAAGACCTCCAAATGAACAACACGAAAGCAACATAATCTAAACAACAAATCTAGTTAGTTTAAAAAACCTGCAAGTGAATATCACAAAGCAACATAACATATACATATCTTACAAATTTTGAAAAATATACAGAAACTGAACAATACTTTTTTTCTACTAGTGTAAAACTATAAAATGAAATGTTAAAATATGACCGAACTACTTAGGTTTATTTACTATATTCCTTATTATATATCTGTACCTTTAAAAACAGATATACGTGAAAATGGATGTAGGTGTACCTTATAAAAGAGATACACATTTTTGTAGGTGATAAGAAAAATTTGATGTTTTCTGACAAATAATATTAAAAACTTAAAAACAAATACTCAATCAGTGAACAATTAATAGGGTTTTTAACTTTATGCTAAACTAAGAACAAGTAAAAAAAAAATGTGAGATGATTCCATTGTTTTTTTGTAATGTTTTTAACTAGAGTTACTTTTTTGTCATTTTAAACTTAACTATAGGAAGTTTTTAAATGTTTTCTGACAAATAAAAATAAAGTTTAATAAATCAATTAAATCTGATGTAATGTAAAGCAAGATTAATCAAATTTGACAATAGCTTAATTAATCTTGCTTTACACTACATCTGTATATGATTTATTAAATTTGAATATATTTTTATAATTCTATTTACGAATAATTCTGTTTTGCAGAATAAATTTATAAAACCAAAACAAAATTCATACTTAAAAAAGTTACATATACAAAACTGAGTGTTACACAAGCACATCTGACTGTCACATTCTATGTTCATGATTGTTTTTATGTTTGTTCTATGCCATAATGGTTTACACTTTTATGGCATAAAACATAAATTAGCTTTTAGTAAACTTTCAACTGTTGATCACAATTTAGATATATATGTGAACTATGCAAGGTAAAGAAAGATAATTCAAGAAGACGTTAAGAAGAGCAGTCAGTATGAGTGCTTTTTCTGTGTATTTCTAGAGGGTTAATTGATAATGCTCAGGACAATATCAACAATTGATAACACTCAGGACAATGTCAACAATGATCAGTTATCAGATTTTTGCAAGCCAGATAAGAAATCTAATTGATATATGCAAAAGTTTAAACAATTTCCAGAGAATATTGCATATAACAGATATGATGCATCTGATGCTGCCACTGAGCTTTCAGATTATGGAACTATAAAAGAGCATTACAGAAAAGTTGAAAAAATCATAGTTCAAGCCATGTAAGGACATTAAAAGCAACTGCTTAGAGCTATATTATCAAAGGGAAAAATAACTATGTTTAGGCCCTTAAATCAATTGAAATAAAAAATCAATTTTATAGCATAAATTATCATATCAAAAATGTTCTCTATGACAGAAATTAGAAAAAAACCTAATTCTAAAGTATTTCTTTTTTAATATTTCTAATGTTTCTAGTGCAACAAATCAAAGTAATTTGAACAAAAAAAAATGTTGAACAAAAAAAAAAGATGAACAACCCAATACATGTATCTTTTAAAATAGCACTTTGAAATAGATTTAGTTAATACAATTTTCTTAGTTGTGTTTATTAAACAACTTTTGTTTAAAATCAAAAACAAAACTTCCTGATAAAACCTATGAAGGAAAATGCAGCATATATAAAAAAAAAATCTGCAAAAAAACAGAAAATGACTCATTTAAATACAAGTAATATAAAATAATTGTTGGTTACATGCAAAATTCTTTTACCTCTCTACTAGATCCAAAGACATCCAAAAAGAATTGGATATCTAGGAACCAGCTTAACTCATTTCAAACTTGATGCTGACATAAAGAATCTTTCTACGATAAAACATAGAGAACTTATATGATTTAGATTGAAGGAAATGCTTAAATATTGATGTGTCTCCTGAGGCTGTGTGAATAGCTAATCCACTTGTTATGAATGATTGAACTGTAATAAATATGAAGTGAATGGCTGTGTAAAACTATTAACACAAATTATTTATGTAGTTTTTCAAAGGTTTTATGAAAGACTATCAAAATTTATATCATCAAAAAGATTTTTATATTTGAGTTTTAATTTTTTAAAGTTTTAAATTTTAAATTTTTTTTTGAGATTATAACTGTGTTTAGTGGATTTTATTTAGTGGATTTTAAACTCAATTACTCATTCTGAATGAATACAAAGTTTTATACATTCTTATAAAGTTATTTTAGTGTTGTTTCTTTTCTTTATCTTTAAATTAAGATTTTATCCTTTTATCTTTTAATTCTAAAACTTAAAAACAAACTTTTCAATAAACAAGATTTTAAAAATTTATGTAATTAAAAAATTATTTACAATTCTCTATGAATTTCAAAATTTTAAAATAAAACAAAACAACTTTTAATTCAATATATTTATTAATAATTAATAAAGGAAACAACTGAAAGAAATATTCATTTGAGAAAAAAAAAATCATTTTCAGATTTCAAAACACTATCTGTGATATATTTACATAAAACATTTCATAATTTTTTTAAAATAATTATTTTTGGAGGTGTTTTTTAAAATAAGATTATCATTTTTACAATTTATGTGTAATAGTTATATTTTTAATTTATGTGTAATATTTACTTAATAATAATAATAATAATAATTGATATGGATGTTTGAAGATAATATAAGAAACCTGTCTGATGTTTAATAGTTTTGAGCTGCTCCTAAAAGTGATTTTATAAAGAGCTTTGAAACTTAATGATATTGTAGCCATCTAGCTTTCAGTACACACACCAACATAGGGTTTACACTGACACTATATACATATGAAGGGCAAAAAAAAAAATTGCTATAATTCCGTATTGACTTAAAAATCGGGGTTAGTATATATCATTAAAAATCGGGGTTAGTATATATAAAAATCGGGGTTAGTATATATGAATTTAGGAGTATATAATATAAGTATATAATATACATGTATGTGTGTGTAAATTTTCTTTTACACCAGTATCTCCTTGTGTGTGAAAAAATCTTTAAACCCATAAACATGAAACTAAAAAAGCTCTACCTAGCAACACAACTATGTATATTGCTTTCATGATCAGAAGCACTTGAGAAAAATAACACTTTGGGAGTATCTTTACTTAACTTTTGTGTTGTCATGTTGACATGATAATTAGATAAAAAAATAATTAAATCTCTCCAAATGTGCGTTAAAAACTGTGAATGTTAAATTCATTCCAGGTGCTTGATTAATAGTTTACTGTACCTTAAATTGAAAACAAATAATTTTGGACAATAAAAAAATGAATTTAAATGGACCACTTTAAAAATTTATACTCATCTGATCTCATTGTTGTTAAAATAAGGTTAATATTAGCAGTCAAAAAAACATATGTTGACAATAAACATTAGATTATAAACTTCTAGATTATAATTGAATAAATTCAATAAAATAACCAAGATTTTTGTGTCAACTACTCACATTCAAGTATAGAAATAAAAAATAACACAAAACTTGTATTTTAAAACACTTATCTATCATCTATAAAAAGTCAAAAATATAAAAGAAGCATAAAAATAGTCAACAAATGGCATTTTAAATAATTCATGAACCATCTTTTGAAAATAGCAGACATCTTTGTTACAGAGGCAAATAATTAAGATATCTTTGGATAAAAGCAACATTTTATGATTCAAACTAATTTAAGTATTTTAAATAAGTAAATAATTACAAAATATTGGAAACCAAAATTTTTTACTATAATTATCAACTCAATGATGATAATCTGATGCTGCTGCTTACTGCTTTTATTTTTTATTTTTATAGGTTAAAGATTACATTTTAAGGCATAATCTTAAACTTATAAAAATTCAAAAAAAATCTTTTACATGCTAGAACTGATGAGTAGATCAATTCTAGCAAGTAAAAAAGATGCCTGTTGACACTGATATTCCGGTTTTGGTACCCAAAATTCCTGCTTGTCAATGTTTAAAAATAAATATTGTTTTTACAATAATTATTTTTAAAGACTGTTTTCTTCAAAACAATTTTGTTAGTTAGTCATACAAGTAACCAAGTAAATGCATATAATAAATTAAATTTAAACTTATAATTAAGTTTTTTTAATTTAATTTAAGAGTTAATTAAGTTTTTTTTTAATACTGAATAGTTTTATTGTTTATTTATACATTTTAACCGCTGTTAACTAAAAATTTAAAGTTTTTAAAAAGCATTAATTAATCATTTTTATATGAATATTAATTAGATTTATTTATTTTTGATCATTAAATTGGATATATTCATTTTGGGTGTTCAGAAAAAAAATTTTGGAATTCAAAACACCAAACCATTTAGATTTGAAGCAATTATTTTTAAACTAACTCCAAAAAAATTTAAGCACCATTGAATCACTCTTTCTTTGCCCTCAAAAGACATTAAAAAAAAAAAAGACCTCAAAGTGAATAAAATATAAATTTAATAATACTTTTAATATTTTTTTTTTTTGTAGGACATAAATAAATATACAAACTTTTGATTAAAATGGTATGGTTTTATTTTCTCCCCTAAGAATAGTACAATTTACATTTTATATTGACTGAAATTTAGTTATTACGCGGTGTGGCGTTTTTATTTAGATTCATAGTAAGGTTTACAAATGTTTATATTCAGAATCAGGTTTACAAATGTTTATATTCAGTAATCATAAAATTACTCATTTTATGTTTAACACTAATAACATTTTAAATAGAATAAAATAATACGTTCTTATGTTATAGCTACAATTTTACTTATCAAAAACAATCTATTTTAAATATTTAACAAGCTTTTCTAGAAGTTTCAACTTCCTTTAATAATTTTCATAATTATGTTGACTTTGTGTGTTTTATTTCTTTGTTAAGGAGAAAAGACTATCTGACAGTTTTTTTTGCTTAGACTGGTCTCTTAAACCTCTTGTGAAGCTTCTAAAAGCAGAATGAACTTTGTCCATAAAAAGCAGTCTGTTATATTTTTCATAACTGTTGTTGTAATTATCAACAATATTGTTGCATCATATAGACAAGTCTCTCTTTGAATTTTATTCGCATATTTTTCAAACTTTAAAACAAAGATTGAGTATGCCAGTACTCAGGAGCGCTATAAGCCTTTATGCCACCTGGGACAACAACCCTGATTGGCTCCCCTATTTTTCTAAACTTTTCTGTTATAATCAAAATATGACCTTATTTTTAATTTTTAGGTACCTTCTTTATATTTGGCGCTTCTTGGATATCTGCCACCTGGGGCAAACTGTCCCATTCACCTTCCCCCACTCTTTTTGGCACCCCTTTCAGCACTGCAGTGGCATAAGGCAAGAAAACTCATCTACCAATAGAGCTAAACTTGGTAGGTCTTTTTCAGTTTTAGCATTTTTTTTTTTCCCTTCCTCTTTATAAATGTTTTACTTCACCTTGATTTCATTTTTAAAATGTTCAGACAGATTTACTGCAATCTATATTTCTAAGACAAACAGTAGCTTTATTCAGAATGGCACTTGTCAATTCTGCTTAACATTTGATGAAACATCATTTATTGTAGCCATAATACTAGGGGTCCAGCATACTAGACTGTATTATAGCACTCAGAACTTGTATTATAACTGAGTTCATTTTTATAATTAGACTCCTTTGATTCACTTTCTTTGTTCTTTTTTTTCTTTCTGTTAAACTCTGCAAGCATAAAAAAACTTTAACTGAAATAATTAATAATAAAAATATCTTATAAATTTTTTAGTAGTCAAGTTTAACCTTTCTACTAAATTTAATATCCTCTGTCCAAAATATGAAATTTCTTACTCCAACCAAGTCTTCCAAAAATATCAAACCCTCATGCTTATCTCTGGCAGATCTTATTTTATGTCTAAATTTTTTTATATTTTATGTTTTTCAAATCTGGTATGCCCATAAGACTGTTTTCAAAGTTTTTTTTGGTTTGCAAAATATTAGCAGAGTTTTTTTTTTCATTATTCTTTAGACCAGAATACTTTTTGTCTAACTTTGTGCTAATGTTTTTTAGTTTAGTGTCACTAACAACATTAAACCTCATCTTTATCCAAGGTTTCTTAAACTTCTTCAAAGTATACTTACAGTTTAGCTAAAACTAAATTAATCTATTTGGCAGTTTTAGGCAGTTTAGATTTCAGGTCAGCTTGATGTTATAAAAAATCCATGCCTATTAGAAGTTGAATCTCTATTAAACTGTCTCTTTTTCTTTCTTTCTCTGTATGTAAATATATTTAAGTATACTTCTTAAAAAATAGAAACTACCTAAGTTTTCCTGATTTAATACTAAATAACTACTTTTTTATTAGATCTCAGCTTACATTTTTTGCCCAATTTACATGGGTTCCTATTCCTTAGTACATTTTCATTTTATTTCATCTTTATTTTTATTATTATTGCAATTTATTAATATTTATCATTATTACAAACTAATAATTATATTTAAATAATCAAATTTAAATTTAATATTTTTAAATCTTAGCGAAGCAACACTGCACTATTTAATATATAATATATGTTAAGGTACTTTAAATATTTTTATATTGTAAATAGTATAAACTACATGTTATGTCTTAAACATACAGCATATTCATATGGTCTTTTATAAAAATTGAAAAATTATTGTGCTAACAAAAATAGATATTTTTTTATCCAAAATAGTTATTTTTATCCAAAATAAGTTATTTTTTATCCAAAATTTTTATCCAAAATAAGTTATTTTTATCCAAATTTTTTTATCCAAATTTTTTTATCCAAAATACATGAAACATACATAAAACAAGTAATTTTAATCTGACTTAAAATGCATACATTTCTAAACATTACTATGAAATTTAAATAAAAATGTTTTAATCTAACTTTTAAAACAAATAAAGTGAATTAATGGAGTCTAATTACTAAAATGAAGTTCTAATACAAATTCTTCATCATTTTTCTCACAGTTCTAATACAAATTCTTTATCATTTTTTATTTAATTTTTGAGCCTAGAGGCTATTACCAAAATTAACCACCGCAATTTAACATTATAATAGCAGCAGAAATTCCAATAGATGTGTATAGTGGCAAAGTTGCTATTATGGCTGTTTCACCAAATGTTAAGCAGAAGTGACAAGTGCACAAATATTAAGCAGAAGTGACAATTCTGAATGAAGCTGCTGTTGATCTTAGAGATATAGATTGCAGTAAATCTGGCTTTTTTAAAACATTTTTAAAATAAAATCAAATTGAAGTTAGGCATTTATAAAGAGATGAAAAATGCCAAAACTGACCTACTAAGTTTCTCTTTCAGTTGATGAGTTTTCTTCCTTTATGTTTAGCTTTCGCAGTTAAACAGAAAGGATAAAAGGCTAACTTTTACTGCCACCGCAGTACTGGAAGGGCGTTGAGAGGGATGGAAAGGGGGTGCAGTTTGCCCCTGGCTGCATATGTCTAAGATGTCTAATGGGGCACCAAATATAAAGAAGACACCTAAAAAAAATAAAAATAAGGACATTAAAATAAATTTAGCCTATTTAAAATGTAAATTATACTATTTTAATATAATTTACATTTAAATCAATTAATCTTAAATAAATTAAATTTCAGTCTATTCAAAATGCAAGTTATACTATTTTTAGAGGAGAAAAAAAACCATACTTTTTTAGATATTTATTTGTCCTTTGAGAAAAATTTATTAAAAAAACCTATTATAGCTTTGCCTTCAAGACACTTAAAATAAGCCATTTTTAGTCATTTTTAGATCATTTTTTATCCAAATATGCCCTTTGAGGGCAAGGAAAGAGTGATTCAATGGTGCCCGAATTTTTTGAGAATTTTAAGTTTAAACATATTTGCTTTAAATCTAGATGGTTTGGTTTTTTGAATTCTAAATTTGTTTTTCTGAACATCCCTAATATTCATATATATTATGTATAATATATGAACTCTTAGTCAATGTGGCAGTAACTCCCTTGCATGTTCACCCTAAATCAGTCAATATATATATACCTTCACAGCTCCCTAAATCAGTTACTTGCAATTTATGTACGCGTTGAACTATTTTAAGTATGCTTAAAGCGATTTCAGTTGAGCATTTTTTATTATATTTTACATTTAAATTAGCTAAAAGATATTTTTTTATGCAGTAAGATAAAAGAAGTAATTAATGTTAAAAAAAACCACTCAAACATTCAAATGACAAATATCTAAAAAAATTTGTTACAAAAGTTTGAATGATGATTCTGATGGATATAAGCGCTATTTACAAATGAAATAAATTCAGATAAAATTAAAAACAAAGAAAATTTAATTTCTATTTCAATTTTTTTTTAAATATTATTAAATATTGTTTAATAATAAAATTTTATTTTAAAACATTAGGTTATTTTTACCAATTATTTTTTCATTGTTTTTTACTAAAACAAATTCCTAGTAAACGTGTTCTAATTATACATTAAACTTTTTTTTAACATACCTTAATACATTTTTTACAATTATAACTATTTTTTAAAGCATTATGCATAAAGAAGCTTACGTACATCTAAAGCAATTTTACATAAGCAGTAAGCGATTTTGGTTGAGCCACTTTTTATCATTTTTAACTTTTAAACTTATTCAATAAGTGGTAAGATAAAATAAGTGATAAAAGAAGTAATTAATTTTTAAAAAAGTCATATTAACTTTTGAATGACGTTTATGTAAAAATATTTGTTATAAAAGTTTGAATGACAATTATGTTTGATACAAGCGCAATTTACTAATGAAAAAAACTCAAATAAAATTAAATGTTTTTGTGGTAATTAATACTATTGCAGTAATTTAAAGTTAATGTCTTTAAAAAATAAAGAGAATTTTATGACGTCAAATATATTTTATACATATACATATATATATATATATATATATATATATATATATATATATATATATATATATATATATATATATATATATATATATATATATATACTATATATATATCATACACATATTATATTTATACATATTTATATATAAATACATATATATTTATATAAAAAAAAAAAAAATATATATATATATATATGTATATATATATAGATCTATAGTTTGTTGTCTTTGGGAAGAGCGCAAGGAAAAAAGTGATTCTTACGCCAACACATACGTCACTTTTAATTACTTTTGACTTTCATCCAACATTTTCGTGTTGGACGAAAGTCAAAACCATTAATTTAATTACAAATTAATTGTTATATAAAAAAACCACAAAAACGCAAATTTAATTGACCAGAATGTTTTTAAAAACATTCTGAATGTTTTTAACAATATAAACAATGTTTATATTTTTATTTTTTTTAATAAAATGTTTATATTTTTATTTTTTTTAATAAAATGTTTATATTTTTATTTTTTTTAATAAAATGTTTTTATTTTTATTTTTTTTACTGTAAATCATGCGCGGAGTGTTGCTACATCGACTATCTTATAGCCTGACTCGCAAGGGAGTGCTGCTACATCGACTGACAAATAGCCTGACTCGCAAGGGAGTGCTGCTACATCGACTGACAAATAGCCTGACCCGCAAGGGAGTGCTGCTACATCGACTGAGGGTTTGGTTGGGGCAGGCAGTCTATCATTATTAAAATAAAAAAATTCCGGTCTTGCATTTTAACTTTTACTTTTTGTCAACAAAATATGGAAGAAAACTTTCAGACAACATATAAGTGTATATATATATATATATATATATATATATATATATATATATATATATATATATATATATATATATATATGTATATTTAAATGTTTCGTCCAACATTTGCGTGTTGGACGAAAGTCAAAACCATTAATTTAAGTACAAATTAATCGTTTTTTAAAAAAACCACAAAAACGCAAATTTAATTGACCAGAATATTTTTAAAAACATTCTGAATGTTTTAAACAATATAAACAATGTTTTTATTTTTATTTTTTTTAATAAAATGTTTTTTTTTTTTTTTTACTGTAAATCATGCTACATGTTGCTACATCGACTATCTTATAGCCTGACTTGCAAGGGAGTGCTGCTACATCGAATGACAAGTAGCCTGACTCGCAAGGGAGTGCTGCTATATCGACTGACAAATAGCCTGACTGGCAACGGAGTGCTGCTACATCTACTATCTTTTAGCCTGACCCGCAAGGGAGATGATTTTTTATTTAAAAAAAATTAGCGGGTAACAAATAAAAAAATTACGTTAATTTATTTACTTTATTTATTAAAAGTTCATTACTTTATTAATTTATTATTAAAATAATATTGCTGTATATTGTTTATTTAAAATAATTGCTGTGATTTAACTTGTTTTATAAAAAAAATGTTTAGCTTACGTTTTGTGCAAATTTTTGATGTAGTCATTTATTTAAAACTTAATTTTGAATAAAAAAAAAAATGTTTAGGAAGGAAAACCAAAAAAAACAATTGCAATAAAAATGAGCTAATTTTTTTTTAAGAACAAATAAAATTTCAATATTTAATAGTATTTAGTAATATTTTAAAATAAATTTGACTGTTAAGTTAAAGCCAAGCATTAACTTTAATTTTAATAAAATTAAATATATTTTTTTAATCAAAATTAAATTATATATTTTTTAAATCAAAATTAAACTATATATTTTTTTTATCAGAATAAAATTATATATTTTTATTAAATGAGTTTTAAATTAAATCATATAATTTTTATCAGAATTAAACTATGTTTTTATGCTTCATGCATAAAAAATTAATCATTACAATAAAATAAAAACAAAATAAAGATAAACATTTAATTTTATTGTAGTTTTTTCATTACTAAATAGCGCTTATATCAAACATAATTATCATTCACACATTTGTAACAAATATTTTTACATATTCGCCATTCAAAAGTTAATGTGACTTTTTTTTAAATTAATTCCTTCTTTTATCTTACCACTTATTGAGTAGTTGAAAAGTTAAAAAATGATAAAAAGTTGCTTAATCAAAATCGCTTACTGCTTACATAAAATCTGCTTAAGGCCTACGTACATCGCTCCACAGGTCACACTTTAAAACAAGGTCTGTGTAAAAATGTTGAAAAATTTTAAAAATATGAATCATTTTATAATTAAATTATTATTTCATATTTAAGTAAATAGGATATGACATTTTGAAATTAAAAACAAAAAAAAGGAATTCAATAAGATTTTTTCAATTAAAAATAATTTTTCTCAATATTCTTTTATAAAGTAGTGACTGTTCTTGAAATTTTTATATAATTTCACTTCATTTGAGACCCAATATGACAAAGTTTTTTTATGAAAATGTTTTTTTTTCAGTGTTTTCACTGAACTTTTTAAAAAACTCCTTTATGCTATAAAAGTATTTTTTAGCATAAAGGATTTTTTTTTTTGAAAATTTTAAATCAACTTTTTTTTAACGAAAACAGGAGTCAAGACAAAAGTATAAAGTTGAATCATTAGCAAATAGAGACACTTTATGAAGATCATTAATGCAGATAAGAAAAAACATAGGATCAAGGATAGATCCTTGAGGTACACCAGAAGGTACTAGGAATGAAGAAGGGTGCTGGCCTTCGAAGATGACTTAAATAAAGCAGTAAGAAAATGATTTGATAATCTTAAAAACTTTCCCAGATATACCATAAGAAACAAGCTTATATAGAAGATCAGCATGCCAAACTTTGTCAAAAGCTTTAGATATGTCAAGAACAATAGTCTTATCCTTGCTGCCTCCATATAATGCACAATAAAATCTTTCAGTCACAGCAGTTAGCAAGTCAACGGTAAAGCAAGAGGATCAAAAACCGTATTGATTGTCTGACAGTAAGTTCAACTTATCAGTAATTTGAATCAAGATAGGATGTTAGAAATTTGTTTGATTAGACAATAGTTGAAGGGGTCAGAATGTTCACTAGAATTTTTAAAAATTAAACCACAGATGCCAATTTCCAGCAAAAGGAAAAACAAGATTCAGTCGAGCGCTTAATAAATAGTTCAGGGAGAATTGAAAAGAGTTTCGGAGAACGCTTTTATAAGACTATGAAAGGAATGTTGTCATTGACCACAAGCCATAGAAGAGTTTAATTGAGATGTGACTTCAGCAACAGAAGTCGAAATGATTCGAATGTCTAACAATAAGTTAACCTATTTAACTGGAATGGAAGAAAGAGTATGGCCATAAGATTTAAGAGTTAAGTTAGAAGAAAAGTTCTCTGCAAATAGTTCTGTATTATCCTTGGGAGAGGTATTAAAATCAGTCCCATGAATGAGAGATGGAATGTTAAACCTAGCATTTTTTTTGGTTATCCTAGACAGTAAACAATATAACACAGGTTTATATTTATGCCAGCCTAATAAATTGTTAATATAAATGGTATTTTGCTCTTTCAATTACCGAGATTCTTTAGGAAGAGAGTTTTAGCAAGTACACAATATAAATAGTGAGAGTTAATGAGAATGTTTAGCAATGACAAACGAAGATCATATCATACAAGAGCTTATTATACTTCATGCAAACTAAGATAAAAATTATAGAACTTTGGATTATCTTGAAAGTTAAAATTGTTTATCCAGAGAAAATGTAGCATTGTGGTATATTCAAATGGTGGAAAAAAAAAGGAAGATAAATTGATTGATACATACGAATACACAAGCAGAGATTTTAAAAAGGCAATTATGCAAATGCCAATAAATGGATGGAAAAGAAAAAAGAAAATTTGAATCAGAGTGCTTGTACAATCTTTTAAAAAAATTTAGAATTAATGTAAATTGTCTACCAACTATTATACCTTATATGATCTAAATTACCAGGTGACTAAGATGACATGATGTCATATAGAATTGTTAATGTTCTATTTGTCAAATAGAATTGTTTCATACAACAAAGTTATAATGGTAGAGTACTGAGTATTCAACTTTGTTGTATGAAATGAAAATAAAAAAACTTAACAAAACTAAAACAAAAAAAAAGAGAAGAGTTCACTCACATTTTTAAAAATTTTAATTATTCCAGGGTCAAGAGCAAACTTCAAGTTTTATTTTGGAAGCTTTTCATTTAGTAACAAAATTTTCTGTTATAAAACTTTTTCAAATTTTTTTCTTCTTTTTTTTTCTTCTTTGTTTTTTTTGGGGTTGTGGAGGAAGGAGAGAGGGGGAGGGGCGGAGATGGCAAACACAACCTCTTTATGCTGTGTTTGCCATCTCCACCCTCAACTATTTTATGTTGTTTAAATTGTATACTAATCTCAGTTTTAACAAATTTAAGTTTATTTATAAGGAGAAAAATTTTTGATACTAAAGCATGTGAAACAATTACCACCACATTCCTCCTCCATTTCTAAACTACACCTCTTATACTAGCTTGTGGTTTGCAATATAATTTGTTATAACTTTTAATAATTATAAATTTTTATTTCTAATTTTTAAGTTGGGGGTAGGAGGGAGTGACATCCTTTCCCATATATTGATATATAATTCACTAATACAAATTAAATCTTGTAAAACATAAGTTTTATTGTATTGTAAATTGTATTCTAATTTAACTTATTTTAATTAAAATAAAATTATTATTTATAAGTTAAACACTTTTTAAAATAGGTTGTGCTAAATTATCACCACCACATCCTCCTGAAACTCTATGATAAAATTTTATTTTTAATTGTGGTCTAAAATAGTTTACAAAATCTACAAGTTTGTGGTCTTAATCCACAAGATACACCCTATTGTGAGAAGCAAATATAAATCTGTACCCCAATATTACACTTTTTTTTAATACTAAGATATGAGCAGTAGATAAGAATTTATAAAGTTATAACAATTAAAATAAATTAAAACTAAATTTTGACCTAAGATTTATCCACAAATCCATATATCAAAAATTAGCAACTAAAAACGTCATAACTTTTTGTAGAATTATTTGATTTTTATAATTTTTTTACCTTTAAAATAATGTATTAAAGGGCTTTCTAATGATATAAAACATTCTAGTATTTGATATGCATATGATTTCTAACAACTCAGATTAAAAGATAGCTCCCATAATTCAGACCTGAAATATTTCTGTAATTATTGTTATTTGTAAACATTTTAATAAAATAATATGTAACCTCGTCAATTTGATGTTTTCAATTTTTATATAATAATGATAACAATAATAACAATAATAATAATAATAATAGTAATAATAATAATAATAAGTTAACATTTTTAGATTACCTTGGAATACAATTTGGAGCTGCATTTTCAACATCCCACTCTGTAAATAATTTCATTGGTCTAATAGGACCTTTAAGCTGCTGCATTTTCAGATTTTTTTGAAGAAATCTATTCTACCAGTAAAAGTATTGCTAATTGAAAAACAGCCACTAAAGGGCATAGGTCTACAGTACTAACATTTTTAAAAACTAAAACCAAATCAAGTTTAACATTAAATTTAAAAAATGCTCCCTTGCTCTGAAGGTAAAAAAACACGCCAACCATAGACACTTTTAATATATTTTAACTGCAACTATTTTGTATACATTGTTTAAAAAATAGATCTTTTCTAAAAAAGAAACAGTATAAAATGTATAAAGAAATTAAAAGCGGATAAAGCACACTCATAACAATAGCAATTTCATAAAAATAATAAATCTTCAAAACAAAAATAAAGTTAAAATAAACCCGACATTTTTTAAAATGTTTTTGCCTAACCATAATTAAAACCAGCATAAAAAGAAAATAAAAAAGGATAAAAGCGCACGAATTCACAATTTTAATGATAAATCTTAAAAACAAAAATACAGTTAAAACTAAGCTGACATTTTAGAAAATGTTTACCCCCAGGCTAAATATGATAAAAGAGTTAAAACAATAATAAACGGGTTACCAGCCGTTTGCTTTAGCTAGTTACGGTTAATTACTCAGTTTTGTATTTACAACTTAGTTTTGCTCAAGATTTCAAAAAAAAAGTTTTAGAATGTATTTTCTAATAATCAAACTAAACTGATAACCTGAAAGGAGAAAAGGAGTAATTATAAGTGACCGTTAAACGGTTATTTTTAAAAACTTCTTAAATAAGTCTAAAATGTTTATAAAAATATTTAAATTTAATGACATTCGACTATATTTATCAAGGATATCAATTTGATATCTTTGATAAATATAGTGTTTAATATTATCAAACAAATTGATGAAGAGAGTTTATTTTCCAGAATTCTATGTCCTCAAAGCAGATATTCTGGTCAGGGCTGAAATGCACAACATGGTTTCAAAGTGGAGAAGCACAATTGTCAATTTTTAAAAAATTCCTCAATATCTAGAAATTTCGGAAAGAAAAAATAAAACTCCTTTAGAAAAAAAGTGAAGGGGAAGGGGGGACAGTGCCCCCAGCCCCCAGCCCCCACCTTCCTTCCCAGTGTCGTCGGCTCTGTTGGTATTAGAAATAAAAAGGAAAATAGAGTGATCGTAAATACCGTTTCAATTCTCGAGATTTTAATTTAAAGATACACCAGTTATGACTATTTTTATACCTGGTTGATTGCATAATATCCCGTATTTAAAATGCCGTACTAAACCATATTTAGCCGAATGTGTGTTTCAATCCGGTTGGATTAACTTATTATGTTGGGTATATTAAAAAACGCGACGTTCCACAGTGGAGTATTTCACTTGAAAAGTTGAACAAAATTATTTTATGTTTATTATTGATGTGATATGTAGTAAAAAGAAGTTCAGGGTTATTGTATTAAAAAACGATTGGTCACGCATGAAATGTAAAAAATTTATATATTAAAACAAAAAATACATATTTTTATACATCTTACATACTTTACAATTATCTACAACTTTAAAACTATTTAACATATTAACAAATAACTAAATTTATAATACTAAAAAGGATAATGACACTTGAAAGATGCATCTAAACCTATACTGGGTTTCTTAACCATTTCATAACAACAGGTATTACCTAGGTATAAGTTAGGTTTCATAACAACGGGTATAACCTAAGGATTAAGTTCAGTAACTTAATCCTTAGGTTATACCTGTTGTTATATATTATTTTTCGTTAAAGGATTTAATCCTATGGTTAATCTGCTACAAGGGGCTAATGATTTGGCAACCAAAAAATTTGAAATTAATAATTTAAAGTTTATCATTACAGCCCTATATTTAATCCAAAATAAAATAAAATATTTTTGTACGTGTCAGTACAATCATTTTCAATCAGAATCAATATCTGATATGTCGTCAATCGTCATCGCAAGTGAGTCTTCTAATGTTTCCGGCATCAAGAGCCCTATTGTCTCACTGGAGAATGGTTTTCTTTTTTTCTGGGGTCTTTTTCTTATGCTGCTTAGCAATGGATCCGAAGTTAGCAGAAGTCTGTTTAAAATATGTCTATTACAGTTTGCTCGCGAAGACTTCCTCGCATAATTTTACCTAAAAAGACAAAACGTTTATTTCTGGCTTCGGCTGCTTCTTCTGATAGCTGGCCAATAGGCAGTATAGCCTGTTCAACTACTGTGGTGCCATGTCTTAAAAATTTATGCATAGTCGGCGTCATTGGGTGCCACTCATATAAATCAACATAAAGTTTGGCCGTCTCATTTTCAAATTTTTTCACATTAATTTGATGCCCACTCGAAAAAGCTTTCAAAATGTCATTACATTTTTTTATAAGAGTTATATTAACCCCTATGATGCGGGAAGCAGTTAGGAGATCGAAAATCTTGTTGATGTATTCCCATCATTACTGTTCCCAAATCCATCCTTAGGAATATCAACCAGCATCCCTAACTCATCTTTAAAGGCATTTTGGATTTTTTGTTTTGTTTCCGCAACTATTTTTTTTATCTTCTTCTGTTTTTGCTTGCCATTTTTTTAATGGTATTTCATACGATATATGCAGCAAGGATTCAAAAAATCTGATTCTTGCATGCAGTATTGATAGCCCAAATTTCAGTGTTTCACGGCTTTCTGTCGTTTTTTTATTCAAGTCATCAAAATCCTTTGAAGTTTGCCCACATAATAGCATCTCTTTGTTGATGTCGTATTCGTAGCAACATTGCAAACTTTTCCATCAATCATAGTAAAAAGAAATATATGCTTTATTAGCAAGTTACCACCAAGAGAGTTTATTATTTCACTTTTTCTCAAGTCTTTTATTTGGTTCTCTACGTATTGGGTTTGTTACGTCTTTGCTCTCGCGAATAAAACGTATTCTTATTGGTCGGCAATACCTTGTAGATAATGGTGCAGGGTTTTGCCAAAGCACCTTCTTTTGGTTACCAATATGGCATATGAGCCGTAGGGCCACAAAAGAACTTTGAAATATGTTAGCGTCGCTATCGTCACTGTTTTGAAATTTTTGTTTAAATGTTTGTTATTGCGAGCGTTCCAGAAGATCTTGTAATTTAATTTCTGAACAAGTTTCCCTAACTGTTATCGATTCTTTTGGTGGATAACATTCCTCTTTGGCTTTTTTTATAAGTGAATAATATAGATTGATATTCTAGTTGGCTGCATGAATAGTTTCATATTGTTTTTTTGTCATATCAGCTTCCACAAAAATTGACAACGCTTCTGATGGTGTGTGCTTTTTAATGATATCTTCAGTAGATATGTCACTTTTTCTATATTCTTTGGCTTTTGTGGGTATAAACAAAATTTCCTTCGCTACTGTCCAAGTTGGTAGAGCTATGGTACTATTGAGCCATTGTTCATTATTTTTTTAAAAACGCTCTCTTTTACGGCTAGCGTCTTCCCATTTTTGTTTAAATTGGAACTTAAAAGGTGAAAAAATGGTTTTAGTGCACTTTCTTTATTTGCAGGGCGTTTGGTTATGTTTTTAAGGTGTTCTAATAAAAACACGAACTTTTTTTTAAAAAAATGGTAAATAGAATATCTAAGCTTTACGTGAAGCACAAGCTCGTAGCTTAATAAGGCTTAATTGACATTCAAAAATACTTTTTAATATCGTGTATACAAAAAAAAAACGTTAAATTTTTTACATCAAATATAATTGATGAGAATTGTGACAGTAACACATAAAGTAGAGAAAATACATATACCAAAAGTATGAGCTTCCCTTATTTTTCAATATCTATTATGATTTTTAAAATTTGTCACAACACCAAACTCAAAAAACGATTTGTAATAATGCTCGTCAACAGGAACGTTGAAAAACAATTGAATTCATTATCAAGATTTTTAAAGCTGCCCCGATAAGGTGGGGGATTTAACCATTTAAGAATGTAACCTTTATTAAGCTTTAACAATGCACCATTAAAAACAGATTTTGACAAAATTTTGAAAATCGACTTTTGATCAACTTTTTCGTATAAATACTCCACAGTGCGTTCAGCGAATAAATTCAAAACGTCAGGAATTTATATAAATATCTTTTATCTAGCTATAAGGACCTACTTTAATACTCCCGTGTTTTTCTAAAATTCTAGAGCGAATAATGCATAATAGGCTTTACAACTATCTTACACAATCACAAAATTCTAAATAACAATGAATTCATGCATGAATTCAGAAAAGAGCACTCAACAGATCATTAAGTATCAGTAATTAAATTATTAAAAGGAATATTAAATGGGTTTGAAAAAAACCAATATACTCTTCGGGTTTTTATTGACCTCTCACAAGCCTTTGATACTGTGGAGCATGATATTTTTCTTCACAAACTTAAAAGTTATGGAGTCAAAAATAATTATTTTAAACGGATTTGTTCCTATCTTTAGAGTTACAAAGAATCCGTATCTTATGAAAAAATCTGCAATTAATTAGAAAACATTACCTGTGGATTTCCACAGAGATCTATTTTTTATTTACTTTTATTGTTTATTATTTATATAAACAATATTTACTTATCATCTAGTATACTAAACTTCAATCTTTTTGCTGACGGCAACTCACTTTTTATACCCACTCTAACATTACAACAATCTATACCACTATGAATCGTGAGCTTGACAACCTCAATGAAAGGTCTAAAGCCAACAAACTCTCTCTGAAACACAACTAAAAGCAAGTATACTCCCTTTTCTCTATCTTTCTATACCTTCTATATCTAATACCTTACCCTTAAAACTCCCGTAAATTTCAATAGAGGAAACCAAGTTACAACGGAACTTCTATGTTAGGTTCTTAGACGTTTTACTTGATGAGCAAAGACAATTTCAAAAAAAATTAGAATTATGTAGAAACTAGATATATGTTGGATTAAAAACTGTTAAAACTCTGTTTACTTTTAACTTATCCAAAGCTATATTAGTTATTGCAACATTACCTGGGCAAGCACTTATCCGTCAAAACTAACAGATATCTTAAAAAGATAAAAACAAACAATAAACACACTAGTGCCAAACCACTGCTTAGAAAGCTTGGATTAAAAGCTAAATCTTTATGATTTAAACGTTCATAGTATTCATGTTTAGATTAAAGTATAGTATGCTGCCAATCATTTTTGAAGACCTTTTCTTTATTATAGATCTTAAATATCAAACAAAGCATTCAATGCATAATTATCTGGTACCAAAAACTTTGTTAAAACAATCCGAATTCTTAATAACATACCGAGGACCACATTTGTGGAACTCATTTCTCCCAAATAATAGTAAAACTATAATTCAAAAAAAAATAGTAACTTGATCATGACGTATCCCAAACTCTTTTTATTTTTAAAATATTCTTTTTTATTTTTCTTTATGTTAAAAAGTTCTATTACTCTTTAAATCATTACTTTTTTTAAATTTTTTTTTTCAATTTAAAGTTGTATTGTATTCAGAAAAATTAAAGAAAAAAAATGTAACACTTTTTATTAAAATAATATTAAATACTATTAAATAAAAAGTGTTACATTTCTTTTAAATCTCAGTAATTATATGATGGCTTATTATTTGTAAATATAAAAGATAAAACGGGGCAAGATGATTAGACTTTTGTCTTCTGTTACTCCCGTCACGTCTTAACTAAAAAGTATTGTAAATAATTTGTAATGAAAATGACGAAAATACATTAATAAAAAAAGAACAAAGACTTGCCCACTGGAACGAGCGAAAAGAATAGTAAGTTAAGTTATTACTTACGACGACAATCTTATTGACGTCAAAGCAAACCAGCGCTTAACCGCAGGCCGTCCTTGGGATGGGGGGTGGGGGGGTGTAGGGGTGTCTAACCACCCGACTATAAAAAACCTGTCGGCAAATATCGGCTATATCTACCTTGTCGGCAAATGTAAACTTTCAGTCGGTAAGTATTTTAAAACGAGGACTTTTTTTATTAACCTTTTTCTCATAAAATGTATATCTAGTTGGCAAAAAGTCATATTTCACCCCCCCCCCCATGCCATTCTCTTCCGGACGCCACTGCTTAACCGCATTTTTTTGTAATACCTTTTAAGCAAACGCGTTTACTATGTTTAGTTTAATAATATAATTACAATAATAAACATTTTTTTATTTTAAACTATTATTCTGACAAATAAATCAAAATGTAACTTTTTAAAATTTTGAATTTAAGTTTATTTCAGAATAAAAAAAGGCCATACTATTGGATAAAGATTCTGGTCCTGATATTAATTATTAAAATAACAATCAACTTATTAGAAATGTTATTTCATTAAGTTATAACCTAGAATCTAAAAACTTTACTGAAATATTGGATTTAGAAAAGATAATTTGTTAATATTTATCATCTGGACATAACCTTACAAAAATATTTTGATTTATTCAAGCAATCATCCCAGCAGGTACAGCGACGTGACAAAAACATGCATTTCACGTTACTTTTGGCACGTGACATTTAGGTGACATTTTGGTCTCCATGAAATGACCAAAAAACGTGATTTATGGGCGTATTTTTGACGTTAGTTTTTGACACGTGATATTTAGTTGACTTTTTGGTCCCCGTGAATTTCAAAGGGACCAAAAATATTTTTTTATTAGTCAGTAAATTATTTCTTGACATAAGCATTTTATATTTGTAATAAATGCTGTGTTTTTGTTCAAATATCATCCTTATATCGAATAAATAAATGGTTCAAAGTCATAGATCTGCCCCCAACTTACGAAGAGCACGCTTCAAACTTTATTTCATGAATCAGTCGATATTTTCTCCAATTATAGCTAGCGACACCAATTTTATCTATAAAGAAACGAACAGAATCTTTAATAATAATTATGAGTATTAAATAATTATCTTAAAACACAAATTTTTAACACATATCTTATTCGGTGAGTCGCCAACTACTTTAGCAAGTAGATTTTTTTGATCTAAAGCATCATTAAATAATTTAAACAATCCTACATATAATAAAAAATATAAACAAATGAAAAAGTAATTTGTTATCTAATTTTTCATTCATCGAATTTCATGTATCTGTATTTTTTTCATATAAAACGAATGAATTTTCTGCTAAAAGTAAAAACAATATAATAATAAAAAAAATTTAGACTCAGATTGCTAAAAGATTTGAAAAAAATAAATAACAAAAAAGTCGACAACAAGAACAAAAAAAAAAAAGAAAAAGAGAAATCAAAAATTCAAGTTAAAAAAAATTGTATTTCCATATAAATTTATATGTACATCTCAAAACTAAATAACTAATGTGTGTGGTGGTGTGATCAATATTAGAGAAAGGCATACCTGGAATCCCCTTATTATAAATTCTAATAAAACAATTTGTTTCCTTTGTTTTCTATCTTCTTATATTTGCAGTTATTTATTACATTAACTCACTAGATGCAAAGGTGACTGGCCACCAAGTTGCTTTAAATGACCTACAAAGTTTTAAACTATACTAACTGTCATTTTAGAATACTTACAAAAATTTTGAAAGAAAAATAAAGCTATTTGCAAATAATGTAGTCGTTACCACATAAGCACACAACATTATAGTGGGGATTTTATATCATAGTTTTCTTTCTCTTTGGTGATATTTTTACCTTGAGGCTTGTTTTGCTGAAGAAACCTTCACCTAACCCAAATTATATATAATATATTAGGTATAGAACTAAAAGTTTGTATAATAAAGTATTGTCAAATTAGGCCACTAATAATCACCGTGTTCTGAAAATTCAACTCAGAATTTAGTTACATACTCCAACAGGATAAAAAGTAAATAAAATTCTTTCAACAGGTTGCTTTAGTGTTTCTGCAACGCCCAAGAAAACAAAATTCAAACTCGAAATTAGGTATTGCAATCGACCAAAGTTGAGTGAAACTTGGTTTAAACACTGGGAGATCATCTACATTAAAAGATAAATAAACTGCAGTTTGAATAGTAATGTTCTGTGCGCTCACCATGCAAAAAATAAATTCAAATATTAATACTAGTTAAAAAAATAATACATGCATACATAATTATATTTATTCTGTTGGGGAACTTTGAATATTCCTATAAAAAATTGCGCATTCGGCGTTTTTATTTTAAGAATAAATGAAAGACCAGCAAATAGCTGAAAAATTTAATTTAGTTTATTTTATTTAACTTAATAGGCTACTGCCCCTACCAAAACCAACAGTGGGTGTATATACACTCCTTGTTTGCTCTCCCTAATCAGTCAATGTATACTTTGCTGCATCTATCTCTAACCCTACCCCACCATTAGTAGATGTATGTACACTCCCTGCATGCTATCCCTAATCAGTCTATGTATGTACACTCCGCTGCGCTGAAACATAAATAAAAAATAAAAATATAATAAGAAAATAAATAAAAATTAAATTAAATAAACAAGATAAAATTAAAAAAAACAAAAAAAGTAGAAAACAGTAGAAAACATTCTGAATAGAAAAAACAAAAAAAATTTTATGATTTTCGGCAAATTTTATTAGAGTTTTCATTATGCTTTAAGAAACTATTGACATTTTTTAACATTAGAAAAAGACTCGGATCACCTTATGTGGCAAAGTTTGATCAAACAATCTTTTCATTTTGTTTTCCATCACCAAAAACAGTAATACTTTTATCTCGTTCACCTACCTTCTTTCATACTTAAACCTATAAAATCTTGTGTAAGCTTTATTTCTTCTGTCAATTTATCGTACTTCTTATTATTGAACAGCTAACTTCAATCTGAAACGCTGCTTAATCTGAAACGCTGCTTGTTTTGTTTTTCTTTTTTAATATTGCCTTTTGTTGTTAATAAAAATTTTCAGTTTTAAACTGTTGAGTGCAATGTGAGTTTTAAAATGAGTTTATCAATTTGAGAAAAGTTTTCAAGTTCTGACACTCTACTAATTAGTACTTTCCAGTTCTGACACTCTACTAATTAGTACTTTCCAGTTCTGACACTCTACTAATTAGTACTTTCCAGTTCTGACCCTCTACTAATTAGTAGAGTGTACTAAGTAGTAGTATAGTACTAAATGATTATTTTTTAAGCTGCTCAATAGAAACATATTTTTGTAATTTAGAAACATATTTGGTCCCATACCAATATATTGATTAGTTTAAAAAGATTTAACTATTAAACTTTTTTAAATGTTAAATTCCAGCTTTTTAAAATAAAAACATGTCTGATATCTTTAATTGCTAGCGTGCTTCTATACCAAAGTAATTTGTTTTTAAATTATTGTAGAACAAAATAAAAAGTAATTACTAAAACAAATGTAAAAAATATTTTAGCATGTTACTAATCACAGGTTTTTATTGCGAATAAAGAAAGTTCCAAATGAAGCTAAAAAATAATGAATCAAATCTTTAATACATATTATTATCAATTATCAAATAATTATCTTAAACAATTTTTTTTTCTACAAACCCTGAAGCTGGCTAATCAGTGTCAAGGTTTTAGCAACAAGGAAAACTGATATAAAATCACCATTTTAATGTTGAAGTTTGAAATTGTTTTTCTTGGACGTTATGGAAGTACAAAACTAGGTGGCAAGAATTTCATTTGATTCATATCAACTGGATTCTGAGTTATTTTACAGTAATTTGTAAGATAACTCTTGCAATTTCTTACTGAATTTGAATCTTACAATTCAATTTCACAAACAAATACCTTTAAAACAAGGTATTTATTTGTTACCTAATTTGACAATACTTTGTTATACATAATTTTAATTCCATAACTATATACAATATAATTATTATAAAATTAAAAGTATGTATAACAAAGTATCTACATCTGTTCAAGCCTAATATATGTATATGGGTAAATCATTATATTTCAACCAATGGCCTGAGGGTCACCATCTCTGATTTTCCTTATTTTTACATATTTTTATGTGCATTATGTAGATAGGTTAAGTTTCAAATTTCAGACTTCCAAGTGCAACGGTTCAGAAATTATAGCCTTAGAAACATGACACAGTGCATTTTTTCATGCTTTACCATAAGATTCGAATTTTGATAGTGACTATCAAAAATATGTGCCAAATTTTCCAGGAAATATACAATGTTATGGTCTTAAAAGAGAGTTAACAAAAGTTAATTAAATTACTAAAAGTTATTTGCTCCTCCCCCCCCCCCTTTATTGTTGCTACCCAAATCTCCTTCTTCACCCCTCCCCCCCCCCCTCACCTTAGAAAGTGAATGGGGGGGGGGAGGGGAGGTCCAGACCACCGATTACCTTTAACAAAATAGAATTTAAAGAAATAATGGTTTTACTATGTTTGCATTTTCAGATAGTTGGGTCTAATGGTCTTATATACTTTTAATCTTTTTAATCATTTAAAAAAATGTTAGAAAAATATTTACAAGCATCTCAAAATGGCTAAAAATTGAACTTTTTAGGCGAGAGAACATTTTGCTTTTAGATATATTTGAGTTCAAAACTGCAACAAGCTGCCTATATTTTGCCCATTTATTGCAGACAGTAGTAGCTAATCAGAAAACTTATCTGTAAAGACTTGTGGATGAATAGACTAATGCCACAGTTAGTTTCATTTCGGCATATTTTAGCAATTTTAGGATTTTTCCCAAAGTTGAGGAGGTCATAATTTTTTTCTAATTTAACACGAGTTAATAAAAACCACTTTTTTAAAGAGAGAACTATCTAGAAAATAGTTCTTAATAAAAATGAGACACTAGTTGAAAATGAGAAAAAGTTATACAGCTCTAAAGTAGTCTGTTTTGACCATTTGTAAATCGAGGGTGGCCACTGTGTCATGTTTCTAAGGCTATAATTTCTGAACCGTTGCACTTGGAAGTCTGAAATTTGAAACTTAACCTATCTACATAATGCACATAACATTATGTAAAAATAAGGAAAATCAGAGATGTAAAACTAAAAAACTAAATTTGTTCCAACACCAATGTAAACTCTAATAACTCTAAAAACTCTAAATAACTCAAAAACAACAGCCGGAACAAAAATACAAAAACAAATATTAGGCTTATTTGTCAACACTTGAACGACTATATATTACCTATTTAGCAAATCGTGTACCTACTTATAATTATGTGTATTGAAATAAAATTTAAAAAATGAAAAACTTTTTTTTGTCTGCATTCTTTGTTTTTTGCATTTTGGATTTTTATTTTCATTTTGCCGAAAACTGATGACATTTATTTTTTTCATATAAACTTATTTTAAATTGAAGTATCCAAAAATAATAGTAACGCATAGCGGTTTCTTGATGACAAGACCGTCGGTCTTCTGCAAGTTTCCCGCGTTCTTTGAAGTAATTTCTAATACTTTACAGTTTTTTTTTATATATTTTTTGTATAACGTAACTTTGTGATTTTTTTTTTTAATTTTACTTACCCTATTATATATTACGAATTTGTAAAGATTAAAGAACAAAAAAATTAAAGCGTATTTATTTATGCGTATATGTTAAACGATTTGATTAATTTTTTTGTTATATCATATGTTACATATATCACTTTGGTATAAATACCACATCTTGTACTTGAGTTTGACCTTTTTCGTGTGACAATCCGAGAATCATCTGCAATAACAGAATCAAATTGGATCTACAATTTTGAGGAATATTAGAGTAAAACCGAGTCAAACCGCACACTTATCAATAAAAATTAAATATCTTTTTTATTATTATTTTTTTTTTTATTAGATAGGTAATAAAAAACTACATAAGATAATATAAATATATGTTAAAAAAAATAATAAAATTACCAAAAATATTAAATGTAAAGAAAAAAAAATTGTGCTGTTTTAGGCGACATTCTGATAAAACCGCACACTTGAAAGCACATTAAAATTATGATTTATGTTGTTATGCCTTATGATTTATGTTGTTTTTATTAAGTGGAAAATTTTAACTTTTTTTTTTATTATTTTTTTTAACACAACTTATATTTAGGAAACTATATTAAAGTTTTTACACTTTTTGCAACAAAAAAATTTAGTTCCAACTACATATTTCTTTGGTAAACATGTTTCTTTGCACAACCGTTCCCGACACATCGAATTTTCGCATTGCAACATTTCTGTGCGTAACTGTACTCTACACTTTTTAGATTTTGGAACTTTTATTCGTTTGACTGCTGGTACTTGTTCTTCATTATTGTTTTGCTGAGGTTGCTCAGCATTTTTATGCTCAGGAATTTGAGTACTTGTCATAGAGAGTCTACACTTTGCGTTAAGTTTAGCAACTTTCACGGCTTCCTTTGTTGCTTTTTATTCATCTTTTTTGAGCAACGGTGGAAAATTTTGTTTATCTAAATTTTTATATTTTAAGTCTTTGTAATACTTTGTAAGAATTTCTTTCCATGCTTTTTTGACATGACGATAGACACCTCTATCCAATGGTTGTAGAATATGTAAAGAAAGCCCTGGTAAACAAATCAAGATTATATTGTGTTTTTTGCACAGCAATACCGCTTCCAAAGTTATGTGAGTTATATGCCCATCTAATGCTAAAATATGAATACCACCAATTTGCTCAGTTTTGGATATAAATACTTCTTTCAGCCATTCAATAAACGTATCGTGCTCCATCCAACCTGATTTTAAAATCGAATATTTGGTGCCAACTGGACCACCTCTTACCCAAAGGTAAGATATACAAACCCCAAAGGTAACTTTTGTCAGGACAAAAGTTTCTTTGGGGTTTGTATATCACAAATGTTGGTGCAAAATGCCCATCAACGTTGCAACAATTGTTTACAGTATAATGAATTTTTTATTGTTGCCAGTAAGTTTAAATGCACGTTTTGTCCCTTTTCGACACACTACGGTTGCTTTGCCTTAATCACCCGAAAAACCTGTTTCATCACAATTTCAAATATGTGACTCAGAAGTTATACCAGTCTGTTGATATTGCTTGGCAACGCATTCAAAACAACGATCAATTATTTTCGGCATACAAGAAGGCTCTTTTAGATGCTAAGTTATCCGATTTTCTTGTTGAAATTTCTTTTGACCATCTTTTCATAAAGACATAAAACCAGTCTTTACCAGGCTTGTCATATTTGAATAATTGTAATTGATCTTCGCGTTTAAGGTAGCCACTGTTAGTACCGTTGTAGCCACCGTTAGTACCGTCTCGGTACACCGAGAGTACCGTTGTTGTACCTGAGCTATGGAAGCCTTTGTTGTTGTTACTTTTGCGATCTTTGAGCGTTGAGACTGGAACGCCATGTTTGGATGCAGCTTTTCTCAGGGATGTTTTACTTTCTTTCATATCAGTTAATGTGGCTCGTATATCGTCTTTCTTGTTTGTTTTTGCTTTTTTAGTTGACATGTTAATGTGAGTTAAATTGAATTGAGCGAGTGATGATTATAATGAGAAATAATATAATAATTGGTTTTTAATGAGTAAGAGATGATTATATAAACAAATAACATTATAATTCATTTTTAAATAAACCGGAATTAACACTAAGTTAATTAGACAAAGATAGGCGCTTAGTCACTTGCGAAAAACTAAACTAAGTAATTAATCGAGTATGCGGTTTTATCAGAAAAAATAGTTTTTTTTTTACTTGTTTGATTTTTTATTTAACTTTTTTTTCTAGCTGCATAAATATTATACTATCAGATTTAAAATTAAATTTCCAATAAGATAGTGCTAAAATTATCTTTATATCAGTTTTGGTTCAAGTGCTATTTTGTTCGCAACGATAAAAAATATATAAAAAATTTTGACTCCCAGTTAAAGTTGTATAAAAAAAGAAAAAAATGGAGTTGAATCGGCATATAATTTTATCAATTCGATTAGACGAGATAGTTCTGTATTTGAATTTGATTCCGTTTAGCTTTTATTTGATAATTTCGATTAGTGTGCAGAATGACGTGTGGTTTGACCTGGTTTTACTCTACTGTACTTATTTTAACTGCTTCTTCAAACTTGAATATTAAATTTTAAAATATTTACATGACTTTTTAATAATGTCTAAATTGCGTTGCGACATTATAAGGGATAATTGTATACTAAATAGTAATTTATTTTTAAATTATTTTAAAACTGTAATATAAAATTATTAAAATATGATAAAACTAAAATAAATAAAAGTTAATAAAATAAATATAAAAACTATAACATAAAAAGTAATAAATACAACAAAAATTTTTTTTCACATTTCACAGTGGGCCAGAATCCCATTTTTTTGGAAAAAAGTTATAACTTTTTTTCCTTTCATCCATAGGCCTCAAAAATTTGTATATAAAGTAATTGGATGATTATAATTTAAGTAAGCATGGTTTTTTGGTGGTTGCCATAGCAACCCCGATTGCATAGAAACACATATTTATGCTTAGTTCCAAAGTGTTATTTTTAGCCAAATGTTTCTAAACTTGTTTTGCAAATTAAAATAATTTGATGATTCTAATATAATTGAGCATAACTATTTGTTTTAATTTACAGTCACACTTTAATATTAGTACACACATTTCCAAAATTATTAAGATTAAATACAAAAAATACAAAAGACACATCTATAAACTAATATAATCTGTGGATGACATCAATAAGTCAATAACTCCTGGTAGTAAGTTTTTCGTTTTGGTGTTACTTCCTGCTGTCTTTCTCAGAGATGCAATAAATGGATCGGATGTACACAGTAGTCGATGTAACAAATCTTGGTTCGTTTTTACACGAGATGATTTTCTTGCAAAATGTTCACGATAGTTTTGAAAGTCTTTATTGCGCGCTTCTTGAGCTTCTTCAGAATACATACCAATGGGTAATGCTAAAGTTTTAATAATTTCAGAACCATGAATTAAAATTTTGTGCAGAGATTGTAGCATATAGTACCAAGGAAAATGATGAACGTAAAGACGAGCTGTTTTTAAACAGAAAGCCTCAAATTTTTCAGTGTCAATGTCTAAACCACATGAAATTGTTGCCAATATAATATGCAAGTTTAGAACCAGTTCAACATCAATATTTAAAATTTCTGCAAACTTTTCTGCATTTTGAAATGCTCTTCGAGCCGTATTTCCATCATTTGATGTTCCACTACCACTAGATTTCGGAACATCAACTATCAAGCCCATTTCATCTTTAAATCTATTTTGAATTTGTTGTTTCAGAGCCTTTACTTTAGATTTATCTTCTACTGTTCTTGCCTGCCACTTTTTCAAATTCATTTTATATCCAATATGTAATAAACATTCAAAAAAACGTATCCAAGCATGTAAGGATGATAAACCATATGAATAACTGTCTGTCATATCGTTTTTCAAAATCATTTTTTCAATATCATTCATTACTTTGGGACTTGCCCCACATATAGTACAGCATTGACTAGAATTTGTAACATCTGAAAGAGCAGTGTGAACTATTCCATCAATCATAGTAATTTGTATTATATGATGTATTTTGATTTTTTTGTTATTTATATCAACTTCAGTATCTTTCAAGTTTGAAATCTCAAGCCTAATGAGATCCTCCTCTGATTTAGAAACTGCTGCCGTTTCTTTTTCAAATTTAAAACGCAGAGGTCTACAGTACATTGTTGATGATGGTCGTGGGTTTCGCCAAGCTGGGTAACGTTTTCCATTTGAAAAGCCACACAAGTCCAATGGTACTAGGCAAGTAATAAAAAGTGCCTGCTCATCGTTTAAATTTCTTGTTACTGTTTCTTGCGATATTTGTTTATATATGGACTGTCCTGTGGCACCATCAAAGCCTATTTTGTATCTCAGAGAAAGACTATCTGGAGTGCCTTCAGTGCTAAGGACATCATACTGTGCCTGGCATATTCTATTTGATGTATGATCCGCCAAAGCTTGCAGTTTTATTTCAGCTGAAAAATCTGAGACAGATATATCTGCAGGATAGCATAACAACTTTGCACCTCGAACATCATTATATGGCGGATATATATCAAATCCCTTTTCAACTGCTTGATTTCTAATAATTTGGTAGGAAGCTTTTGTTAATTTAGCATCTAAAAGAAGACAAAGAGCTTCATCTTAAGACATTCTAAAATCTTTTTTTGAGGTTTTTTCAATTGGATTTTCTTTTCTCATTTTAATTTCTGAAGCAAATTGCAACGCAGAAGCAGAATACATTTCAGTTAAGTGACTAACTTTATGTTTTTTGGTTTTAGTATAGTAGTCATCAAAGTTTGCCTTAATTGGCCTTCCAATAGGTATTGGTGTTATATTTATATCTTCAGGAACATGGCTTTGCAGCCATTTTTCATTCTTTTTTTCAAATCGAGCCATGTTGCTATCTGACTTGCGCCGCCTATCTCTTAGATGTGCTAGTATAGTTCCTAATTGCTTCTTGTTACAATCCAAATTCATTGCCTCAATAAGTGTTCCCTCAATACCACAGTCAGATATTTGTAGATTATTACGCTTGTGCACTAAGAATTCATAGATATCAAAATATTTCATTTTCATCCTACAAATACAAAAAATATATTATTCATGAGACATTTGGACAACCAGAAATGAAACAAGCTCCACATATTTACATGTTCATTTTAATGTGATAAAAAAGATGTTTTGCTGAAAAATTACAATGATTGGAGCCTGGGAACACAAAAAAAACCAGAATGTTGGCCCCCCTGTCCCAAACATGCAACTCATAAAAATTATGTATAGAGACGCAGTCGACATCCGTCGACAATAGGTAAAATATATATCGATTATGTACATATTAGACAAGATATTTCAAGTCTCAAATTTCTGGAGGACCTTGGAGCGCAAAAGTATTTTATTATTTAAGTGAAGTTTTCACTAAGAAAAGTACTTTAAATACGCAATCATTAGAAATCAATTTATTTGATATAAATTACGTGCAAAATAACTTTGCAATAAACCATTTGATAGATAATACTTAGTTTTATTAAATTATGCAATAAAAAAATGACGCTCTAAATATTAATAAATTTTTTTTGCTTATTAGTAACACGAAAAATATTATTAAATAAATTAAAAAATTAAAAAAATTAAAATATTAAAAAATACCTTTTTTAAAAACAGTTAAAAATGCAAACGACATGATAGTTATGCAGAAATATATACATTTTATAAAAGCCAGATGTTTAAGCTATAAAATGGTATATAATAATGTCATTTTTGAGAATGTTTTTTAAATACTTTTTTCCACCATCTGGCCCACTGTGCATTTGTAATCACAAACGCTTCAAAAGTAAATTGTTTTTATTGCTAATAAAAAACGTTCCGAAATGCACTTTTGAAAAAACATATTGGAAACTTTTAAGTTTTATTCACGTAAAATAGTCACCTGGACGAGGTCACCTAAAATACACGTGATTGATACGTGAATAAAACGTTGCGTGCCTACTGGGATTGTACAAAATCAAAATTAACTTTCGATGAACTTGTCTCAGCGAAACTTGGTGTCATGATGTTAATATTGACAATAATTCAAATTTTCAGTTATTATAAAGCGATTAATAACTCTGAGAAGACATGTGGGACATTATTTATTTTCACAATCAAATCAGTGTTATATAAGCATAAAAAAGATTTATGTTTCAACAATTACAAAACATTATAAAAAGCTAATATTTAAATTTATTTAAGAAAAATTATTTAAAACTGATACAAGATTGAATAAAATGCATGTACTTCTTGAGCGGTTTTAACCTCAGCATTTTTGAGTATGACAGAAAGAAAAAAAATTCAACTGCATCTTTTAAAATCCTTAAATTTGAGTTGCATCTTTTAAAATGCTTAAATTTGAGAATGTGCTGCAGTTTCTGATTATCTTTAAACCGGAAGCTAAAGATTTTTCACCTTGTTGAAAGACCTAACCAAGGCAGCGAGTTTTGTTCAAACCCAGTGCCTTGGTAACAATGAGATGATTCTAAAAAAATTTAAGTAAAGGAATTATAAAAAAGTTAAAATAAAAAGGATTATTCTTAAAAGTAAATTATTCCTAAAATCGAAAAAAAAAAACTTTTTTTTAGAAACTTCGCCGACAAAAATTTTGTTTATTTTAAATACTTTTAAATTTTTTTTTGAATTTCAAAATAATTTAAACTACCTCTGTAGATTATTTAGTTCCAAAGATAATTTGATTAAAGATAATTATTTAGTTCCAAAGATATTGATGCTTTAATATTTTCATCATTTGGACTTCTTTTAGAAATGTTATTCTAAATGTCATTAAATTTTTGGCATCAAAGGTTTTAAAAAAAGAAAATTTGTGTAAAATGAATATGTGAAATTTAAATTATAGTTTTGTTAGAAATAAGATCATGAACCCAAGTTATTTAAACAACTCATTTTGGAGGTTTACGAACACGGATTATTAAATTGCCAAATATAAAAAAGAAATTGTTTTAAAAATAAGTTTTAAAGATTTTTAAATATTTCATTTTTTAATAGGTGTAACAAAACTTTGGGGAGAAATGTAAACTTGAATTAATTTTGTCTGAACTTTCTTTAATAAACTATTAAGTGAAAAATGGGTACCCAAATAACACAGGTCCCAAACGTCAAAATACCTTTAGACTTTTTTTTTTTTTTTGTCAACCATTTAAGCATTATTACAGATTCTAAAAACAACTTAATTGTATAAAGTTTACAGGTTAAGCTCTAAATAATTTATTATTTCCCGCGCTTCTAATAATACAAAAATAAATGAAAAACCCAAAGAAATTAGTGTTCGACCGAAATAGGAAAAAAGCCGAAACCAAAATAAAACCGAAATTTCGATACTCTAGTTTGGTGCCTAAACCGAAACCGAGATTTTGGCAAATATTTTACTGGAACCGAAACCAACATTTCAGTAAGTCAAAATAAATTTCATTAGAAAAATTTGTTTAAAAAAATGCAGTTTTACATTTGTTGTTTTTTAATACTCGTATTATGTTAGAATTGATAAAACGCGTATTACAAATTGAGATTTAATTCATAAATTGGCGATAAAAGTTAGTTAAGAGCGAAAGTTAACAACAAATTTTATCATAAAAACAAGGTTTTTTCGAGATATTTTGTAAAAGTTCTGAAAATTTTTCTTTGTGTTTAAAATAAATTAACAGGTACAGTAAACGGATTATTTTTATGGATTTTATAATTTTTTGAGTTGCAAAAGATATCTTAAATGCATCATTTTGTTTTGGAAAAAACAAAATGGTGCGTTAAAGATAAATTAAAGGATAGTAAGCAACATTGAACGTTTCTTACACTTTTTATTATAATTTAAAAAAATTTTGAGCCTCTTTTAACATACATATGTATAAATGACGCAATAATAGTTAAGTTAAGCAAGAAGTACTTTTGATTTTAATGATAGAAAGCTTGTCTTGACAAAAGAAGTTTGCTACGACTTGGAAATAATTTCAAGTTGTTTGAAACAATTTTTGGCACGCGACAACCTTCGGCCATTGTATTCAAGCATACTTATTTCTACCCCAATCACTTTCACCACAAATTTACATAATCAATAAATAATGCTTCTCCTCCACCTCCTCCCCCTTTCTTGATACATATATAGTTAAAAAAAAATTTTTTTTCTACAGTAATTTTTATTTTGTGAAAGCAGCCTAGAAAACTTAGCGTTTTCTTTAAAACAACAAACGACTTATTTTTACATAACGTACGCTTTATGCAAACTAAAACACCTGGAAAATATTAACTTTTTGTTTTTGTATGGATTTAAGGAATAAATTTTTGAGGAACTAGAATAAACTTTAACATATCGTAACACATGGATTAAGGTAGAAACTTATAAGGTTTAAGATTACTTTTTGCTTTAAGTTCCAACTTAAATCTTCCAAGAAAATTTGACTTTCAAGCTTGCATAAAGGCGCGTTTTTTATTATCGGTTAATTTACAAACACAGTGAAAAAACCATATTGTCTTTGATGCATACTAAGCAATATAAATGTCAGTTGGATGACATAAAGTAACTGAACTTCGTTGTAAAAGATACTTTGCCAAACTTTATGTGATTTGTTTTTACTGCACGCGTTTCAGAAATAAAAATCCAGAAACTAATACTGACGCAAAAATCCAGAGACTAACACTTAGGTAAATAGATTTGAGTTGTTTATTTACTGTTTTATTTTCAGTTTTGTTAAAATTGTACTTGATATTAGGAGTTAATTTTAGGTAAAAGTGGGGTTACTTTAAGCCTACTGAAAAAGCCTCATACCATACATATAAACTCCAATCATAGAACTTATACCGGATTATCAAGGATTCTAGAAAGTATGTGATTTTTTCTATTGTGGTTTTCTTTCATCTTTATACTATTAATAAAGGTCAAATGGGTCAGCAGGTTACATCTAAATACTTTGGCTTACGCGTAGCTGCCAAAAGCAACTAAAGCGCAATCAAAACCGATGGAACAGCATTTGGCAGTTTCTGAGTTCGGTTTCTTTTTGGATGAATTAGATGTTAGGTTTATTGTGAAGGGTTACCTCACTTCTCAAAGTAAAGCTATTCCACAGTTTCAAAACAAATTTTTAGTACTACACTGGAGTAAGTTGTTTTTAAAAAGACATCCTAAACTATACGGCTTGCAGCTACAATAAAGCACTATTCGGCTGCTAATAAAAAAAAATTGTGGTTTATCAAAAACCTGACTGAAGTTGTTACAAATCAGCGCAAAATACAACTATGATAAAACAAACCTAAAAGAGTAATAAACTCATTATAGTTCAAAATTTCCGTAATTTTTTGTGTTAATGCAGCTATATGTACAATACCGTTGTACGTTGTCTATAAATCAAAAAACCTGTGGTCAACCTGGATAAAATTGTTTTCATGGTACTAGATACAATCATTCAAAATATATATGGTTAGACTATGTCACTTTTGAGGAGTGGTCTATAGTTTCTCTTATACTAAAAAAAAAAGGGAAAAAAAGTTCTTATTGGTGATAATTTATCATCAAATATCTAACAGAATGTTTTAAAAAAATGTGTGAAGAAAATACGATAATATTTGTGTGTTTACTGCCTCATTACATTTTACACAGCTTTTAGATGTTGCCTATTTTAGGCCACTAAAAAGTAAGTGAAAAACTCATCTTGTTCAAGATGTTCCAAGATGGAACAGCACTTATATGATACTTGAAAAAATAAAAAACTTTAAATTACTACGCTAAGCATACTGATATACTGATTAAGGACCGACGAAGTCGACTTTTTAAAGCTCGAATTTAAATGAAAGACGATTTTAGAATGCATGCGTACACCGAATTTAACCGAAAGACGAATTTAAGTCGTATATGTATTTAACTAGTAAAAAATCTAAAAAATCCAGTAATAATGAGAATTTAAGTTATTGAATCTTTACAACTCATAATGTTTTTGAACAAACATTAACAAAAGAACATTAACAACTTTCATTTAAAAATTTCGAATGTCAATTTTATAAAGGAAAAAGATTGTTAAAAGATATATAAAAGCGATAAATAAGATTTAATAAGTGATGAATAGACTTCGCGCCTAATAAAAAATTTTTCGAATAATGACTCTGTATAACAAATCTATTTCTAGTTTTTTTTTTTTTCACAGATTACATGATCCCAAGGCCGAGTGGGACACTTTAGTCGAAAAAGCTACTTCTTATATTAATTACAATCCTCTCTCAACTATTCAACTCCAAAACGCTTTTCAGCCTTAACGAACAAGGCCGTTGTGCAAAGAAACAGATTAATATACATAAAACATGTAGCATATTTTATAATTATCATTTTTTATGAACTTAAAAAAAGCTAATAGCTTTCGAATTTAACTGAAAGTTAAAGGAAATCTTGTAATTGTTACCGAATTTAACTAAAATCCGAATTTCTATTTCAACATCGGCACTGAAATCGAATCCGAAGTCAACTTCGCCTTTCAGTAAACTTTGTAATCCGAGTTTTAAAGAATATTCGCCAGTCCTTAATACTGATTTACTGAAATTTTGAATGGTCATTAATATAAAACATTAAAATAGTTGTATATATATTTATACTCTTGAACATAATTTTTTTGAACATAATTTTGAACATAATTCTTGAACATCATTTTTGTTGTTGTTATTGCTGTTGTTGTTGTTATTGCTGTTGTTGTTGTTGTTGTTGTTGTTGTTGATGATGTTGTTGTTCAATAGGTTCTAGATATAAATTTTCTTTCTTGAACTATGATTTTAAAGAACAGACTAAACGCATTGATAACTAAAACTCCATGCCATGTTAAAAACTGATGCTTGTTCTAAGATAAATGGCATAGTGATTGATCGATCATCACAGTTAAACTTTTAAACGAAAACTGAAAGCAAAGAAGATACGTTTAAAGCATGTTTTTAGCAATTTACCAATTAATTATTGTTTGTAAATTTCTATTTTGATTTATTCAGTTCAAAATAAAGAAGAAGGAGAATGCTCGAATGAGAACTATTGATGAGAAAAGAGCATGTTTCTGAACTATCTATAGATATTGTCCGGTGAAGTACTGGAAGTAAGAAGACTAATTTCTTCTTTTAAAAACAATTGCTTCAAAACACCAAAGTACATCAGCATAACTTCATATTTTCTGTAACCTTTTTTCATTGGATTTTGAATATTATCCACAAATCATCAGTCATTCAAAGTTATGACCAGGGTAACTTTAATCTCCTAAACTCGAGAAAGTTGTTAGTTTTACAATACAAATACTTTTTTTATTTCATTATTAAAATTATAGTCTATTAGAAGAAGACTACTGAAAAGAATACATTTTTTTTACCCAATTTTTTTTATGATTAAATTTTGAACACTTGGATGTTGCGTCAAGTCTCTAACAATTACACTTATTACTTATAAATAATCTAATCTCTGATTCGTTGATCTATCTATTCTCTGATTCGTTAATCTATCTAATCTCTGATTCGTTAATCTATCTAGTCTCTGATTCTAGATTCGTTAAGAACTATTGTTTGCGGTTTAGCTTGAGTATTCTTTAAATAATTTCTCGCATGTTGGCGTATTGTTTAAATCATTTTCAAGAAAAACAGAACCAATAAAGTTGTTTAAAAATTTTTCAAGACTGTTGTTATTAAGGTGTTATTATACTTTATAGCTCTTATTGAGTTTTTGATTTTAATTTTACTGTTTATATATGCAAATACAAGCTTTGTATAACTATTCAGTTTCAAAGCTTTCTCTTTCAAACTTTCATATTGATTATTTGACATTCATTCTAAAATTCATTTAAATTTATATATGAGAATTCATTCTGCCGGTTTATTTCATTCAAAATATTTTCATTAAACTTTACTTTTTTATACAGAAATCCTTTTAATGAGTCTTTAAGTTACTAGCTTTGTAATACAAACATCGAATCTAAAAATGTAATGAGTCTTTAAGTTACTAGCTTTGTAATACAAACATCGAATCTAAAAATGTAATGAGTCTTTAAGTTACTAGCTTTGTAATACAAACATCGAATCTAAAAATGTAATGAGTCTTTAAGTTACTAGCTTTGTAATACAAACATCGAATCTAAAAATGTAATGAGTCTTTAAGTTACTAGCTTTGTAATACAAACATCGAATCTAAAATTGTAATGAGTCTTTAAGTTACTAGCTTTGTAATACAAACATCGAATCTAAAAATGTAATGAGAATATGTTCAAATTTTCCTATGAGCTTTTGATTTAATAAAAAAAAAACGATACAAGAAATCTGTTATTACGTAATCAAGAACATTTGTTGACTCATTGAGTTTGTATTGTAAAGGGCTACTAAATCTATTTTGAAATAAAATGTTTCCATTTAAGCAATCGAGAGATAAGTTTGCTTTTTTAATATTATCCACTGAGTTAGAGCTCATATTTTCGTTATTCCTTTTTTTTTAGCTGTAACAAATAATGCAATTATATTTTAAAAAAAATTAAAAACAATAAATTAAAAAAAATCAAACATTCTGTTTTAATATTCGTTACGGTGATCGAAATTGTAGCGTGGAGGATTTTTTGGAAGTTCTTGCAAAAAAAAAATTACAATGCTTCGTCAACTGGCTAGTAACTCAAAACAAAATAGAGAAAAAACTCAAGTTTCTAGGACAACGCACTTTGTCACTGAGGGAAAAGACTATGTTGATAAATACGTTAACAATGTCAAAAGTGTGGTTTCTGGCAAACGTGCTGCCCATTCTTGAATAGGTAATAGAACGTCTGCACAGAGCCTTTTTCGAAAATCTGTGGCAAAAGACCAATTTCAATCCGGTCAACAGAGAGACACTTTTTTACCCGTCAAACGCGGGGGTCTCAGAATTTTATCACCGAAGATGCAAAGTCTTGCACTTTGCCTCAAAACACTCTTGCAACTGAAAGAATGCGGAGATGATAAAACTCATAATTCTTACTACTTTTCAAAGTATTGGTTGGCAAGTTCACTTATAAAATTTACGAACCATAACCAAAGCTGGAATTTTTTAAAGCAAAACACTTTTCCAAAACACTGGGACAACAAAACATCTCAGTACAACAAAACAACAATTGAAATAATAGACAAAAACAGGTCCCTGTTTAACATCCCCCTAAAATCAACAAAAAAATTTTACTTAGAAGCGGGAAAAAACAAAAAGATGGTCGTGCCAGCAGAGCTTTTCTGGAACAGTTCAACAAAAACAACAATGTTGTGAGCCCAAATTTGGAAAAAAAACTTTACTTCCCACGCATGCAGCCTTGCACGCCAAAAGCACAAGACAACAGATAGTTAAAAATAGCAAATGCAAAATTTGCGGTAAAATTGAGGAAATTATATTATATCTTTGCCTATTGCCCTCTTTCTATCGAAATTTGGTAGTATTTTAAACATGTATATAACTCCTTGACATCCCAAAACAATTTTTCTCCAGTAAATTCGATTTTCTCCATTAAAAAGCGAATTTGTCGGAGAATAACCCTACTTGACAGCTGCTGTTAACACTCAATCAAACCATTATAAGTGCAATATGGAACAGCAGATGCCACCATATGTTTAGCAACACAAAAATGATCAGGGTAATAATAAGGAACATCAGAAATATTATTACTTTAAAGTGTAATTATTATGTCCTTAGAAACATTGCGGACATTTTCTGTCAATATTTTTGTATTAAGAACGTTTTTTGCCCAGTAGAGAATGAAAATCTGAAATTAAATATATGAGCTAAAATAAAACAACGGCTCGTAGCAAGATCTGCATGTTTAGTAAAAATTTCCTCTTCTCTGCCAATTTTTTCATGCTATACAACAAAATTATTGTTATATATGATTAGACAATCAATGCCAGCCCTTATTTTATGATATATTATTTTAACATATGGATGGTTAAGCGCCAAACCAGCCTATACAACAAAGTTGAAAAAATTAGTTTATATTAAAAAATGATTTACGTAGGGTTTCTTTGCAAACACCAAAATACTCTAATTAGAATTTTTAAGTGCACTGAACTGCAATTACTTTTAATTTTTTCGGTTTAGTGGCTTTTGTTAAAGACTTTTAAACTTTTTGTCAAATAATTTAGGCTGGTTTGGCGCTAAGTCATCCGAATAAGTGTTATCTATAGTGTTTGTAACATGAAGTTTGTGCGAAAGTCCTGTAATTTTTTAAATTTTTTTAATAAAAATTTGTTTTTCTTCACAAAAAAAATATCCTTTAACCTATTTTGAATATCCTCTTTTTATAACTTTATCTAAACTCTCGATTTCTTTCCGCATAACGGCTGTAAAATAAAAAACAAAAAATACAAAAAAATATAAAATCAAAAAATACAAAAAATATAAAATAAAATAAATAAAAAGTAGAAAATGTATATATATATATATATATATATATATATATATATATATATATATATATATATATATATATATATATATATATATATATATATATATATATATATATATATATATATATATATATATATATATATATATTAAAATTACTATAAATCAGTGACGGATCCAGCGTTTTTTTGTGTTTGAGATAGCTAACTTCCAGACATAAAGCAAACCCCAAACATTTGTATGTTTATACTTATGTCAAATAAAGATGCTTTGCAAAAAATTGTGATGATTGGAGGCTGGGAACACAAAGGCTCTAAAATTTCAACCCCTTCCCCATTTTTTGTATTATTTTTAACTAGACTTATATTCACCTATAAATTTTAAGTTTAAACCCCTCAATTTATGGGGATTACAAATTTTATGTGGTCACAATTTTTTAAAGCTGAGAGATAATAGCATGAAACTTAAAAATTGTCAAAAAATTTAAGTCTAGTTGAGAATAGTAAAAAAAATATTTTATTAACTTTTTGCCTCTCACGTTTGGGGTGGTGGAAGGCGGATAAGATTTTAGTTCTTTTTTGTTCCCAGCTTTCAATCATTGCAATTTTTTGCAAAGCAAAATTATTTGAAAAAAGTATAAACATAAAAATGTTTGGAGTTCGTTCCATGTCTAAAAGTTAGCTCAAACGCCAAAAAATGCTGAATCCGTCCCTACAAATGATAACAACACTAGGGTACTAGGTTGGTAACATTTACTTAAAGTTTGTTTAGAACCTTATTTATTTTATTTTTGATTTCTTTTGTTCACTTGTAGCCAATAATATAAATTTCCTTAGCTGATTGCCCACTCGAATAACTCGCTCCAATAAAACGAGTTAATGTTTTTTGGTTTTAAAAAGTTTTAACCTTTTATTATTATTATTATATAGTTTGTTTTTTTTGAACACAGAGACTTCTGATTTGTGGTGGTTTAACTTTTATTATTCCTTTAAGATTTCCTAAATGCGTATGGTAAGGTCTAACGTATGGTAAGGTCTAACGTATCTTTATTATAAAGTTTAATACACTTACAAACTAGCAAATAAACAGAAAAAAAATTCCGAAACCTCCTTTAATGATTTAAGTTTCACCAAAAACGGAAAGAAGAAACAAGTGCCAAAATCTGTGTCTCATGTAAAATGTTATTGGTACTTGAAAAATAATGTTGGTTTTTTTATAACTGATGGTTTTCTTAAACCATCAGTTTTTTTAAAAAATAAACTTTTTCTAAATATATAAAAATATAAAAATTTTTATTCGCATTTACGCAGATAAAGCTATTAAACATAAAGCTTGCACCTGACGTAAGCACCTTGCAATAAAGCTTGCACCTAAACGTTTTCCTTGGGGATTTCAAGTGAAATCAGTAATTTAAAATGTAATTTATACATTATCTTATCTATCTATTCCTTATGTCTATCTATCTATCTATTTTATCTATCTGTCTATCTATCTCTCTACCTAATTATCTCTCACTCTTTCTCTACTAGTCTGATGCCTCTCTTTCTGTTTACTAACTGATGCCTCAGAGCAGAGTAGTCAGATTATAGCATGTGATTCTGCAAAATGTTATTCATGTAATAAACGTAAATAAGTTTGAAAACTTTATAATATAACACAAGTGATGAAATAAAAAAATTCGAACTCAAAATTATAATGTTTTTAGTATGCAAAAAAAATTTTAATGCAAGTATTCCACAGTGGAAAAAAATCTTGATGTAAATGCGCATAGTTTCCGAGCTTTTGGATAAACACAATTCGAATGAACTTTTAAATGTAGCGAGTATAAGTTTGAAAAAAGATAAAAGATCTATAGAAACAAAAGTTGTTTAAAAAAATGCAACAAAGACCGACTGAATCACTTATGTCAGAACAGTCCTTAGCGTTAGTCTTAGATGCTAATTTATCAAAAAAAAACTTATCAGCATTTAATAAATAATGCTCTTCAATTTAACTCTCTATATCCATCATATCATATAGCAAAAGAGGGTAAAAATAAATGCTACCCTAAAAAACATTTAGGTCAGTGACTACTCTGCAGAGGTACCATTATAAGATCTTTTTTTTTCATATTGCATCAAGATTATGTTCAGCTTATAGTGTTGTGTTAAATTTGCATGAGCTTAAAGATTGTACTAGACTAATTCTAATATACAAAGATGGCTTTGATAGTGCAACAGGGAAATCTGTTTATAAACAACAGTCAGATGATACAAATGAATTTAATACTGACATATCGCTTTTCATAACTTGCTTTGTTACTCTAGAACTATGTTGTTTCAAAGATGAGAAAAAACAGGTTATTTGGAGAAATCCGAAACCATCGTCAACTAGTTACTGTAGGCCTCTCAGATTTGAATATAGAAAAGAATCAAAATAAGTAGTTCTTGCAAAATATGAGTCAATTATGGCTTCTATTAAAAATATAACATTATCCAATTTATATGTTTTATTGGAGGACGGTACAATGAAGGAAGTTGTAGTACAACATATTGTAAATATAACAATGGAAGATGGAAAAATTCATATTATTATTTCCACAGCTACCAACTATTACCAATACTATTTAGTGTGTGGTGCATCTCCAACCGAAATGAACAATCTATCTTTAATAGTTCAAAAAAAAAAAACTTTAGAAGGCAATATCAGACATGGTGTTTCAACTTTAGATCTTTGGATAAGGATTTTAGAATGTATGCTCCATATCTCTAACAAGATGTGTCGTTTTCAGTCGTAACCTGCCACAAGAAGTGGCAGGCTAGGACTGAAGAAGAAAAAAGTATTGTTTAACTGAGAAAAGTTCAGGTTCAAGCTGAATTTCGAAAAAGAATGGGTCTTGTCATAGACCAACCAAGAGTAGGTTGGGCAGGTACATTAAACGATGGTAACACAGAAAAGCGATTTTCTTAGTAATACGATGTCTCAGTTAATGTAATGAACATAAATGCAAATCTTATGAAAAGGCTTTATATTATTCTGGCCACAATGTCATATGATTATAACATTAGCTCATCAAAATTTAAAACATTCTGTTGGGAAACTGCATCGCTATATGTAGACCTGAACCCCTGCCCCTGTAGACCTGTACCCCTGGTATCCTATGACCTAATCATTTAATAAGATTTTAAGTCATGACTATGAAGTCATTGAATTATTTATTCTTCCATTAGGTATGTTTTCTGAAGAGGCTCAAGAGGCTCAAGAGGCTACCAATAAGGTTTTTAAGATCAGTCGTGAAAATTTTCCTAGATCCTAGAAAATGCAATCGAAAAAAAAAACAATTTAGACCTTTTCCACCGTCTTTTATGTGCATCTGATCCTTTAATTTGCACATTTAGAAAGAAGATGCATAACAAAAAAAAAATGTCTACCATCTGGTGTCATTGAACTATTACATGAGCCAACAATAGAATACTCAACTTAAAATACAAATTTAAATAGTATCCTTGTTGTTAATTTATTGGGTGATTTGACGAAATTTTTTATAAATGGAAAAAATTGGAGTTTTTAAATAATTTGCGTAATTTTGTAATAAGATTTAAAGTATTTTCAAAGCAAATGTTATTTTTTCCACAGATTGCGTTTTTTCACTGTGCATTTTGAAAAACTTTTATTAAACAATTTACAAAGAAGCAATAAAAAATTAAAGAATAGTTTTTTCTTTGCATGCAAATTTCCAAATTTTCTGTAATACAAAGTAAAAACAATGCTACGTTTATATTTTCGAAGTAAATTCTTAATATAAAGATTTTATTCTAACAAATTTTTTCTGGAGGTAAGGAAATTTTTTTTTTTTTTTGAAGTTACTACTTACTTAGATACTACAAATTTTGATAGTGTTGCACAAGCTAAAAAATTCATTGTCGTTTTTCATTGTCATCATTGCAATTCCATTCTCTGCCTTGTCATTTGTGCAGAGACAGTTTTAAACAAAACAATTGACTTTCTTAGAGCAATAATATTTTCCACATTGATCTTGGTCGTTGCGAGAGCCATATTAAATTAATTACACACTAATTTTAAGAACCTTGAAAAGAGTACAAGATACTGGTGAAGCAAAGGAAATTTCTTATTTCAATAAAAACAAACTTCATTTCACCAGTCATTATTTTAGACCAAGAACATTAATGCAAGCAATTTTTTCTTCGATTGATAACTTGGTAGTCTCGGCACGAGAGACTTTCCGATCAATTTCTTTAGATCGGTTTCTTGCGGTTGCATTTGACAGTTAATCTACTAACAGATATATTATCCTTTAATATGCTTTTCCTAAGACAAACTCAAAAAAAAGCGTTGATTAATTGCTGGGAATTTTAACTGAATCAGCTGTTTCAAAAACTGAAGGGTGATTAGAAGTATATCTTGGAAAAGTTAAATAAACTGTTTTAGATTAAAACTATTTGGGAAAGTTGGAAGAAAGCCTTGCGAATCATTTCAAGTTTCAGAATTTTCTTTTCCGTTATCCTGAGTTTCTTGATAAAGTGTCAGATTGGCAATCTTTCTTTTATGCTCTTTCAGAACTTGAAGTTGTTCCTTTCTTATAATTACTCTCTGTATACTCTGCAAATACCTCTTGTTAGTTCCAGCTCCCAAATACAAATCCAAAGATTTATTAATAATTTCGGTAAAATAAATTAGCTGGTAAAGTAAACCGAAAATAACAACAACAAAAAATCAAAAAATAAAACTTGCAATGAAACGTATTGTATATGTTATATTTGCGTAAAACATAAAAGAAGACTTACTCGGTGTTACTTACTCGGTGTAGTTAAGGCAATTTTAAAATACTATAGCGTCTGTATGATATTTTGTTGATTACTACATATTTCCGTTAAATGATCAGGTCTGTGAATCATGAAAAGACGGAAAAAATAAAATGATAAATTTTGCGATATCATATAAATGTTTGAAGCGAAAAAACCCAGACCGTAGATTTTTTTTTTTTTAAATCTTCTTAAAATCCTAATTCGCTTGTCCAAATTCGTATAAGATTTTAAATAAATACGATTTTTAGGTAAAATGATTATCATAGATTAAAAACTTTTAACGTTTATTGGCGCTTTTTCTTGATTGCAAGTCCTTTTTTGGTCGGAATTCTTGTATTTGTAAAAATTGATAGAAATATTGTATTTTGACAACTATATAAAGCTAATAGGTCAGAAACGATTAGAACTATGATCTATAGTAAATTAAGGCACTTTTTCAAAAGATTTTAACTAAATTCATGTTAACGCCGATGAGCGAAAGTGATCTAAAGGCTCCAAAATGGTATTCTTTGTATTCACAATTAGGGGTAGTAAAAAGGATTAGAAAATTATATAAAAAAGAGAAAAATTCTTCAAATATTAAAAAAACCTGAAGCGAAAAAAATATAACATCGAAAGCTTTTGTTTGGACATAATACGCCTATAAAAATCATGCCAATTTCAAATAAATAAATTCGAATAATTTGTAAATCGCCTTAACAACACCGAGTATTTAAATAAAAGTAGCATTATATTTGACGGAAATTAGCGAGCCAACCAATTTTTCAATAAAAGGTTATTAAAATTTCGGAAACTTTAATTTAACTTTCATTTAAAAGCTATTGATTTAAATAAGTTTTTTACTATTTGAATTTATCTTATGATAAAAATTGTATTATAAAATATGATGAACAATAATACGATTACCTATGTAAGAAAGTTAAAAATTTTTTTTAACTATTTTAAAATTTTTAGCTTTTAAATACTAAGTATTTTAAATCTGAAATATTCGAAATCTTTCCATATAATTAGGGTTATCAAACGTCTGGATTTTACAAAAATTACAACTTTACGGATTTTACAAACCTGTAATAATTTTTTTTTAGTGTTTTCCTTCGTAAAAGCCGTAAAAATCTGGCATTCCTAAGTATAATGTATAGTTTTTTAATCGACTGTCGTTAAAAAGTTGTTTTAGCAAGTTAAAAAGTTACAAGAGGATCTTGGAAATCGTCAAAAATGTTTTGTTAAAAATTAAATACTATTTAGCATTTTTTTTACATTTATTTTTTTAAAATGAAAATAAAAATAAAAGAAGACAATATATGTAACTAATCTTTTAAACCTTTTAAAACTGTATTTAAAAGCGATTTACGCAATTAAAATAGATCAAAGTTTCAATAAATAATTTTATTAATTCATTCATTAGAACTGCAAACAATTGTCTTTTGTTCTAGTTTTCTCTCAACAATATTAAACAAAGGAGAGAAGCAATTTAAAAATGAAAACTGACGAAAATTGCTCAAAATGAAACAAGTTAAATAATTATAATTAAACATTTATAAAATATAAAAATATTCCTGAAAAATAAAACAGAAAAATATTCCTATGAATAACCCAGCAAAAATAGAAAACTTTTATTGAAACTTAATTGTATCTAAAAAATTGTATCTACTTTTTTAAATGTCAGAATGTAATGACTTTTTTTTTTTTTTTAGCCGCACCTAAATTCCCAATTTCGCTAAAACGCTGTAGGAATTTTTTTTCTGGCTAACACCCTGTAAACGTCGTGATGGGTTGGTTATCAATATTAAAGGCAACAATGTAGATAACCGTTGGGTGGTACCTTACAATCCTTTGTTATCTAAGAAATATCAAGCCCACATTAATGTTGAAGCTTGCATGTCTGTAAAGGCTGTTAAATATTTGTACAAATACATATAAAAAGGGCATGATTGTGCGAATGTTTTGATAAATGATCAGGTTAATCATAATGAAGTAAATACTTTTTTAGATTGTCGTTATGTTAGTGCACCTGAGGCACTGTGGCGAATATTTGAGTATCCTATAAGTCATATGTCACACACTATTATCCGTCTTAAGGTTCATCTTCCTGAGAATCAGATTGTGTATTTTAGAGAAGGAGAAGAACAAGTGGCTTTAGATCGTTCTGCCCAACGCGATACACACCTTACGGCATGGTTTAAATTAAATTCTGAAAATGAAGGAGCGCATCGCTATTCATATGTAGACATTCCATATCACTTTGTATTTGATGATAAACCTTGTAAATGGAAGGTTAGACAAAGATAAATCGATAGGTGGAAATAAGGTGATAGTAAGAATGTATAAAGTTAGTCCAACAGGAGAATTATTTTTTTTTCAATTGTTACTTTTGCAGGCAAAAGGAGCAACATCTTGGGCTGATTTGCGTACTATTAATGGAATAGTTCTTGAAACCTTTCGTGAAGCATGTGTTTTTAAAGATTTGTTGCAAGATGACACTGAATGGCAGAATACTCTTTCTGAGGCAGTTTTAACGCGAATGCCTAAGCAAATTAGAGTTTCAGTTATTTTAACCTTTTGTGAACTTGACAACCCTTCGCATCTTTGGAATACATACAAAGCTTTTATGATGGAGGATTTCAATCATCGCCAAGTTCCATTTATATTAGCTGAACAAGCTACTCTTCGTCAAATCGAAAAGATTATTAATCAGAGTGGTAAAACGCTATCTGATTATAATTTGCCTGTTGTTGATAAATTCATAGATTTTAATCTAGAAAATTTAAATGATAATGTTCAGCAATCAATTGACGAAGCTAATAGAATGCTTCTTAATGTCAATCAATTAAATGTAAGTAATACTGTCCTTGCTGCATTGAACGAGCAACCAAGTGTAGAAAATCAACATTCCAGATTGTTTTTTATGGATAGACCAGCTGGTAGTGGAAAAACGTTTACGTATAACTATTTGGTTGCTGAAACCATAAGTAGGGGTTTTAAATCTGCTACAGCTGCATGGACTGGCATAGCAGCAACTCTTCTTACAAATGGATCTACATTGCATGGTTTATTCAAACTTCCTGTCCCAATATTAGATAACAGCACATGTAATGTAACCCCTAACTCTATACATGGACATTTTTTAAAACAAGTTAGTTTGTTTTTGCTTGATGAAACATCCATGATACCTAAACATGCCTTAAATGCAATTGATAGGTTGTTAAAAGATGTTTGCAACAACAACTTTCCATTTGGAGGAAAAGTCATTCTTTTTGGTGGTGACCTCAGGCAAATACTGCCTATTGTAAAAAGAGGACAACCAGTTGAAATTGTAGAATCGTGTATAAAATGTTCCTTACAGTGGCGATGGGTGCAGAAATTTACATTAACTGAAAATATGAGAGTACATGATGGGGAAAGAGAATTTTCCCAATGGCTATTAAAACTTGGTAGTGGAACAATGCCTGTCAAAGAGGTGGATCCTTTTAAAGGATGCATTGAAATACCAAATCAGTGCATTATTAGAGAAAATAAATCGATTGTTGAAAAGATTGCTGATCAAAATGATTATTCTAAACGCGTGATTTTAACACCAACTAATGTTGATTCATTATCAATCAATGAAGAAGTGCTTGAATGTCTGCCGGGTGAGGTCAAAATTTATGTAAGTGCTGATCAAATTGATACTGATGACCTTAATGAAAGAAATAACTTTCCTGTTGAGTTTTTGAACAGCTTAACTCCTTCAGGTATGCCACCTCATTGTTTAAAATTGAAAATTGGTTGTGTAATTATACTACTTAGGAATTTAGATCTCAAAGCTGGGCTATGCAATGGTGCTTGAATGAAAGTTAGTGTTTTTCAAAATAATTATATTGATGCAGAGGTTTTGACAGGTGTTTCTGGTGGTAAACGGGTTTTTGTTCCTTGAATTCAGTTGGCTCCATCAGATTCTAATTTATCTTTTGTTCTGAAACGTCGTCATTTTCCTGTCATAAAAAACCGTGTTTCTCTCATGATCAACTATATGTTACATGTTCAAGAACTAGAGCATTTAATAGTTTTTTTTTCAAAGTTGATAAACATCTCATTCAAGGTATGGTAGGTGGAAAGTGTTACCAAATAATGTTATATTTTCTAATGTTCTTAATTTATAGTCTTTAGATTTTCATTTCGAAAAATTACTGTTTGTAGGTTGTGAGCACATTTTGTATGTATAACTTTATTTATTATTTTAATATTTTTTTTCATAGTTTTTGATAAATATATCTGTCATTTAATATTGTTATAAAATGTGTTTATATTTGTTATATAAAACCATATTTGTTTATAGTTGTATATATGTTAAAATTATGTTGTTTCCATGTTTTCAAAGTGGTGTGACTTGGCATTATGTTGAGCAAGATTGATAACCTTGCCAGCCAAGCAGTGTACTTATAGCAGAGGTGTGACTTGGCAGTATTTAGTGCCAGGCGGTGTTACTGCTTTAGAGTTAGGTTGTGTTGTCTAGCCTTTTTTTAATTATTCTGGAAACACATAATATCTGTTAATGTTTAGCGTAATGTGTATGAGAGAGTATGCAACCTTGATCTTTAAATCTAGGGCGTTTTAATGTCCTAAATTTGAAGTAATTGAATGACTACTATTGAATATAAAAACAAATATACTTTTATGTATTTATATGTTTAGTAAAAAGATAAATATAGTTAACTTAAAATTGGTTTTCTAATTTTGTCTTTCATATTTTAATTTGGTTTGTTATTTTTGCTGGATTTTAGGATCAAGGGTGTAAATATTCTATTGTTATGTGTTATTGGCGTGATGTTTTGTGTTGATAGACTGCTTGGCTTACCTTCACGTTGGTGTCTATTGTTAAAAATGAATAATTGGTAGTTTCACTATTGGAACTTACTGCTTTTATTTATTTACTAAAAGTCAAGACAACATTTTGCTAAAAATGCAATTTATATCTTAATTTGATTTTTATTTTTTTTTAGTATTGTTAATCCTTTTGTACTTGGAAACAGATTTTATAGTTACATGTCAACATAGGTTACTATAAATAGGTAAATCGATTTTGAGTTTTTTTGTGGGTTTTTTATTTTTATTTATTTTTTTGTAATTGAGGGGCTCAGAGGAAAAAGCATACAAGTGACATTTTTTCCCAAAACGATCTAAGTGCATCATTGGATAGCTAAAGCACGGTTCTGTTTAGAGGAAAAATAATACAAGTGATTTTTCGAACAACCAGCGCATTCTGTGTACGGGCAATAATACTTCTTCACCAATGTGGTGTTTTGGTTAGGGGAAAAACAGTACAAGTGACAGTCCAAACATTCTGTTTACATAGAAATGGCGGGATCGTCGTCTAAACGACTTGATTTGAGGTCTTTAGAAGATCTAATGAATGGTAAATATACATTTTTACATTGTTCTATGCAATACAAACAAATACTTAAAGTTTATAATGTAAATATTTAAATAAATCTGGTCTAGGCTGCATTAGACATAACTTAACCTAACTTTTGAAGTTGTATCACTTCACTTAACATCTGCCCTTGATTACTTTTCGGTTTAAAATGAGTTAAACTTAATACTCTTACTCTGAGGAGTCATTCATAATACTATATAATATATAATATTATATAGTATTATGAATGATCTTCATCACCGGATGGCTGAGAAAGCGGTGGAATCTAAAAGGTCAGCCAAACAACAGGGAAAGTGTGATGATACCGTTGTAGCTATCACATTTGATCTGCAACAAACTCTACCGACCCCAGTTCTTACAACAAATAAAGTTTTTTATATGCGTGTCCTGTGGACATATAATTTTGCCATTCACAACCTTGCAACAGGCAAGGCGGACATGTGGGACGAGTCCACCGCATCTCGTGGCTCTCAAGAAGTAGCCTCCTGCTTGAAAAAGTTCGTCAATGGTTTGCCTGACAATGTTAAACACATTGTAGCCTTCAGCGATAGTTGCGGAGGGCAAAACAAGAATAAAAATATCCTAAAATTCTGGATGTATGTGGTGAAAGAAACGGTTATCGAGACGGTGGATCACAAATTTTTGGAACCTGGCCACACCTACATGGAATGTGACGAAGACTTTGGAATCATTGAAAAGGCCAAGAAGAAAACCCCATATGTATTTGAACCTGACGATTGGAACACTGTTCAACTGTCCAGTAAGAACTTTCGCGTCACGAAAATGTTGACTGAAGACTTTATATTCGTCGCAAACATGGATGTAATCACAAAAAACACAAAGAAGGGCTCTGAGAAAAATCCAATCCGCTGGCGGGAAATCCGTTGGTTACGGGTACAGAAAGACAGACCAACTGAAATGCAGTTTAAAGAGAGTCTTACCGAAGACTTAATTCCATTTAAGACGGCAGACTGGTCGAGCAGTTTTGTAGGTAGACCTCCGACGATTCGACTAGATCCGTTGTACGACCAGCCATTAGAAATAAAGGCTGCCAAGTGGGAAAATCTTCAAGAATTGCTGGAGTTGATTCCCCAGTGCATCATCAATTTTATCGAAACATGCGGCACACCCCTATTCTAGTACGCGGCCGGGGCCGCGGAAGGGGTGCTGTGATTACACGAGGAGGACGAGGAGGGCCTGGAGGACGTGGTGGACGTGGAAGAACTACAGCAACGAGAACTGCAACTCAGGTTACCACGTCTTCTGACGAAGAAGACGATGTCGATGAAGATGAACTTGATCGCATGATGGAAGAAAGCGATTAGTTTGGTTAATATACCTTAATTAAAACATATTCTAATATTACCTCTTCTTTTAAATCTATATCATATTTTTAAGTACATGTTAGTTATCATGTTATAACTTTTCTAATGCAGACATATTGTTGTAGTGTTTAAAACAATAAAATGTAAATCACTTGTACTGTTTTTCCTCGGACTGATTGTACACGTCTGAATAATACAAGTGACTCTTACCTTAGTTTAGTAGACCTGTCAATATACATTTAATTTTTGAAATTTTACAAATAATGCCTAAAAGCACATATTTTCCAATTATTCAATCACTTTTTGTTTTTAAAATGCACCATAAGAATTTACAATAAACAACTTTGCAAAGTAGTGTTTTTCTCCATTGTTAAGAAATATCACTTGTATGCCTTTTCCTCTGAGCCCCTCAATTATGGTATCATAATTCCATTTTTTTTTCTTTAAGATTTACAATTGACGCATTTATACGATTTATAAAAAAAAACCTGATTTCCTTTTATTGCAAATTTTTTGTCAGTTAAAATGATATAAATAAACGCAGTTAGTTCAATTTTTTTTAAATTTCTCTTTTTTATGCCTAATAATTTGTTGTACGCAACGTAAGGGATGTTTTTAAAGAGGGGTCGCAACTAAAAACAAACTAAAAACCTTTATATACATGGAGAATATTGTAGTTTTGCGCATTTGTCAAATACAAAGTTACTTAAATTTTATAACGGGTTTAACTAATTAATTAGCTTAGTTTGCATTTGCAACACTTTTGAGGAAAGAAAAAATTCTTATATATGTTAAATTCTTATATATATTAAAAAGAAAAAATTCTTAAAAATGTAAATCATTGTTTTACATTTTATTATTTTGGTAAAAAGTCTTCATCAAAAATTTCATTACTCTTAATAAAAATAACTTTATTCTCCTGGCCACTATTAAGGCAAAAACGAGGAAGGGAGGTCCTTTATTAGTGTCAAAATATATGAGAAAATATACTTCAAATATACTGTCCTTTATTAGTGTCAAAATATACTTCACATTAATCTTATTAATTAAAGTTCATGTTATAAAAAATATAACAAGAATTTAGGTTTTACTTTTTATAAAGCATGATGAAGTGTTATTATTTTGTGTCAGTAACTAAAAACGTATTTTGTTGAACTTAGTAATGTCTAGGAAAATAGTTCTGCCATACACTGATATGCCCTATGTCAGTTGTAAATTACTCAAATAACGTTAAATAATAGGTAAATTAATTTATTTTAATTTTGCAGATGGTTTAATTTTTTAATTTGAAGGCGTTTTTCTTTCATGGTATTAGTTAAGGTTTCGCAACTTTAAATTGTGGAAAACAGCCACTATAAATTAAGTAACAGACCGACCGTAACCCGTATTACGGGTTGCTTTCTACTTTAACATAAGCATTATGATCTACATAATTCCCTGTAAATAAATCCTGTAAAACTTGCGTAAATGGTGAAAGTGGAGGTAAAGCTACCTTACCATTATGGCAACATAGAAAATGTGTTTAATCTTGAAATTTCTTAGCACCACAGTGCTGACAAATTTGATACATTTCTCCTAAATAATTATAATCTGGAATAGCATTACTTATTGCTATAGAATACATTCGTCCTTGTCGAACAGATCTTCTTACATTTTGGCAATGATTAACTTCACCTCGATTTAGCCTATTTCTTTCATTTTGGCGACGATTAACATTATCTCGATCAAGCCTATTTCTTTCATTTTGGCGACAATTAACTTTATCTTGATTAAGCCTATTTCTTTCATTTTGTAAATGATTAATTTCATCTCGCCTAAGTCTATTTCTTTCATTTTGTCTACGATTATTTTCAACACGCCTTATAGCACTTACATCGTCTTGTAAATATATAACTTCATCTAGCCTATCATCCATTTCAATGTCATCATTATCATTAAACATATTTATCAAAGCAACACTAATTATTTCTTTGTTTTACTACTCTAAAGTTAACAATAAAATAAAAAAACTTAACAAATAACTAAAAAAATCTTATTTGAAAAATTATAAAATAAAGAAACCAAATAAATGCAAAATAAAATTACTTTGCCATCATCAAAAGTAATACACCTATATTACTTTTTCTTAAGTTTATTTAATTAAAGTTAAGAAAAACCTGCAACCATATTAGCAAAGACTTATAAAAAAAAGTTGGAATTTATTTTGTTTCTAATAAAAAAATTTAGAAAATAAACAAATATCCTTTTTTATTAGAAACAGTAAAGTGTTTCTAATAATATATATATATATATATATATATATATATATATATATATATATATATATATATATATATATATATATATATATATATATATACATACATACATATATATACATACATATATCCTTGGAGTCGCGGACAGCGTCATAGTTCATGTGTTGGGAGAAAACATTGAACAAAACGCATAATAAAACTTATAAATGCGTTATGTACAAAACAGGTTATTAACGCGGGTTTGTAAATTAAATATAATAATAACCTAAAATGTAGCAATAATAACACAATAATAAATAAATATAATATAGATAAATAATAAATAAAGCAAAAATCAAACTACTTGTTCGTTAAAGAAATTATATATCAAAGACAACAGAGAGAAATTATAAAGAAATACACTTTAACAATATATTTTCAAATTGAATTCTGTTAAGTAGTAAATAATCCGTAACAAAGGGATATTTTTTTTTAAACTTTTTTATTAATACAGGAATACACTAGTTCCATGGGGAAATACATTGTTGTTTTATGAAAAACTTACCATATTTAATTGTGTTGAAAAATAAAGAGTATAGCTAACTATTTTCTGTATTCCTGGTGTATCATCACACCAGGAATACAGAAATGTGAATTTCATTTGTTTTAATAAAAAAATTTAAAAAGACTTTGGTAGTTTATTTTGGAGAAAGTCAAACACAAAATGAAAATTGTAAAACTTTACAAGACCATGGAGTTTTAGGATTTTTAGTTCAGAAATTTTTTTTTGGATATCAGACCTCATCGGTGAAAACGTCATCATTCTAATAGATGCGCGTTAAGTAAAAAGTTACTTTTTTGACCCCAAACAATACAACAATAGAAAAGGTGAGAAGATAATAAAGAAGAATAAATCATTCGAAGAGTTTGGAAAGGAACATAGTAACGAATTAGAGAAAGCATACTGTTAGATCGTGTAATTTTTTTTTTAAGATGATACAGTTGAAAATACCAAGATAGGTTTTCATCAAGATATACTCCAAGATACTTTATATATTTTGACGGAAAAAGTTTTTTTTGTTAATTTTAATTTTAATATTATCAATAGTTTTTTGAGGGGAATGATAAATAATGTATTCAGTTTTATTGACATTCAATGAAATACGATAACTATTTAACCAGTTACATAAGCGATGAAGATCTTGATTAACTTTTTTACAAAGAGTCGTCAGCGATTTGTTGATATATAAAAGATTGGTATCATCAGCATAATGATGTACCTTAGAGTTTTGGAATCAAATAAAGCAGAGAAAGAAGTTTTTTTTAGTTATAAGTAGGCTTAAAAGTACTTCTAAAAAAAACTTGCTGTGTTAACAAATTCAATTTTTGAAAGAAATAAATAAAACTTGTTTTATTTATTTCAAACAAATCTTATTTGTTTGCCACTAAAAATTTGTTATACACAAATGCAACATTTGTAAGTAAGAAATTTTTTTTAGTTTTTTTTTTTTTAGTTTTTTTGAATTTAATTTATTAGAGTGAACAAAAAGCTTTTCTACTTTTTATTAAAATTAAGTTAAAGAATAAAACAGTGTTTTGTTTCTGTTTTATTCCATACCGCATGTAAAAACTTTCCAATTTGTAATAGCCAAATTAGCTAAATGGTAAATTTGTTGAGAATTACCGACTTTAGATACACCGTAGACCTGTTCACCAAACAAAAAAACTTTAAGCTAAATAAGCCAAAGTTGTACATAAAAAAACACACAAAAGTTATTAAATTTAATAACACAATATTGCAAGATAAAAATGCTCTATTTTCAATTGGGTTGGAAATCCCAAGATCTCAGGATCTTACGGTTTTAACATTCTCGAAATACCGGGTTTAAGCACTTAATCCCGGGATTTAACTTTTTAAGCCTAAAACGAAAAATAGCTTACAGTTCCTTTAAATTTTTTTTTTAATCGTTTTTGGTTGAACATGTCTAAATTCAAATTTCTTCGATTTTGATTTAACTATAGTCAAGTCTCAATTAAAGAAATTTAAATTTTCAATATGTTAATATATTTTTATATCGTAAATTTTATAATACTTTCTTTTTTGTTCGATTGCAATCAAATTCGAACTTTACAATTCAAATATTTTGCAATTATGTCGTTAAATATTATAATTTGCAATTACATTTTTAAGTTTTGTTGGTGCTCGCATTTATTCAAGTTACTTACAATTTTTACAATTTTTAATTCTGTACATGACACCAATTGTTTTTTTTGTTTTTTTTTTTGTTCGATGTATTTTATGTGAGGAAGCCAAGATAAGCTTTTACCTACAAAAACTCAAATTATAAATAAATTAAAAAACGGAAATTTAAAAAAAAAGTATTTTATAAAGAGAAGCTAGTAGTTTAAGTGGCAGGTTTTCATCTTGTTTTTTTTTTTATAAAACAATGTATTTTGAGTTTTATCTGTGTTTATTGAGAGCTTGTTAGCTCTAAACCTTTTTTTCTCCATATAGCTGATTAATATTATTATTGGACATAGATAAATTAAAATATTATCATCATCATACTTAATTAAATTAAATTTTGCAGATACATTACTGAAGTTGTTTATATAAATCAGAAATAGGAGAAGGCCGAAAACTAAACCTTGTGGAACTCCACATAAAATGTTAATGTACCAGAAACTTAACTTTTTTAAAACGAGTGATTTACTATGTCAAATGCTTTTGATAGATCTATAAATATTCCTAGAATTTTTTTCAAATTCGTTAGTTATTTTGTCAACTAACTTAAGAATTGCATGCTCTGCTAAAGTATTTTTTTATGGAAATTAAACTGTATGGGGTAAACGAGTTGTTTTTTGCAAAATGGACATAACTCTGTTATACATAACGCGTTCAAATATTTTTATATAAAATAATTTGAGATATTGAAACTATCATTGCTTTTATAAATTGGGTAAACTTTAGCTACTTTTAATATATTAAGAAATATGCCTTCATTAATTGAAAGATTCAGGGAATATCAGCTTAGTTTCACAAAAAAAACACATCAGCAAACCGATGAATAGTTGAAGTTATTTTAAGGATTCTAGTTATAATGTAAATAGGAAAGTGGTCACTAATGCCTGTCTTAAAAACTCCTATTTCAAATGAAGTTACTAAAAAAAGTTCAGCTACTGCGGTTTGAAAAAATGTTGTCAATCGCAGTTGCTCAACTTTTAGTTAGCCGAGTTGGCTTAATACTAAGTGGATATAGGGAAGACCGGGGCTAGTTGGCTTGGTTTTACTCAATGAGCTCTGTAGCCCTAACAGTACATTTTTTTGATGCTATTAAAGTGTTGTATTAAAGAGTATGAATTTTGGTAACTTACAAAATTTGAATTCATATAAAAAAAAAATTCTTGGGGCCTTTCCGGGCCCTCAAAAAAAAAAAAAATTGCGCCAAATTACCACAGCCTAGGGTAAGTTGGCGCAAACTATAAAGGTGATTATTAATGTAGGGGAAAGCGTGCACCCTTGATCATAAAATCCAGGGCGCATTATGTTAATAACATTCTCCTAAATTAATAATAATTGTAAAAATAATATTGACTATAAAAAATATATATCTACTTTCTTAAAGTTTATTAGAACCATAAGTATAGAAAACTCTAAAATAGTTTTATGGTTTAGTCTTTCGTAAATTTTTGTTTAGTTTTTTTCCCCCTGGATTTTAGGATCAAGGGTGCATACTTTCCCCTACTATTAAGTGCAAAATTAATAGAAACTTTTTTACTATTAATTTTGGAAACAATTTTATCCCAAAATTTAATATTACTTTTAGCTGGTACCAAATATTAGTCCGTATAACAGCCAAAACAGTAGCCCACTTTTTATCTGTGAAAAAAAAACCTAAAAAAAAGTTTTTTTAATTTTTTTGTAAGAATAGATTTTTTCAATATTGTTGAAAATAAAAAAAAATAAAAAATTAATTTTATAAAAATATATACTTTTTTTCATAGTAAATGATATGAGCCAACTTACCCCGTGAAAATTTTGCCAACTTACCCCGAAAGCCTTTTTTTCGATAAACAGTCTATAGATCCAGAAAAACGGCAACTTTGAAAAAGAGTCTGACTGGATATAGTAAATACATACTGGAATATACTGGATAAACCAATTGTGACTGGAACTTTTACAATAATTTTTTTTCATACGACTAACTATTTTCTTTGTAAAGTAAAAAGGAAGCAATGTTCCAAAAGTTACGTTTCTGTCCAAAAAACGCATAAATCTTAACATCTCCCATGCGCATGCGCGAATCCTGAAAATACTATAGTGAATGATGAAATGGTCAATTAGGAAGATCCTGTGTAATTTTTGTCACTTTCTGATGAATGGCTCTGAAGATAAACGCAGTTCGTCAACTTACCCAGTTGACGAACTGCGTTTATCTTCAGAGCCATTCATAGGGTATATATATAACTTGTCAGTTATATATATACCCTATATTATATTTAAATAGTATATCCTAGAAAGTTTTTGAATTTTTTTATAAGTTAAGGAATTTACATTTATATCCCCAATAATGCATAATTTTATACTATTATTAACTATTATATTATAAATAAAATGATAGAAAATGTTTACAGTGCCATTTAGAGGACGGTATACGATACAATGGCAATGTTTTTAACTTTTTACTAATGATTTCTATTTTTAAACATTCATAGTCATTTTTGGTTAAGCATAATTGCTTTTTAATTTTGTATGAACAATTTTTTAAAACTTTAAAACCAGTCTTTCGCTTTTTTTATTACCATGCGGTTAACTAATTATGTGGTAATTCGGTAAAATAAAAGTTTCTCTATAAGAACTATGATACCAAAAATGTATGTTAGAATGTTTAAAAATTTTTTGAATTTATGTTGCATGCTTCTTATATTGATGTATAGAAACTATATTGAAATATAGAAATTGAATTTGATTGATTTATTATTTTGAAATCATAAATCTCTTTATTTGTTTGTGGCATTTGTTTTATTTGGATGTGCTTTGTTTCCAAAACGTATTTTAAAAATAATAAAAAATAATTACACATCGTGACGTTGAATAATAGGGTTCAATCCTTATTTTTTTAACGTTGAGAGAATTTAACTTTCGATTTTTAATTATTTAACTATTTTACAGCTGTTGTTTTATAATTTTTCAATTTACTTGTTTACAAATTAATTGTTAATTTTAACTTTATTAAATAGGGGAGAGTGGGGTACTGGCGAACAACTAAGAGGGAATGCGAATTAAAGACATCAGTTACTCAAAAGGGATCATACTTATTGCTTATCATTTAGTCTATATATTTAGTCACAAATCCTGAAAAGCAATTTTTATAAACCTTATTATAAAATAAAAATTTAGTACAAAAACGAAATCAATGGTGTTCGGAATTACTCAACGTACGTGGGGTAATCCCGAACTCAGCGTGGGGTTATTAAAAAAACTGTTGTGTATTAATAAATAAAATGCTAATTGTTAAATTTAAGGGCAAAAATTATAGATAAAATCTTGGGATATGCTTACTTTCACCTAGCCTTTCAATTGTAACACATAATTTAGTCTACCATGGGGAGATCATGAACTTTTCATTGCAACTTAATACACCAACTTTTTAAATTAATCTTTTATTTTTTGATTATCAAAGTTTAAAAAAAACTACAAATAAATATCACAAACAAAACTCCGGGACATGCTTTTACCAATTGTGCACTTCTCGTGCAACCAGGTCTTGCATTTATGACACATGATCATGTGTTTTGTGGGCAGATCATATTTGTTTTGCTAAATAAACAAAAAATTTTACCTCGAGCACTCTTTTTTCTTCACACGATGGTAAATTATCTCTAATTGATTAAAGTTATTTTTTTCTCTTTATACTTTTACCATCAGTATATATTATTTCTTTGCCCTTCCTATCTTTCTTTTATCTCTAAAATATTTCTTATTGGTGAACTAGTAGTAATGGTGTAGTTTTTCTTTATTAAACATTCTCATTTTTCAGCAAGTTAAGTGCAAAGATAATATTTAAATAACTTATTTGTTAAAATTAAATGTGAAAAAAGTGGGGAGGGGGAGGGGGAATGTGTCCCCCGGTGTTGTCGGCTCTGTAAAAATTGAGTGATAGAACTTTATAATTCTTACCTACCGATATGCTATTATGTCTTATACCAATTTATATTACTTAATTAACAATAAATAGCGTGTGTTATAAGCAATCCATTTAACAAATTTCATATTTTCGTCATGATATATAAGTTATATCTATAAAAACAATGAAATCGTTATAATTTAAAAATTAAATATGTATAATATTAAAGAACCAAAGAATTTCTTTTAATTTAATAAATAGTTTAATTTAATAAATAGTTTATTTTAAACTTATTTTGTATTAAGTTACTAATTTTCTTAAACTTTTACGTTAATAATATCTTTTAAATTTAGGTATTTAAAAATCTCGGAATTGATCCAGTAATGCTTGGATTTGATAAATGTAGTACCGCAATCACGGGATTAAGATACAAACCCTAATTTACACATGCCTGAAATATATAATAAATGTAAACAAATGTAATATATATTTCCATAAATAATTTCATTCAACTTTACTTAATATACAACTTGTAACACTTACTTGAAAAATAATATTATTCAATAAATTATTTATAAGTATGTAGATCAGTAACTAAAACTAGTTTAAATAAAAATAATAATAATTAACGGAGTTTTGCTCTTAATAAGGAACTTTTATTATTGCTTATTTCTGTAAAATAGAAAGAAATTACAGTAACATAATAGGGGACACTCGGGCTAGAAATTGAAAAAAGTTAATTATGTTAACAATTTTTTTTTGCTTATTAATTTATATTTAAGGATAGTAAAATAAACTTTACGTGAACATGTTAGAGTAGCCCGTTGTGATATTAAGTATACTAACATTAACTTATTCAAACAAACAAAAAAATAAAAGCATTTTATTTTAATAAAAGCCTATAGGAGAGCTATTAGTGTCTGATTAATTCTGCCACCTACTAAAAACTTAAAATTTAAGACATTATTTATCTTGCCCCGCTTTTCACCATGCTCCGGTCTTCCCTATATAAAAAAAATTTAATATGTAACCCTTTTCTATGGGATAACAATATAATAGTTAAACCGTTCCGAAAAACACGTTTATATAGAAACATAACCTAAAATCTGGGAACCAACGGAAACCAGTCAGGTTTTTATAAATCGAAATGGATTTAAGAAGTATTTTAAAGGAAGACAAACTTTCAACAACATTTGAGTCGGATGAATAAAAAAGTCAGTTGTATACGATTAAAGGAAACATTATTAGCAATGAGGTTGTTGGTGAAGTTATTGTACTTGATGACTTTCAATTATTTCCTCGCGAAATACATGGCGAATTATATGGAACTAGTTGGATAGATTTTTCTAACTTTTTTTTAAATTTATATAAATTCCATTCTACATTTTGCTATACAATGTTCTTATATCCGAAGATATTTTTGGTGTTGCAAAGGAACAGCCACAAATAGTCATAAAGGCTAATCCAAAGTAGCGTCCACTATTGACCAACTTTTTTGTATACCGAAGTACTACTCAAGCGCTGAGTTGGCGGTGACTGGATTTGAAATTATTTCGCACAATAGGCCCAGTTTTAACATTTCGTTTGATGCTCTAACTACCTAAGCTATCTGTCCACAGACTTCCAACATTAAATAAAATAGTCGATTGTTTCTCATGACATAACTTTTATATACGAAGATTGGTTATCAAAACTAGAACATTTTATAATTATTATATAATATATATAAATGTAACTAAAGTTAATATCACTTATATAAATCTATACCGTTATTTACAAAATCTGCACCTAAGGCCCTTAGCCAATATTTATCCAAAAAAACCATTGTCATTGCATTGGATACCTTGGTGAACTCCCAAGTTAAGCGGTCGTAAAAATATTCTTACATTTTATTTCCAAAAACTGGGGGAGATTGGTTTCGTAAAAGATTTAAACTCGATTTTTTTTATCGCTACCGGAATGCACAAAAAAATTCCCGAAACGTCAAGAATGCTCGAAATAATTACTTACCTTTACATCTTTACAAAAAATACTTTGAAATCAAAAAGTTAAAAAATATAGATCCAAAAAACTTTTAGAAATATAAAAAACGACACAAACTCAAAACTGTACACTATAAACAATAAAGAGGAGGCTCAACCACATAAGAATTTCCCAACAGTTTTTAAAATTGATTATACGCTAAAGCAATCACACATACCTCTACAAAATTCTTATACAAAATTTGATACAATAATAAATATAAAAATTTCTAGTTTAAAATTAAACAAATCCAAGGAGGTTAGGTAGTTGCTAACTTTTTGGGCCATTTTGTTACCAGGCTCCAGTCACACCATTTTTTTGCGAAACATTTTTATTTGACATAAGCATGAACCTATTTGAGTTTGTAGTTTGCACAACCCCTGAAAGTGTCATATCTAAAACATCAAATAAATCCTGCCTATGCTCCTGATTACATATATTTATCGGCAACTTTTTAACTGGTTCCTCCATAAAAACTGATCTTCCTGCAACTTAGTTCATTTTGTTCGTGGTTTTGTTTTTGTTACTTTTGAAACTGCTAATGGATTTTTTAAAAAGAACAATAGATAGTTTCTAGTTAGAGTTGACCATATAAAGTTAATCACCACTTTAAATTGTACGCTGATGGCAAAATTATAGCCATCATCAAATCAAATCTCGACGCGAAGACTCTTTAAGCATATACTGACGCAGTATTCAACTGATCCCATAAATGGCAAATGTATTTTAACAATGAAAATGTAAAGTTATGCATGTTGGACTCACAAAAAGATCAAGCATTAGTACTCAATAGCGAGTGTTGATGGCACTCGTTGGCAACTAGAGATAATTACCACATAACGAGATCTGGGAATTCTTGTATCATGTAACCTAAGTGTTTGAGCTCAAATGCCGCCTCAACCGCAAACAGTATGCTTGGCCGGCTTAAAAAGACTTTTCGCAGTCGTGATTTCATGCATTCTCTACTTAACATAAATCCGTCCTCTTCTAGATTTTGCCGTACAATCATGCTCACTTTTTTCATAAGGTGACATTGCAATCCTTAAAAAAGTATAGAAACGAGAGACAAAAACTGGGGATTACCACTTTTGAACAAAGGTGAATACGCGGAGACTTAGTTTTACAATATAAAATATTGAACAATATAGAATAAATACACTTTCATGTGCTCCAGAAACAGTCATCATAATCAAAATAGGATCTAACAGACACAATAAACGTATAGGGAGACAATACGTAAGAAATTGCGCAGTACGTGAACACTTCCTCACAAATCGTGTCGTCACTTATTGAAACGCTTTATCGCAAAAAGTTGTAGATGCACCTACCGTTAACTCCTTCAATGACTAAATTTTTTAAAACATCTGCTGCTTTGTTTGCAGCGTAAACTAGTTTGGAAAGAGTAGCCTGGTGTTGCTTCTCTTCATCAATGATTTCATACTGGCCTGATATATATTTATATATATATATATATATAAATATATATATATATATATATATATATATATATATATATATATATATATATATATATATATATATATATATATATATGTATGTATATATAAATTTTTAAAATTAAAGCAGCAAGTTTTAAAAGATACAAGAAACGTGGTTTTTTACTATTTCACTCAAGAGATTGGCTTTTTACTTAGTATTTCAAAATACAATGGTTTTTATTTTGTACCTTTTTTTCAATTTTATAATTTCAAATAATATTGAAAAATAATGAAAAATATTTTATTATGAATTTTGATAGTGGTTTACTACTTAATAAAAAAGTGAATTGGTTTCTGCTTGTAGGCATAGGAAAAATTTTTTACTTTTTAACTTTGATTCCGGCGATTAGCAAATATCGGATCACGTACACTTGACGTCAGATGCCGTTGCAACGCTAAATTTGTATTTTTAATAACGGTTTTTATTTTATATTTGAATAATATGGCTGATGATTGCCGAATGGCATGAAACTTCAAGTTCCATTATAAAGTTGCATTTTCTCATTTAAAATATTTTAATATTATTTGATCTATTTTTTTCAAAAAGATATTGATCACTCTTAAACAGACAAGAGTTGTATTTCCAGCAATATACAACATTTATCAATATATATATATATATATATATATATATATATATATATATATATATATATATATATATATATATATATATATATATATATATATATATATATATATAAATATATATATTGCTGTTGTATGATTTAGTATTAAAAATACTAAACTCTTGATTGTTGTAGAATGCTCAATATTTAAGAAAATATATATATTTTTAAAAACAGAGCGTTTTATACTTATAATTAAATTTTAGAAAAAACAACTTTTAATGGAACTTAAAGTTTCATGCCTATCGGCAATCATCAGCCATGAAGTACAAAATCAAAAATATAAAAAACCGTTTAAAAATTACAAACTACGGTAGAATGAGTTCTGACGTTATATTACAAGAAGACGTAATGGAAAACTAATCTCCGCTATCAAATAATGAAAGGAGAAATTTATTTTTGTGTCTGCATTTAGAAACTAATTTGCCTCTTTTGTTTAGCAGATTGTTCCCTTTTTAAAATAATATTTCGAATTTTTCATTTAAACAAAGCTTACAAATTTTTGAAGCAGGATTGTATGATTTACAGCGTTTAATAACATTCCATTTGATTGAAGTTGTAAAATTGTTTTCTTTTAACTCCCATACTTCCTTAGACAACTCAGTGTCGTTTTTGTATTTTTTTATGTTAAAAGATTTTTGATGGTTTGCATAACGTAGCTTAAATGAGGTTTCGCTTATCCCAATGTATACTTTATCGTTGTATTGAGGTTTATTTGAGCTTACGGTGGCTTGGTAAACGATATTGTTAGACAAGCAATTGTTGTTCAGTGGACAAAGAGATTTTTTAATGCAATTGCAGGCTTTTTCTGATAATTTTAGATCACCATATAAAATATTTTTGTTGTGTAAGTTGATAATAGATTTGATGTTTGGCATACAGGAGTAGCTTATTTTAATTGTGTTTCTGTTAAATATTTTGTGTAGTTGGTGGTTTTTAGGAAAATGCTTGTCAATTAGGGTTAAAAAGCGTTGATCAATTTTGGTTGTAACGTTTTTACTAAATGGAGGATTGTACCAGATTATGTTTCGTTTGCGGTTATTTTTTGGAACATTATTTATGCTTGGTTTATATGTCAATTTATAAATGTATCCCGATTGCTTTAATGCGTCATCATAAAGGTGTGTCGATTTATTAAAAATAACTTCACTTGATGAGTTGGCGGACAATCTTAGCTCGATATTTTTTGGAAGATTATTTATTATGCTTGGTGGATGGTTAGAATCAGCATGCACATAACTTAGGTTATTTTCAGGCTTGCAGTATGGTTGAAAAGAATTTTGAGTAAGATTAAAAGTTAAATCAAGGTAGTTAACAATTTTAAGATTGCAATTGATAGAGATGTTGAGATTGTTACGTTTGAAAACTTGAACGACATGCTTTTTTATTTGTTCCATTTGATGGCCATTTTTGTTCTTAAAAACAGCTAACCCGTCATCTCGATATAAACCAAAATCATTTTTGTTGTAAAACTGCGAAAGTTGATCTAAAAGAAAAATCCCAACTAGTTCGCAAACTTCCGCGCCATCATAGGCTCCCATGGTAACATCAAACAATCCTGCTTTTTTCTTAATCCATGATATGCCATCATTAAAAATGAAAGATTTTCTTGCATGACGTATAATGGATTTGCTTTGCTCATCTATAATTATATGTTGCTCGGCGAAGGCAATTGCTTTATTTAGCATGTTTTCATCAATTGACGGATAAAAATCATTTATGTCAAATACTAAAAATTTACAAAGGTGTTTATCATTAATTTTTCGGAACCAATTTATTACATTCTGCGTATTTTGCCATTGGTTTAAACAGAGCCTGATTCTTAATTCCGAGTTGATATTGGATAAAATAAATTTGGACAATCTTCCTACCTCATTCTTTGCAGGATTTAAAAGACGCACAGTAGGGTTGTTTATGAAGTTAGCTTTGTGATCTTTTAAAGTTATAAAACAATCGGCAGTTCCGTTTATCTTGATTCTTTTAAATACAATAAATACGCCCAATACCTACATACCTTTATCGATAAATTAAAATATTTTATTTGTTAGTTCAATGATAGCATATAATGTTCATATGATATGGAAAACCAATTTATACAAAAAGAAAACCTGATAAAACCTAACCTCTAAACATGCGAGGAAATACATGAAACGAAATGGATTTTAGGATGGAATTTTTATAATTAACATTTTCCTATCATCCTCAGTGAGTTTTTTTGTATTTTTTTGCCCATTCGAAATGTTTTTTAACCATTGCCTTAATTTAGATTTTTAAGGTTGTTGTCAAGAAATTCCTTTAAGGGTTTCTCCACCCAATCCTCCAATCCTCCAATCACTCAATCCTCCAATCCTCCAATCCTTACAATCTGAAGTAAAAAGTTGAGTTTATCAGCAAAAAGAGCTACTTTAGATGTAAGGTTATCAGGAAGATTATTAGTGTAGATAATAAACAAAACAGGACCAAGAATAGAACCTTGAGGTACCCCAAAAGTTACTGAAAACAAAGAGTGTAGGTAGAGTGTTAAACAAAAAAAGAATCGAGATAAACGGAACTGCCGATTGTTTTATAACTTTAAAAGATCACAAAGCTAACTTCATAAACAACCCTACTGTGCGTCTTTTAAATCCTGCAAAGAATGAGGTAGGAAGATTGTCCAAATTTATTTTATCCAATATCAACTCGGAATTAAGAATCAGGCTCTGTTTAAACCAATGGCAAAATACGCAGAATGTAATAACTTGGTTCCGAAAAATTGATGATAAACACCTTTGTAAATTTTTAGTATTTGGCATAAATGAGTTTTATCCGTCAATTGATGAAAACATGCTAAATAAAGCAATTGTCTTCGCCAAGCAACATATATTTTTAGATGAGCAAAGCAAATCCATTATACGTCATGCAAGAAAATCTTTCATTTTTAATGATGGCTAATCATGGAATAAGAAAAAAGCAGGATTATTTGATGTTAACATTGGAACCTCTGATGGCGCGGAAGTTTGCGAACTAATTGGGATTTTTCTTTTAGATCAACTTTCGCAGTTTTACAACAAAAATGATTTCGGTTTATATCGAGATGACGGATTAGCTGTTTTTAAGAACAAAAATGGCCATCAAATGGAACAAATAAAAAAGCATGTCGTTCAAGTTTTCAAACGTAACAATCTTAACATCTCTGTCAATTGCAATCATAAAATTGTTGGTTTAACTACCTTGGTTTAAATTTTAATCTTACTCAAAATTCTTTTCAACCATACTGCAAGCCAGAAAATAACCTAAGTTATGTGCATGCTGATTCTAACCATCCACCAAGCATAATAAATAATCTTCCAAAAAATATCGAGCTAAGATTGTCCGCCAACTCATCAAGTGAAGTTATATTTAATAAATCGACACAGCTTTATAATGACGCGTTAAAGCAATCGGGATACATTTATAAATTGACATATAAACCAAGCATAAATAATGTTCCAAAAAATAACCGCAAACGAAACATAATCTGGTACAATTCTCCATTTAGTAAAAATGTTACAACCAAAATTGGTCAACGCTTTTTAACCCTAATTGACAAGCATTTTCCTAAAAACCACCAACTACACAAAATATTTAACAGAAACACAATTAAAATAAGCTACTCCTGTATGCCAAACATCAAATCTATTATCAACTTACACAACAAAAATATTTTATATGGTGATCTAAAATTATCAGAAAAAGCCTGCAATTGCATTAAAAAATCTCTTTGTCCACTGAACAACAATTGCTTGTCTAACAATATCGTTTACCAAGCCACCGTAAGCTCAAATAAACCTCAATACAACGATAAAGTATACATTGGGATAAGCGAAACCTCATTTAAGCTACGTTATGCAAACCATCAAAAATCTTTTAACATAAAAAAATACAAAAACGACACTGAGTTGTCTAAGGAAGTATGGGAGTTAAAAGAAAACAATTTTACAACTTCAATCAAATGGAATGTTATTAAACGCTGTAAATCATACAATCCTGCTTCAAAAATTTGTAAGCTTTGTTTAAATGAAAAATTCGAAATATTATTTTAAAAAGGGAACAATCTGCTAAACAAAAGAGGCAAATTAGTTTCTAAATGCAGACACAAAAATAAATTTCTCCTTTCATTATTTGATAGCGGAGATTAGTTTTCCATTACGTCTTCTTGTAATATAACGTCAGAACTCATTCTACCGTAGTTTGTAATTTTTAAACGGTTTTTTATATTTTTGATTTTGTACTTCATGGCTGATGATTGCCGATAGGCATGAAACTTTAAGTTCCATTAAAAGTTGTTTTTTCTAAAATTTAATTATAAGTATATA
>NC_088928.1:13330000-13337500 GCF_038396675.1 Hydra vulgaris
TAAGTAAAAATTAAAACTGTTTCTCGGATTGCCGTAAGGAAGTTTATTTACGACGAAACTTGTTGGTTAGCGAAAGATACTATGACTCAAAATGAGGTTTTGATTTTTTAAAAAAACGAAGACCAGATATATTACTGATTTGGGGAGAAATGTAGGAGAGTACTGGTACATCGATTGATCTATACCTGCCCCAACCCAAACCCAAAGTCGATGTAGCAGCATTCCCTTGCATGTTATCCATAAATTAGCCAATCTAGAAGCACTCTCTTACATTTCTCCCCAAATCAGTAATATATCTGGTCTTCGTTTTTAGAAAAATCAAAACCTCATTTTGAGTCATAGTATCTTTCGCTAACCAAACTTGTTTACAATCAAATCAAGATTGTTGCGCTGTGAAAATGCTTTAACTAATGTTGTTTTCTTGCAACAAAATGATGATTAAAGTAAAAGTAGCAAACAAATGTTCTGTACAAAAGTTGAAACATTATTTTAAAGAACCATATTGAATTAGCTAAACTTGAAATGAAACTTTGCTGCAACCGCATGATTGGGATTAAAAAAGATCTAACGAAAATACTTTTCATGATTTTTTTTCTGAGGTAAAGAAATTTTCTTAGTATTCTAATTGAACGAACTTTTTATTAAATATGTATGATTTATAATAGTCAGAATCTAAAAATTGTTAAATTTTAATACAACTATATTTTTTTCCGAAAATTACTTATTTTTTTGGACCAATTTATATTTAAATCACTGGACAACTTAAACGTTAAGTTAAAAACCTTAATGGTTAAAAACCTGTTTTGGTCTTTAAAATTAAAGAAATAAAATAGGTTTTTAACCTTATTGTTTTAAACATTATCTTATAATATAAAATTGTATAAGTTATGTGGTATTCGTTAAGTCTAATTTAAAAGAAACAGTTTAGTTTATTAGAGATACGTATAAATTTAAATTTTGAACTGAATTTTTGATTGCACAAAATCAGTTTGTTTTTAATTCAAATTGGTTTTGTGCAAATATAAGTTATTAAGTTAGTGCAGGGTGTTAGATCAAGGAAATCTGGAAAAACTGGGAAAAATCAGGAAAATCAATTTTAAAATATTGGCAAACACCATGAAATGCAAGTATAAATTCTAAATTAAATCTATTAAATTTGCAGCTTATATCAAAATCAGTTACAAAAGTTAACTTTTTTAAATCATTTTAAATCACTTGAAAAAAACAATATTGTGCAAATAAGAGTCCTGAAAAGTTTGTATTTATCAAAAGTTTAAAAATGTAGCCATTAAAAGTTTTTCATAACATCTGCTATAAAAAACTTGAAGGGAAAATCAAATTTTTAAACCAAAATATCTTTTTTTTTTTACTATTAATTATAAATAAATCTATAAAAAGGCAGTCTAAATTCAAACACCTTTTAATTTCGATGTAGGAACTAATGTTTACAATAACATATTTGGAAAATTAATGTTTACAATAATGTTTTTGGTGATTAATATGTTCAAAAAAAAAAAAAAAAAAAGCAATTTATAAAATAAAAAAAATAGCATTTAATAAAAAAGTAAATTGAATCAGAAACAAATAGTTTTTATTTTATGAGCTTCTTTTTTCTATTTGTAGAGAGCAGACTTGTAAAATCAAATATTGCAGAGAGGAGCTCAAAAAATGTTAAGTGTCAAAAATGTCAAGGAGGTCTAAAAATGTTGAGTGACTTATGATCTCCAATAAAAATATGAAAATCATGAGATTTAATGTTTTTGAACTAATTGTTTTCAAGCCAGATTCTATGCATTATACGCATTATAAGGACTCTGGGTTTGAAATAGACTGTTCCTTTCTTTCCCAATAGTAGTCCCCATTAGCCTCTTTGCATTTTTGAAGCTTCTGAATACTAACAACTAGAAAGAAATAATCATTTTGTGATTTTTTAATCCATAGTCCTCTTTTTACAAATCAACTTTGTAATTTTTGCTTTGTCTATGGTGTGATTAGTGTTTAACTAATATGCATTAACAAAAATTTTAAACTTATTTTTTTTTGTATAGGCAAAACTTCTTTTGTTTTACAATTTATTGAAGGAACATTCACAGAAAAGTTTGTACCAACTATTGGTATGGACCTTAGAGAAAAACTTATGGTATTTATTTTTGATTTAATTTTTAACTTTAATTTAACTTTTTATTTAAAAAAATTTAATTATTAGTATTTTATTCAAAATTTTAATTTTTTCAACATAAATACTGAGTTTCTAATTATTGCTAATGAGTAAGTTATAAGTTTAAAATGCATTGTCATCATCATCATCATCATCATCATCATCATCATCATCATCATCATCATCATCATCATCATCATCATCATCATCATCATCATCATCATCATCATCATCATCATCAACCATCATCATCTAATTAGAAAGCTTTACACTTTGATTGGAAGACCTTTTTTTTTTTATTCCAACTTTTTTTTTATTCTCAGTGATTAAAGTTATTAATAACCAGCAGATTTAAGAAGTTAAAAATATTTTGCGCTGACTTTAACATTGAACAACTTTTTAAGACTACAAAAGCAATTATACCAAATGAATTCCCCCCAAAAAGTTTTGGTCTAGCTTCCGCAAAATTTGTACAATGTTGAAAAAACTTTTTATTTATGAGATTTATGTTATGAAACTAATTTAACTAAATAACTAATTTAAATTTAACTAAAAAACTAATTTAAATAGAGCCAGGGTCTCTGTTGGTTCTACGCTAGAATAATATTTTATCTAACCTGTATATATAAAAATAAAAGCAGAGTGTTGACAAACCTTCTCAGCCAACAGAATGTTTTTTTACCCTTTGTAAATTTAAATTAAATTCGAATAATTTAAATTAGGAAAAATAACTATTAACTTTTATGACCATTTTTTAATGTGTAGACTTATCAAGATCATCTTAAAGAAGAACGAAAAGTTTATCTAGAAATATGGGACACAGCTGGTCAAGAAAGGTAAAAGTGAATTATTTTTTAAGCAAAAATACACAAAAGTGTTATGAATGAAATTGTTAAGTGCTCCATGTAGTTACTTTAATTTCTTTTTTTAACACTATATTTAAGAAAATAATGGGTGAACTTTTTAAAATAGCTAGTATATAATAAATTGAAATAATAAATAATAAACACATATACACTACTGTCCATAATTATTTGAATGGTCATACTTTTCCATTGAAGATTTCAAAGTTTAATTTACTATTGGGAGAAAGACTGAAAATAAAATCTACCTGAATTAAAAGTTATCTTTTTATTTATCAGGTTTACAAAAAAATTAATATAAAGTCCCATTAGATTAGTTTATAATTTACTTGCCTATTAATCACTCTTAGCAACAATAACCACCATATATATTCTTGGCATTCTATTTATCTAAATTGTTGAAGTCAATTTTATGCCACTTACTAATGAGTTTTTTCCACATTTTATTCATCATTAGGCAATAATTTTCGACATTACTTTTAATTCCTCCCATAAAAATCCGATAGGAGAGAGATCTTGTGATTAGGGAGGCTAAATCATTCTATTCAATATTGGATCATTCTTAAACTCAGTCAAATAACTTATACAATGTTCTGAAGAATCTGTTTTTGATTTAAACTTTAAGTCATACTTTTCTAAAAAAATAATTTATATCCTATTAACCCAACTTTCCAAAGAAATAGCATGACTTTTTTACAGGGATTATCTTTTTCCGGATATTTCCGGAATTCCGGTTATTTTTCTCAACTTTTACTTTTTCTGGATATTCAAAACATTTTCCATACATAAAAGTTTAGATATATATTTTTGTAATATATTTATTTTTTAAGCTTTTTCACATACAAAAATTAAGAAAAGTTTAAAAAAAAGGGAAACAATTCAGCTAAATGCAAAATTAAGAGTAAAATAAAGGAAAATATATGCGGGATTTGCCCGAATATTTTACCCAAACAATTTTCTAGATTTTTAAAATATGACCTGGATGATCTATGTAAGTAATTTAAGTGTATGAGTAAACTACTTTTGTTATTACTCCCTCTGTTTTTACAATGCCACCTGTGGCATTGTAATCTAATCTAGGCATTTATTAATTCAGTTCTAATCTAGACTTTTGACACATTAATTAATTCAGTTCTAATCTAGACTTTTAAAACTTTGACGCGTTGGTCCACATTTACAGTCATTGATGCATTGATGATCTTTATGTAGTTTTGCTGACTTTGATTTTTATCAAAGCATTTCAATCAAAATACTTTTATGCTTTTTAAACTATCTAGTAGTGCAAAAATAAACATAAAAAAAGTAGTTTAATAAAAAATTGTATTTTTTAAAAAAAGGTAATGTCATTTTTATAATTATGAATGGTAGTGTATATATAATATTCATATTTGATGTTTAAAAAATTTTATTTCTAGATTTTTTAAATCCTTATTTAAATTCTTTTATTTAATACTCAGTATATGAATTTGCATTATAGTTGTTGTGGTTATTGTTTTTTCTCACTCTATCACTAAGTACTATTTGCATTTCAAAAGTCAATCAACAAGATCATAATAATAGCTAAAAACTACTATCTACTACTGAAGAGTTGGTAAAGTGCTAATGTATTATGTTTAATTTTAGTTTTGAAATTCTGACTTAAATCTTTTCAGACTAAAAAGAAAGTAAAACCTTAGAGGAAGTAGGTTCAAGCATAAAAAATGTCCCAGGGTCATGCCATATCTTTCTGGAACGGTAATGTCTACTTTCAGAAAATAACACCTTGAAAAAATTTTGTCAGGATCCAAGAAAAAAAATTGTTTTCGTAAAAACACAAAAGTCTAGTATTTTCACTTATATGCACATAAATATTTTATTTAACTGTGAGTTATTCCAAGATTATTACATATTTTAAAAACTTTAAAAGTCTCAATATGTTCACTATAGTCAGAGCTTTGATTTGATTGGTAATATGTTCTCATATCAGTTATAGTTACCGAGTTATTGAACAAAATTGAAAAATTATTTTTCGGACAAACATTTTGAAATAATTTTACTCTGTAAAGTTTAAAAACCATACTGATGTCTTGTGTAAGGTTAATGTCTTTATAAAGTTGTTTGAAAATAAAAAAATATATTTATTTTAAATAGCTTTTTAATTTGAATATATTTTTATACTTTTGAATTACGAATATAATATTAATTTTAATATATGATAAAATTGAAAGATTTATAAAAAGTATATGCGAGTCTTCTAAAAACATAAATGTCTCTAATTAAATTTTGAATAAAAAATAATTGGTTGTGGCAGTTTCAATTGATACAGTTTGTGACTACTTGGGTCTTTGTATACTTGCTCATAGAACTACTTGAAGTCATAATGAACATTTTCATAAGCCTGCTCTGACTAAAAATCTAGACTTTTTCCAAGGTATTAGTTAGCCTTTGCTTTCAGAAAAGGTAGGTAGCCACATGGATAAATATAGCATACACTTTAGGAGATATTTTTTTAAACATTTTCTTTCAACGCAATCAGAAGCTTCATGGAGAAAGGATTTCTGAAACAGGTGTATCAAACCCTTTTGTACTGTTCTGCATTATCTTTAATAATAGCAAGTGTCCTGGAATAAAAAACCTAGATTAAAATCCTGAAATAAAATATTCAGCATGTCTTTTTAATTTTACGAAAGAAAATATTTTTAACTATGATAAACTGATTTCAATGTGGTAAACCTCATCTAACTTTTTGATGTACTGTACTATGTACAATAGGTAACCCCATCCAACTGTACATAGACATCTCTGACATATAAATACAAGTAGGGGATGTAGCAGAATTGTTTCAGTGAATACTGGCTTTCCTTTTTTTGATTTTTGACTGATTCTTGTGAGATTTGTTTCCTTTGCAACATGAAAAATCCTATTCCCTTGCAACATCAGAAAAAGTTTTTCATGATTTAATACAATATTTATTGCACATATAAGGGCACATATATATTATCATGATTCAATACATAAATATTATTTTTACTCCTGTGAAATTTTTTTAATAAAAAAATTAATAAAAGTTGTTTTTTATTCCATCTTATTATAATAAAATGATCAATTTGTTTTTATTTTCCTTCAAAACCAGAAATCAATTAAATAAGCCATATTGTTCAAAAGTAATGTTTTTGTCTTTTAAACTGTTAGCTAATCCTTTATTAACGTTTTTTTATTTTTGCGTGTTTAACATTTTTTGTCAATCACTATAAGCGATTTTAAGATGAGTTAAAAGAAAAAGTAGTTTCTTTTTATAAAAAATTTCTTGCTTTTTATTTTTTTGCAATATTTTGCAAAAAGTAGTAAGCTTTTTTTTTGTAAACATTTTTCTTTTAAAGAGGTATGTGTTTCTGTTATTGTCTTAAAAAAATTTTTGAACACAATTTAATGCAACACCCATTTTAAATGCCAGTTTTTTAATGCCACCACATGAAAAAAGGCTGATGGTCATTTTTAGGCTGTGCATTCATTTTTAAGTTGGCATGTGCATATTTATTTATAAATTTAAATTATAATAAAAATAGCAAAAATAATGCTTTAAATAAATTCTAAATAAAATAATTTTAAAAAACTTTTTTTAAATTGTTTTGTTTTTGAATTTTTTATCTACATAATCTTATCTTTTGCAAATTCTTTGTCCTGCCAAATTCTCCAAGCTGCCTTAAGCAGGGTGTAATCGATAGTTCATGGGAATTTTGTTAAAAAATAAAAAAATTAGTAAAAGATGATGAAGATTTTTAGCAAAAATAGATAGCAGCCTTAAAAGGGTCATTAAAACCAAGATCAAGGCCATGATGGGGCACATACTTTCAAAAAAGTTCAATTACTTTTGAAGCATCCTTCAAAATCTGTACAAACTGATTAAAAACTTTTAATGATACAATTAACTCCATTATAAAAAAAATTTGGAATTAATTTATGAGGTATTTTTTGAGTTATTGCTAACAAATTTGACTGGAAAGTTTAAGCCTCAACGAAATGTTTTTTTCCTACTTTGAAAAAAAACATGGCTTCATGGTTTCTATTTTTAAAAAATTCTTGAGTTTGCTCTGATCTCTCTAACTTATGCTTAATTACTAATAACTTCTTCCTAACATACAACAAGATTCCATTCTTGGACCTGTAATAGTTCTCATCTATATTTATGATCTTTCTGACAATCTTACCTCTAAAGTGGCTGTATTTGCTGATAATAAAAATATTTACTTTCAGTCTTGAAAAAAAGTTTAAGCCATCAAAAATCACTTTTTGATGGCTTAAAACAATTTTAACTTTAACAAACCTCAGTTTTTTTATTGCAATATTATTGAAATTCCTATATTGATGAATAGTATCACTTTATTCTTTTTTACGTCTTCTTGAGTTATATTTAACTACTGATCACTTATGAAAACCAAATACACAGCACTTGACAACTTAGTATTTGCTTACTCCTGATCCTATTCTCTACTTCTATAA
>NC_088928.1:13342500-13382500 GCF_038396675.1 Hydra vulgaris
CTTTAGAAAGGTCTATTTTGTGGCTTTAATAACATCTAGCTAGGGGAGCACTTGCATGCATGTTGTGTACATGTACATTATTCTTTCTAATAATATTCTGAATGTATGTAATATTTAAAAAATATTTATTGTAGAATAGTGTAAACATGCATTCACGAGCCGCACACATGGTGTCACTGGCATTGATAAAGTGCAAGAAGGTTCAGAGATCTCTAGCTACAGATACAACAATTGCAGATTCTAACTTAGCAGCAGATATACAGACAGAACGTTCTACATTAGCAGCTGAATCTCCGATTGTAGCCGATAATTCACCGGTTGTAGCAGTTGAATCTCCGATTGTAACAACTGAATCTCCGATTGTAACAACTGAATCTCCGATTGTAACAACTGAATCTCCGATTGTAACCGATCAACGCCCTCGAAAACGAAAACGTTGTGTAACGAACTGGAAGAAAAATGTGATTAAGCGCTTACGAAATACAGGTAGCGAATATGTAAAGCATGGCGGAACGTTACAAAAAGCTAAGAAATTAAACGAACATTATTTAATAAATCACAGTTGCAAAAACAAATGTGCTGAAAATTTGACTTTAGAGCAGACTAAAACTCTGTTTGAAAATTTCTAGAAATTGGGAGACTTTGATGCACAAAATCTGTTTCTTGCTGGCTGCGTGAAACAATCAACAGTAGAACGTAGACAACCAAGAATAAGAAAAAACAAAATTAGGAAAAATGAAAAAAAACATGCAAAGGATTTTGCACGAGTATACTCTGTGTTTACAGATAATAAGCCTGTTACTGTTTGCAAACCATACTTCTTGGCGATATTTGACATTAGCAGCGGTCGACTAAATCGTGCGTTAGTCAACCAACGGGAGAATGGTGGTGTGTCAGGCAAAGATGGACGAGGAAAATATGATCACAAGACACAACGCATTCATGAGGAACACATCACTCGCATTAAAGATCATATTCGCATGTTTCCCACATACGAAAGTCACTATACTAGAAGTCACAGTGCATCTCGCTGCTTTCTACCTGCTCATTTGACGGTATCCACTATGTACGACATGTATAGAGAAAAATGCATACAGGATTCAGTCGAACCCCAAAAAGAGTGGAAATTTCGGGTCATTTTTAATCATGAATTTAACTTGACGTTCTATCAGCCACTAAAAGATACGTGCAAGAAATGTGACATTTTTAAAACAGACATTGAAATAGAAAAAACTGAACACAAAAAATCTCAACTAAAAGCAGCGCATGAGATTCATTTGCGCAAAGCAGAGAAGGCGCGTCAATCCTTAAAACTAGAAAAGGAAAATGAAGACAATAAACATGCATCTTTTTGTTTTGATCTGCAAAAGGTCATGTCATTGCCTTGCCTTACAACCAATGAAGTTTATTATTGCCGGCAATTATCAGTGTATAATCTAGGCATTCATGACCTTAGAAATAACAATGCAGTGATGAATGTATGGTATGAGGGAACAGCCTCACGAGGTGCAGGTGAGATCGGTTCATGATTATTGGCATATTGTCAAAATCTGGCAAATAGGGATATTACGTCTATTACAGCATTCAGCGACTCGTGCGGCGGCCAAAATTGAAATATAAAAATTGCACTGTTATGGATGCATTTGACGCAGACGACGAGTATTGAACTGGTGAATCATAAGTTTATGGTCTCTGGGCATTCTTATTTGCCTAACGATGCAGATTTTGGAATAATTGAGAGAGTAAAATCAAAATCTACAGAGATCTTCGTGCCAGAACAGTGGTACAAATTGATCGAGAACTGCTCTATGAAGAAGCGCTTCAGTGTTGCAAGATTAAGCACTGATAATTTCAAGAGTGTGGAGCCCTTATTGAAATTAATTACAAATCGGAAAGTGGATGAGAGTGATCAGAAGGTCAACTGGCTGGATATGCAATGGCTGCAACTTAGAAAGAACGAGCCATACAAACTGTTCTTTAAATACTCTTTAGATGATGACGCATCATTCAGTTTCATTTCGCTAGCGAAACGCGGACGTCAAACGAATCTTAGTGAAGTGAGTTTGGCTCCACTGTACTGTGGAGCAACAAAACTGAGCAAAGAAAAATACTCAGATCTAATGAAACTGTTAAAGTATATTCCTCCCATCTATCATGACTTCTATCAAAAGTTGGAACACAGCGGTCACAACAAGGATGTACTAGAAGATCAACTGCTCGATGACAGCGGCGATGATGATCAGTAAATTCGTGTGGTTTTTATTGTACTGTTTGTAATAATGAGGACTATTTTTGCCAATAATTAGTAAATAGTAATTGTGTTTTTTTACAACATAGTATGAATTTGTACTACTTGTCTTAATTTGAATTGCTATTGTAAACGAATAATATGAAATTTGTTCATGATTTTACACTAAAATGATTTAGCGATTTGTTGATTATGTTTAGAGAAAAAATGGACCAAGTCCATAACTATTATTATATTATTAATAATTATTCAAAAATTTATTTGTGCATTTCACATATCTTGTTGGCTAAGAAAAAAGATTTAAAATGATACTAGACATCAATAATATTACATATGGCTGATTTATAATATATGCAAACACTAAGAACGCTTATTTCTAAAAATATAGAAATATGGACTTGGTCCACTTTTACACTTATGGGCTCATATATACATATTATTTTTATAATAAAATATATTTTTATTGTACTTTATCAAGTGCAAAAGCAATAGGTTCTAAGCGAGCAAGTAGATCTTTTGCAATTCCCTTAATGAATAAGCTAGAGTCCTAAAAAAGACCAAAAAGTCACAAAAAAGATTACTTCCTAGTTTTTTGTATTTAGCTGCTCTAAAAATATAAAACAGCTTATTGACTACTAATAGAAAAAAATTAAAACTTTCAGGTTAAAGAAACAATAAATTTTTGAACCCGGGGTCCTTCTCTTCGGAGAGAAGGACTCTGGGACTTTAGGGTTAAAAACAAGTTCCAAGTCATTAAACCTCATGCATTTTTTTCTTATAGCAGATCATAAGTCAACCATTTTCAGAGTTTCTGGACAGCAGAAAAAAAATAGAGATATAAAGTCAGAGTCCATTTGAACTAATAATAATAGACATAATTGACTCCGCATCCCTGGTAGTGTCAATTATGGCCCGGTTAGACTCTCAGATTTTTAGTAGAGTTGACTAATTTTCAATATACACATATTATTGCCTCAAGATTTAGTCAACCAGTTTTCCTGCCAAAGCAATGTGGTGGTTTCTGAAATATTTGGCAATATTAAATATGATTTTTAACATTGTCAATTTCTACATCATATGCTTACATTTTCATTAAATGTGCAGAGCAACCATGTAAAACTACATCAGTATCTGATCGTGATTCATTTTTGATACATTTGCTACATTATCAGCAACAATGTACATGACACTTCTTTTAATTGATCAAACTGATAGTTCTTCAAGATATTTAGAAGTGTGAGAGCAGAGTTTGTTTCGCAGATATGTTTAAATTAAATTTTTCTGCAGAAACAAATAATAATCCTGAGGGTTGTTTTGTACCATCAAATTGACTGCTGCAAGAAGTTTGAAATTCAGTTTCTAAAAAAATAATATATATTAAATAATACTGTTAACAAAAAATAATTTATTATTATAAAATGTACATTATATCACCTTCTGTATTGTTTTTGTGACAATATTTATTCAAGTGTACTTCCATTCCTGCCACCAGACCTTGCAGTTTTTTTTTTCATATCCTTCATCTTGCTTTACATTCTTTACCACTTTTTGTTTCAAGCTATTCAAATTTGAACCAGACTGGGTTAGGTTATCAGAAATAATTTTAGAATCTTGAGTATGCTTCTGGTCCGTTTGCGCAGTTCATTATGTCCAAAAAATAAAATCAATTTTACGTTACTTTAAATAACGATAAAAATTCATCAAAAATTTTTTTTTGTTTAATTCCAAAAAAAAATTTTTTATTTAAATAAAAAAATCTATTTTTTTTAAAAAAAAATTTTTCTAACCCTGTATATATATATATATATATATATATATATATATATATATATATATATATATATATATATGTATGTATGTATGTAGTATGTATATACTGGTACTTTGAGAAAAATCTTGGCAGCATGTCAAAAGCATGTAACAAAAAGAAGAATTTTAACAGCAATCAATGTTCCAATTGATTGTGCTCAATATTAAAAATCTAGAAATAGCTGATTTAAGCGATGTTAAGAAATTAAAAAAGGCTGTATCCTGCTAAAATATGTAAAGGAAAACGACAACATTCCACCACAAAAATTGCACTTTAACAAAGTTTTATGAAACAAACCTATTAAAGTTTTTCTAAATCAGCAAGAGTTTGGACCAACACCGATTTAATCTGCAACTAATAAGACATTTATTTAGTCACAGAAATTGCAGAAGAACTAATAAACAAAAATTGATCAGAATTTTAAAAAAACACTGTAAAATGAAAATTGGGTTTTGCACTTTGATGGTTAAAAATTTAACAAGAAAGAAATGATGTTGCAATAAAGATGACTAAAAGTGTTGAGAAAATTAATTAAAGTTTGTCTTATAAGAAAAGTTATTGTAATTATAGTTATTATAATTATAATTATAATTTTTTTAATTTGTTTTTATATTTTCTAGGAGAGGTTTTTTTTATAAAATTACCAATAATTACCTATTTCAATATTTTTATACCAAAACTCATCTTGTAAGTCCATGGCCAAATGGGATTGTAAAAATATTGTAAGCCTAATGTGTGTGTGTGTGTATATGTGTGAGTGCGTGTGCGTGTGTGTGTGTACATGTCTTTATATATACATATAAAAAACAAACTTTTTTAAGATTCGAGATTTGATTCGCGAATATATAGGTGACTTGATTCGAGACTCCACTTGATGTTAATATTTCTAAGTCATTTACTTGGGTGGCTTTCTATCATGTAAGGTTTCTTGCTTAAGCATTTTATAATCGTGTACTTGACCTTCTGAATCTACAGCTTTAGTAAAACAAAAACATCCGAGAAGAATCTGAAAATTGTGTGTGTGCATATGGTGTGTGTGTGTATGTATATATATATATGTATGTATATATATATCTATCTATATATATATATATATATATATATATATATATATATATATATATATATATATATATATATATATATATATATATATATATATATATATATATATATATATATATATATATATATATATATATATATGTATATATATATATATATATATATATGTATATATATATATATATATATATATATATATATATATATATATATATATATATATATATATATATATATATATATACATATAAACAAATTTATAAAATTTAGATAATGAGTCGTTTTAAACAATATCCCGAAAGAATGGATAATATGAAATGGAGAAGTAAAAAGTTGGAAAATAAAAAACAAGAAGACTCTACTTGCTACTGCTAAAATTAACAGATTTGAAGCAAAGGTGGTTTTGCTCTGCATAAGCATGGATTTAAATATTTCACAATAGTCTCCCGAAATCTAATCTAGTTGAATCTAGACAATACTTTTGCTACACAAACAATTTAACACATTAAGCGAGGAGTGAAAATAGAATTAGTTTTGAAAAAAACGCTTCCAAACTATTTACGAGTAATTGTATATTGCTAGAAATTTTATCAATTTTTTAAATTGCAGGCTTGCCGATAACTTTAACAGCTAAAAGGTAGTTTTAAAAACGCGATGTTCATAAACGAAAACAGTTATAGGGGTCTTCCATAAAATATTTACGCAGGTATGGAAAGAAGAATCGGGATTTACCTTAAGTAGAAAATAGAAAAATAGAAAAATGTTGAATAACTAAAAGATTTTTTTTTTTAATGTTTTGAAAGATTTATAAGTTAGGGAGGTGGTAATAAATAATGCGTACGTACGCAGAGAAAAAGGGGTCGTTGAAAGCATACAGTTGCGTATAGGTGGGTGGTCCTAAATCAGCGTACGTACTTTATGGATGCCCCCTAAAATATTTTGGCCTTTTTACATTTTATGTAAAAATAAAAAAAGATAAGTCCTACTTAATATTAAATAATATCAGGTGCATCTGGTACGAATATATGCGTATAAATGGATACATGTAAGTTTATCACAGAGTTTAGATAATAGAAAGGATATAGAAAAAGAAAAAAACAGACATGAAAATACCCCTTTTAAGTTAAAATAAAAACCCTCAGAGAACCTCCTCGAAAATATTTACCCCTTCCGAAATTTGTTACTGGTTGACACATAGTATTTTATAAGAGTATTTTTTTTAATTAGTATTTTTAGAAAGAAACCAAAAAAGTGTTTTTAACTATTTTCTTCGCTAGCTTTTGTAGCAAACAAGCTATCTTAAAAAATGTTTCTTTACAATAAGTTGAATGCAAAACATTTTTTGCAAAGTTACTCTCATCAATTAGGCCGAATACAATTGTTTTTCAACTTTCTTGAATTTTCTTGTGAATAGACAGATATTACATAGTTAGTTAAAAGCGTGTTGACTTTGGAGCTAATGCTATACGACGTAAGATATTGGTGTACTCTCTAGGGGCAGTGGCTGAAACAGTGCAGTTACTGGTGATGGTGGTACGGGTATCGATTCTTGTGGTTGAGATGATAAAAACCTAAGATGATGTTTCAAATGTGTTTGCCGTTTTGACTAATCAAAATTTGCAATTTTGACTAATTGAATAGTGATATTAGCCAGTTATATGTTGATATGAACATAGAACTGAAAAAATAAATAACTGGTTTAAAGCAAATAAACTGTCTGTAAATTAATGTGAATAAAACTCAATATACATTCATTCATACAAAGCCTCAAGAAAATCTTAAGTTACCTGATCTAATAATAAATAACATATCAAAAAACAAGAATCTATGAAATTCTTACGAGTTATTATTTATAAAAATCTATCTTGGCCACTTCACATAAAGTATATTGAATCAAAAAATAAGAAAATAATTGTCTCACTTGAGTAGAATCCCACTGAAATTAGGCAAGATCTGAGTTCTCCTGTTTGTCTTGTAAACAAGTTTAATCATTTTTGCAAAAAATGTTAAAATCTTTGAGAACAAATTTGATAAATGCATGAGTATTATACTATAACATTATGGTATAAACTCTAATCAGCATGGGCTTATAATAGATTCAACAAAATAAATATATATTGGATTACTCAATACATTTAAGGAGAAATCTAATGAAAGATATCTCTTTCTTTTTTGGAAAATTCCGACTCTTTTTGTGCGTTCTGATTGGTTTATTTTTAAAAAAACAAAACATGCATTCCTTAATTTTTATACAAGCTGGCAATGGAAACTGTAGTTTACATTTACATATAAAAATAACTAATTTGAAAAAAAAATTATGCTACCGTATTTGTAAAACTTGCATATTAAAATAAACTACGTAAAAGTAGGAGTTAAATTTTCCTATAAGTTTTAAACTCGGGAAATTTTCCGGAAAATTTTAGGAAATTTCAAAAAATAAAGTTATTTTATAATTAATGGGTAAAACTTTATAGCTTTTTTAGGCAGTTGTTAGGGACAACTTTATGGTAAAATATTGTGAATTAGATCATAAAAATTTGTTTGAGTTTTTTAATTGTAATTATAAGTAGAAACTATGATAAATTGTTTTCAAAGCTTTTTAAAATTGTCTTATCCTGTTATTTGCTAAGCATATAGCTTAGCAAATAAAAGGACGTTCGTTGCCGTAGCAAGCTTTGTTTAAGGCTAAACATAATTTACAATTTTTCAATGTCTATTATATTGGCCTACAAGTTAATAAAAACTGTAAAATTGTTTGTAAAATTACTTGATTGAATATTTACAGTACTTTACAATTTTTTCTTAATTTAACGAAGTTATTGATTAATAAAACCCAAAAAGTAAAGAAACATTTTTGCTAAATTTGAACTATTTAAAAATATAGTTAACAATAAATATAAAGAACAAATTATTTCGAGGTCATAAATTCCGCTGCTATATTTAAATAAGTGCTTTTAAGACTTTAGTCTCACTTGCCACAACCTTGCTAGGGCACTTTTGACTTTATTAACCAATAAATTAAAAAGTTATGCTATACTTTAAAATGGTTTAAATTTATACCATATTTTCAAGTGGGCGATTGTGTGTGAGTGTGTGTGTGTGGGTGAGAGAAAGAGAGATAGTGTGTGTGTGTGTGTGTTTATCATACCAAGCAAATTAATTTTTGATTATTTTCCTGAACATCCAGATCAAATATATTTTCTTATGTCATTTTCAGGTAAATTAATATGACCTAACACAGCTAGTGTATTTATAACATGTACCTTTTATAAGAATGCTTTAAATGCAATCTTTATACATAATCTATAATTATATTATAATCATAAAAATCTTCCTATCTTTTTTAAAATTTCAATAATTACACATAAAAAATCTTTGTTTATTTAAAACACTCAGCAAAAATAACACAATAAATTGTTGATCTAAAAGAGATTTTATTCTTTATATCTTGTGAATATTTTACATCGTAGTTGAAAGAAGTAAAAGCTAGAATTATGTTATGCATAAGCTCAAAGGTCAGACCAACTCGGAAAGCATCTACTTTTTGTTGTTCCATAAAAGTAATATACATAAAAGTAACGTATAACAACTTGACCGTTTTATTAATTTTTTAAAAAAATGCGCAATTTTTAAATTGATAAGTTTGACTAGAAGTAACTTATTTTTCGCTAGTGGGTCTTTTTATTTTTATTTTATCTTTTTGGTTGAAATATTTAAAAATAGCCTAATACTACGATGATAAAACGCATATTTTTGAAACAAAGAAATGAATTTTGTAAAACTATGTTTATTGCAATAAATTTTTTTTGAAGGCTTCCGGAATTTTTGAGCGGAAAATTTCCGGAAACTTTCAACCATACATAAAAGTAATATTCTACTAAATGTAAATTAAAATTTACAAATAAAATAATATTTTTTAAGTAGGCGTTTTTTATTTTAAAAGAAATAAAAAATTTTTATTATAAATAAATTATTTAAAATAAAAATTAAATTACCTAAGCTATTTAAATTGTTAGTTCTTTTTTACAAGTTTTACAAGAAGGGAAAGTTTAAACCAGTTTGGGGGACTATGGGGGCTATAACCCCATGCTCTGCAGATTTAGGAGCCTCAAACTTTTTAAGATGACGCTTTGTTGTTTAAACCAAGAACCTAAAAGCCTTGGTTTAAACAACAACGGTACTTTATATGGGCATGAAAAAAATTATAACATTTTATGTAAATATCTTTATCTGCACGAAGTACCAGTGGCCTAACTAACGCAAGGCCAGTGTAATCAAAATCTATAGTCCCTAAAACAACAGGGACCCGAGGTTTAGGTGGCCCAAAATGTATTTAAAAAATTTTTTTTGTTTTTATTTTTTAGAAAAGTTATTATTCCAGAGAAACGGAAACTGAGCACCATAAATATATTTTGCTACGCCGCTGTGTAATATACGTATAACCCGAGCTGTAGTATAGGAATGATTTATACGTAGATTAAGAAATAAAAATTGTGGTGATTGGAGACTGGAAACATAATACCTTAAAACATTTACGATCCCTATTATTATTTTTATTTTCTTACATTAAATTTAAGTTAAGGTTTTAAAATACTTATTTTTGGTGGCCTATAACTCAACCTAATTTTGAAATTTCGTAAATTATGACGGCTTTGATTTTCAACCGACAATTTTTGATTTTTATATCTACACCTAATTAAAACATATACTACTGATTTTTAGATCAATTAAACCGTCGAATTACTGTATTTTTGACCTACTGAATTTTCAACCTACTTTATTTTCAGTTTTATAACTTCGCCTTTCCGGTATGTATTTTATATATTTTGTTGTTGATTTGAATATAAGCCAAGTTTGATCAGCCGTGGCGCAGTGATTAAAGCGCTGTCTTCAGAGTTGGGAGGTATAAGGCTCGATGAATGCTTGGAAAACTTATTGATAGTTAATTTGAAAAAAACAGCGTTAAAAATACAGACCAGATAATTGGTTGAAAATTAATTTAATTCAAATCGGTTGAAAACAAAAATCTATAAAATAGGTCGAAAAATAAATTGGTCGAAAATGTCACAAATCGGTCGAAAATGTCATAAATCGGTCAAAAATAAAAAAGACTATAATTGGTTGACAACAATTAAGGCCTCCGTAGGTTATCTGAAAATTAATTCCACTTTTTAGTAGATGTTTTTTTTGTAGAACAACGTAGTAGGACGAGATTTTTGCAAATTTTTTAGTCTTCAAAAGTTATGAATATGTAAAGTTTACACCCTAACCAAATGAGGTAGTTTGTTTCAACCTTTTTCTAAACATTCTAATGTGATATAAGCAAGAGCAGAAAAATTTGGCACTTAAGTATGTTCTTGTTGATACCAATATAATATCATGATATATTAAAGAAATATGTTCACTATCAAAAATGTGTTCCATCAAGATAGATGCACTTCTGAATATATAAATTATGCTAATTTCTTTAGATTTAATGCACCCAGGTTCAATTCCATTGTAATACTATATACAAATTATTTTGTAATGGTTCGTTTTATGCATGACAGTTAAATTGTTGTTAGTAATTATTTCAACCCAAATCATTGCTTTTTCAGAATTATATTAATATTACATCTCAAAATTTACGCAAGTAGACATCATTATATAATTGGTTATCGATAAAGTCTTTAAATAAGTTTAATATGGTTTTTAACAAAACATTAAAAGGTTTTGAGAAAACCTTATTTGTACGTAACTATATAATAGTACTATTAGTTAAAGAGGCTGTTGATTAAGTAATTCTAATTGGTTTGGTGATCACCACATTTTCAAATTACAAAACCTTTTTACATTGCTTTTGACGTGGTATAATACCACGCAATACCACTTGTATTTAAATCAATTTAAAATTAATTATCCTATAAAATTCTCCTGTTTTAGTATGTTATTTTAGAAAATGATTTCTCTTTTTCTAAAATAACATGCTAAAAGAGGAGAATTTGGTATTTCAACTACTTATGTATTAATTTTTCAGGTATATTTCCAAAAGTTACAAAATTATAATTGTGAACTAAAGTAAACTTATTAAACTCAAATTTTAGCAAGACACATAAAAGCACGGATAAAATATGCTTACCATAATCGTAATCCTCTGAAAAAAAGTATTTCATAGAGTGCTTCAAAATAAAATCCCCCTAACCCTTGTCCCCTTGCCCCCTACCTTCTCGACATTAAACATCAATTTTTAATGACAATATTATTTACGAATTAAATAATATAGTCATTAAAAATTGGCTTGGCGAAAAGACTATTTTTGTCTTCTTCTTGCCCCCGCCATTTCTATATTTCACAAAAGAAAATTGTTAATATTTGTAACGTTAAATTTAAAAAAAAAATTTATAAAAATAAAAAATCAGCCATTGCATTAAAGAATGCCTTTATGCAATAAAAAAAAAACAATAACCAATGACCAAATTAGCTTTAAAAAAAAATTAATTTGAAACTATCGTTTATAAAATACGAATGACCTTATAGACTAAAATCACTTATCAAAACTCAATTTTCTTCGTTATTCTTCGATAAATAAATGTTTCGAGTTTGCTCTGTGTCGTTACGTAAAGTTAAATTCACAAACAAAAACAAAATGCTTGCTACAGGTCTGCGGGCCCGTAGCAAGGTAAATAGATACTAGGTTTGGTATTTTACGGATCCGGACAGCTAGGATATATATAAAAGGAAAAAGTATAGAAATAGTCACCGTGAAATAGAATTAAGGGTCCGGTAAGCTAGTAATTAGTTTATTACTCTAAAAACTAAACTAACTACCTTGAATTTTTTTAATGTCGGGAACGTTCATGCTACATGTCGGGAACGTTCATGCCAGTTACATGTCAGTTAGCCACTGCGCGAACTGCTTATTTTCCATCCATCGGGATGAAGATGTTGCATATTTGGCATGAAGTGTTAATTTCTATAGTAAATACTAGAGACAAGAAAATTAAAAAACGCGATTGAACACTTGTTTTTTTATAAATTAACGAAAAGCTTTATATTTAATATAAATAATGCATAATAATATATAATAAACAATAATTATGGATTTAAAAAAAGATATGAAGATCATATTGAATATTTTTAATAAATAAAAGTAGACCATTGTTTTATGAAACATTTAATTGAACGGGTCATTTCAGAAACACCGTAAGTAAGTTTTTGGGCAAAAACGATAAAGCACAGAATCATGTTATATGAGGGTAGAGACATGTTACATACATGTCAGACCTTTCAGTCAACATTTTATAAGGCATTGACTGAAAGGTTTGACTAATGTGATTTCTCAAAGAAACATGTATCTAACCTCAGAGAGCATGGTATCGTGCTTGACTCATTCTTTACTAAAAATGACTTAAAGTATTTCTGAAATGACCCGTTCAATTATAAATAAAAATAAAACAAAAGTTTAAAGATTAAATTAAATGATAATAAATAAAAATTATTATTTAGTAATAAAACCGCTATAGATGGATATAATGGTAAAATAAAACCGCTATGGATGTATATAGTAGTAGTATTTAGTTATGGAACATTTATTATTAATAAAAATCATTTTATTAATAAAGTGAAAATATCTTAGCAACAAAACTAGTGTATCAAAAAATGCAATAGAAAATTTTATTACTTAGCTTATCCATAAAACTACCAAAAAATCGTTTATAAAAAAATCACCGGAATTTGAGCATGGAATTTAGTGAGAACTTAATACAACATTCTAATTTTACGTATTTACATATATACTTATTATATAATTTTATTTTAAATATTATATATTTGATCATAAATAATTATTCATAAATAAAGTTTTCAGATATTTTAGTTTTGATTTGTTCAAATTTGACGAGAAACTACAACCACGTAGATTCGCTGATCGTAAAATCTGATGAATCCTTGTAGTCTATATCAAGAGATTTGTTAATGGTTTTTTTGTTCACGGTTGCATAGAGTCCCTCAATTGCAGGATTATTTTCAGTAGAACTTAAGTTTTTTTTGTTGACAGTAGGATTGTGCTCTTCAATTGTGATGTCATTTTCAAAGGTTTTTACGTTTTTCTTTTTGTTGACAGTTGCATAGAGCTCTTCAATTGCAACATCATTAGAAACTTTTAACTTTTGAATTTCGTCAATCGGAATACTATAGTAATCAGAACTTTCATCAAAGCTATCTGTCGCTAAGTCTGTCGGTAGATCTGTCGTTAAGTTTTTTATTTCATATGCGTTAGTTTCTTCGTCAGCTTTCAAGAAATTTCGTTTTTTCAATCGTTCTTGTATTTCAATCATAAGCTTTGCTTGAGTTGTATCAAAGAAAATGTTTGTTTTATCGTCCCCAATGTAATTTGAAAATTTATTATTACCAAATTTATTGCCCAATTTGTCATTTGAGAATTTACTACCACCGGTTTTTAAAAAGCCTCCTAACTCTCTGTAGCTATGGGAATCTTTATCAACTGTACCTTTGAAATTAATCTCATTATTTGCACAATCTAACTTGTCTAGCTCATAATAAATGAGTTCCTCAGGAATTTCATTCACTTGAATGCGATTACCTAGAATAAGATTTTGACGATTAAAGTTTACGTGCATTTAAAACCTTTATATTGGACCATAGATATTGTAAAAATATTAATAAATGTATAAATATCATTGATATTGTAAAAGTATTTATAAAAATATAAATATCATAAATATTATAAAAACGATTGTTTATTTATACGCATCAAATATTTTTTTAATAAAAAAGCAAACTTGTATTTTTTTTATTTTTATCATTACTTTTTTAACTAGGGAACAGTGAACAAGTGGGACAATTTTAATTTTTAAACTAAACAAGTTTTAACAAAACATCATTTCATGATTCCGCCTCCTAAAATTGACAGAAGGTTTAGAGGAACCGCGCTATTGGAGTAAAGTTGGACAAGCGAGTAACTAACGATATATTAAGAAAAATTATTATTTGAAAACCATTAAAATCGTAAAGCATGATATTTCCACAGCATAATTACACAATAGTGATGGTGAGAAGTAAGACATCAATTAGTTTTTTTTGACACTTCATTCCTAAAAAATTACTTTTTGGGGTGATTATCTAAAATGCGGTTTTTACCACAGGCAGACAAAGCAATGTTAAATATTGTGATTAGGGACTTCTCTTTATTTAGAATTTTTGGGCTGTCCCACTTCTCCCATGTTCCACTTCTCCCCACTCTCAACTAAACAACTTATTTGTGTTTATTTTTTTTGTTAAAACCTTTTAAAAATGAACTTAGAAGATTTTATATAATAATTAAAAGGTTGGCTTCCCACGATAAAAGTACGCAAACACATTGAGTTTTAGGGTATGTTTTGAACTGAATTTTTATATCTTAAAACAAAACTTTCAATATTAGAAAGCTGGGTGCTTTGTTAACTTATTGTGCAATAGCTAATAACTTCAAAACACTTAAATTACAGTTGGACAACAGTTTCAATTATGGCTACGCTCTACTATTTACTTATTATTACGACTGTTGTTATTTTTTTTGTTATTGTTGTTATCTTGTCTGTTTTTTAGAGCTCCAGCGCCCCAGTTTCACCCCATAGTTAATAATCGTTAATATTTTATTAAAAAATAAATAAAATAACGAAAAATAAGTTTATATGTAAAGTGAGAAATTCTTACCTAAAGGGCTCAAATTTCTATTATTAAGACTAATATCGGGTGCTGAATGACGTTTAACAATACTCTTAAGTCTGTCTACTGAAGGTAAAGGTGGTGGTTGTTCTTGCTGAGGTGAATATTCAAATGATGGTTGAATGTTCGGAGATAATGTGATAGGTCTGCTGATATGTTCTTTGCGATTTTTGTGCGGTTTAATATTTAGCTTTAATAATAGTCTATCCTGAATTTTTTTTCCATTTTTTTCGGACGAAGAGGTTTCGGGAACGCTTATTTCAGAGCTCTTTCTTCTGAATGGAGGTATCACGGGTATTGTAACTTCTTTCATATTGAAAATGATATGTAACAAACGATTGCAAATTAAACTTGATTTCGAATAATTTTGTTTTAAATATATTTACAAAATTTTTTTTTAAATGTATTTACAAATTTTTTTTGCGTTTTTAGTTATCAGTCCAAAATCTTATCAATTGTCGCAATTAGTAAAATAAATGAGTTTGCATGCTTTGTAATGTCTAGGAAATTACTTAACGACATCCTGCAGATATTAGTTTTTCTGCCAAATTAAATGCCGATTGGAAGCGTTGTCAACGTAACAAGTTTATATTTTGTAATATAAACCAAATTAATCATAGGATTTATTTCTTATTTGTAATTTTATCACCTTAAAAACCATGTTTATTTACGCAAAAATAGCAATGGTATCATTTTAGTATCTAAGTACTAATTAAAGGCAATTAACATTAAAGCCTCGTCTATTACTTCCCCCGCATCTTATGAAGTTTTCAAGAAGTTTGCGCATTTTTTAAACAAAAGTATATTACTAACAATGAACATAAATATCCAGCCTTTTTATTAAAACTTTCTTATCACTTAAAATGAAATAATGTAGAAATTTTGCATATAGTTATATCCAAAATAAATAATAAATTTTATTTTATTTAGATAAAATATTTTTATTTAAAAAATTTTTTATTTAGATGAAATAAAGATGACAATTGACAGTACAGACAATTTTTTTCATGCTTACAGATGAGTCATTAATGTCCGTTATTTATCAGATCGGGATTGCAATCAAAAAATAAATAAAAAGTTATTCAAGCAAGTTTTATTCATTACAGCATCATTGCCTACGTTTTTTATTGACTTTAATAAAAAAAAGGCGTTGTTAATGGTGTAGTGAAGAGAAAAATGACGGTGTTAGTGGTGTAGTGGAGATATTGGTGCTAATGGTGTAGCGGAGAGAAAAAAGAGATTAAAAAAGCTTACTTTTATCATATTTTATCATTTTTATCATTCATCTTTTATTATATTATATTTAATATTATTTACCCACTAATGAGATATTCAATAACTGATGTTGGTAGTGGTATTTAATAAAAAGAACAAGTTTAAGAGTTTTTTTAAAACAATTTTTTTGAAGTTGGAAGTAGAAATCACATTAAAATCTTTACTAAAAATGCAGATTGACGGTCTTGATACAATGACGGTCTTCTGACAAGGTTGAGGCAAAATAATGTAAGGATTGACGGAATTGGAGAAATTTAAATAAAACTTTAAACAAAACTTATGAAATGGTTTAGAACTTTTTTTTTTTTTTTTGATAAAATTTGAGAGGAATATTACAGGAATAGAATTTAAAAGGATGCATCGTGTAGCTCTAAAAAATAAAAGCGTGATCCCGAATCATAGCATAAAAACGCTGAGGTTTTAAGACAAATTTTGTTTAACAAAAACTTCTGAAGTTTATATTAAACAAGGCATTTGTATTGAATAGTGATGATTCAGGCTTTTTGAGGACGTCATAATTAGCTTTAATTTTTTTGATCTTGAGGAAGTATCTTAACTTGTGAATACGTCACATTTCTCAACATAAATTTCAAACTTATGTAGTATGAATAAAATCTTTGATAATTTTAAATCCACGCTAAAAGTATAAATATTCTAAATTAAAGGTAAAATGATTATAAGAAATGTAGTTACAAAATGAAAATAACTTTAATTTTCAAATTCCAGGTTAGTTCCAGATTGTGTCTGAATAGCTCAGTTGGTTCGAGCGTCAAACAATATATTAAACCCGGACTGTTAACAGTCCGGGTTTAATATTTTGATTGACTTGTATTGCAGAACATGTTGTGCAATACAAGTTCTGTTGTACGAGAATAAGAATTTGAGCAATTTTGCTCAAATTTTTATTTACGTAAAGCTGAGCTATTACTTCAAAAACATTGAGTAAAAGCAATTGCTTTTTTTTATTCACCCAGCCTATTGGATCTAATATATTTATTAGAGAAGCCACGAATATTCAGCCGAATATTCGGCAACACTTAATTATATTGAGGGCTCCAACCGGCTTCGTTGTAGTGCATAAGTCAACTACTCTGTGGACATTTATAAACTGATTTTGTTACAGCCACAGTTATGCCTAAAAGTTTCATACTCTTTAAACCATTCAGAAAAGTTCAATCATAACCAGCTCATCTTGCACTTCTGAGGTAATTTCAGAAAATGCTATAGATTGAATTAGTATAGAAAACTCTAAACTTATTAAAAATGTTATTTTCACGACAACCTGAACTTAAAGCATGGTTTAACTTTAATGGGAAAGACGATAAAACGATTGCCTTTTTTATTAGCAGATATGTAACTACAACATAACGAGAAATTTAAAGCTAGTCAATGCTTTTAGCTAGCGATGTTGTTGCAATATATTGATAGCTACATATTGTAGTTTTTTAATATGTAGCTATCAATATCGAAAAATTTCTTGCGCACTTGATTTTTGACCATTTTTAACATACAGGTGGATCGTGTAAAACTTATGAAAAAGTGCACCAAAATCTGTCGTTTGTGAAAAATCGCTTGTTAAAAATCACTCTACACCAGCATATATAAAATATGACTAATGTCCGAGAAAAATGCGTTCAACTCAAATTATACAAATTATTGAACATAAAATATAAATTCAAAACACAGATTTTGAAAATTTGCAGAAGTTGGTGTCCTTGTTAAAAACCATATATATATTGTAAACATATTTTTTTAAAGCAATAACTAAAACGTCTTTTGGTGACTTGCATTTCTTTGCGTAGTCTTTCCCATGTTCATCTGAAAAACTTCCTAGAAAAGCTTATATTTTTCCTTATGCTTAAACAAAAGATGTATTTTATTGCCTACAATTGGACAACCCATAGCTTGAAAGCTAAACATTAATAAGTCAACCTTTTGTTTTCAGTCTTCTGTTACGTTTTTTCCGAAGACATGTCTAGTACGAGCACAACTTTTAACCAAGATAAAAGATGCCAATTAAACCATCATATTTCTTAAGAAGTCTAATTTCAAGACCAGCGAAGACGCCATTCGTTAACTTTGCTTGTGATTTGTTAATATTTTAACATATAAATTAGAACAATTGCTTCCTTTGTGCAATGCTTCAACACACTTCTGAAAAAGACCTAGCTTTATATGTAGGACAGAAAATGCAATTTTCTCAAGAAACACCAAAAGCCATGTATGAGTGAAATTAAAATCTAGCTGACTCTGTCTAGAAATCAAAATTACAATAAAATTAAGGATAATTGGCATATCCAGACTTTCATAATGAAATTTAGCACTTTTAAGTCACACATTATGAGCCAGCCATGGGAGTAATAGTCAATAAGTTCAAATACTTTTTCAATAGAAGACCAATACTCTTAAACGCTTGCATACGCAAATGGTATTGTAGGAAGGACATTGTTTTTATACATTATGGCAGCTTTAAAATTTGTTTTCGATAAAATAATAAGCAGACACCGATCACTTCTTGTGTAAAGAGCGTCCAGGTCCCTATCAAGTCTTCGACATTATTACAAAAAGCAAAGTCACCAGAATCGGAAAAGAAAGCAATAATGTCTTTACTTCTCTCATTAGCTTGATAAACCGCCACTGCTGTAAGCTTTTTTTTTAAATCTAGATCTTTAAGCAAGACAAGACATTTCTTGGACATTTGTTTACTAAGGTTTAACTCCCTACAAAAATCCTTAATCCTTAATCCTACAGACCATTTAAATTTTTGCTGTTTAATTCTTCATAAAAAAAATTTGGTATCATTGTCACCTTCAGATGATTGTGAATAGGAAGCAGTAGGTTGAACATTGGGCAATCAGCTAAATCTTGTAAATCAACTTTAGGGGTTTTACAGCTTGCACAGTCAAAGCAATTTTTTTCTGTTTTAATGACGGTTTCTCAATTGGGCAGCGAAATTCAATTTGACATCAAAACTTTTGTTATTGCGGTAAAAATTTTTTCGGCATGATGGAAAAATAAAAGATGGCGTAAATTGCTTTTTGACATCAGAACTAATAGTTTTGAAATACTTCTAATAGGCTTCCTGCAACGTTGCAGTGAAATTTTGCTTTGATATACTAACAAATCGCGCCCATTCATAACAGGATCAATGTTATGTCCCTGTTTTGCCAATGTAATGAAATAATGGAGAATTGAAACTTAGAAATGACTTTTTTGAAATGAAGGAAGTTAAAATTTCTTTTGATGGTTTATGGCAAAAGTGAGGTCAACCTGAAAAAAGCTGTTTTTTTCACATCACATTTACACGTGTTAGCTTAAAAGTAAAAAAACCATTTTTCAAGTCTCAAATTTCTCAAGATCTTAAATTTAAAGTGTCTAATTAAGCATCTATTTAATTCATTTATCATATAAATTTTAAAAATAATCTATTAATCTTCTTTTATTTGTACAAACCAATATGAAACGTCAAGAAAAAAATTTGAAATTTAAGAAATATCTGCACTTGCGTTCCGATTAAAACAAGTTTTTTAAATGTTTACTCTAACACCCTAATTGTGCTCTATTTTATAAAATGACGCTGGAAATTAGGGCTGTAAATCCTAACTCGTGTTCGTGAACGGCTCGACAAGAGCTCGTTCATGTTCGGCTTGAATGGTAAACGAGCCAGGCTTGAACAAAAAATTAGGCTCGTTTATTAAACGAGCTGAGCTTGAACATCATAGGCTCGTTCATAAAGGCTCGATTAAAGCTCGAATATATATATACATATATATATATATATATATATATATATATATATATATATATATATATATATATATATATATATATATATATATATATATATATTAGTGCTGAGCATTATTTTGACCAATCCGGATTACGGATTACAATTATTTAATCCGAATTTCGGATTTATCCGTTTAATCCGGATTCACGGATCCAATCCGTCGATTCGGATTTCGGATTCAATCCGTTGATTCGGATTTCGAATCCAATCCGGCTTCATTGTTTTTGAGATAATCAGCTTTTTTTCATTATTATCAAGTATCAACCTAAATAATTCGAATTACGATCTCAGATCTATTGACAATCGACTCAATATAAGACCCCTAATAGCAAATACACCAGGGTTTTCGAGTTTTTTACAATTTATTATTAGATACCCACTTATGAGGTAGGAACTAGGAATTAGAAAGTAGCAAGTAGGTATTTACTATTTTTATCAATAAAAAAGATGATGTTATGTGCGTATTTGTATGCAATTCATAGCCAAATCTAACCTCATGTGGTTTTAAAATAAAAAGTCAAAGGTGTTAATGTTTATTTTATTGATTTTTCATCAATTAATATATTTTTTTCGATTTTTCAAGTTATTTTTAAAAAGTATATATAACATGGGTTTTTAATCAAAATTATTAGGAGGTCCCAAACCCAACTCCCAAGTTGTATCCTACAACTGAATAAAAGGTCTGATACTTACTTCTAAGCAGAGTGCTTACCTACATCTAATATCATATTTCAGTAGTTTTCAAAAAAATCGGGGAAAATGGGAATTTTTACGCAAAAACAGTTTTCGACAAAGTTGATTTTGATTTTTTTATATGGTTGTAACTCAATGTAAATATTTTAAATTTTCACCAAATGTTTATATTAGTGTTGAGTTTTTTTAATTTTATATTTAATTTTTCTAAGTATTTTTTTTTGAATAAACCGGATTTATATCATAATCCGGATTTGGTATTTTAATCCGCATTAAACGGATTGTTATTTTTGTTTCAATCCGGATGAATACGGATTGGTAATCCGGATATGGATTGATCCGGATTTTGTGCTCAGCACTAATATATATATGTATATATTTATCCAATGCAATGAGAGCAAGACTTATATTTGTGAAAATGTAATTTGAACTATTAGAGTGCAGTGTTTAATAGGAATTATTATGTTTGTGAGAGTTTACATTATGTTTGAACTTGGAACATTAAGTTTGAACATTGAATTATTAGTTTTAACTTTTATTTTGAACTATTAGATTTGTGGGATCTTATTTCATCATGTTGTTTATTTGCATGTTTAATAGACTGTAGGATTGTTTATGTTGTTTTTTGATTTGGACTTGCATTATTTACAGACGAGCCTTTAACGAACAATTTTTTTTTACTAAACGAGCTTTAAACTAACAGGTTACAATAATTATTTCGAGTTTTGAATCAGTCGAGCTCGAGCAACATGTAAAACGAGCCGAGGCCAAAAAATACTAATCCTTAACGAGCCGAGCTCGAGCAAAGAATCTCATGTTCGAAACAAGCTCGAGCCGAGCCTGAACACTCTTAATATGTAAACGAGCCAAGCCGAGTCCTGGCAAGCTTGGCTATATATATATATATATATATATATATATATATATATATATATATATATATATATATATATATATATATATATATATATATATACACATATATATATATATATATACATATATATATATATATATATATATATATATATATACATACATATATATATATATATATATATATATATATATACATATATATATATACATATATATATACATATACATATATATATATATATATATATATATATATATATATATATATATATATATATATATACATATATATATACATATATATATACATCATGACTAGACATTATTTTTAGTAAACTACATAAAAAAAGTTTATACATAACTTTTAAAGATGTTGAAGGAGCACTAATTTGAGTTGTATTCTATAGACCCACATTACCCCGTTTAGTAGAGTAATGTCTAAGTTACATTTTTATCTTTTTTCAATGAAATATACCAACTTATAGTAAAATATGACTGAAGTCACTAAGTATGCATTGTATTTAAATATTTGCAGCTGATGAACCTATTTAGCAAAAGAAATTGATCAACTGTTTACACAGATCACCTGATCACAGTACACCTGCTTAACAGTAAAAGACAAAGTGAAGTGAAATAATAACGCCTTCTTTTAGATAGAGTAATTGACATTATTTTGTTTATTGAAAAGCAAGGTATTGCTTATTGGGGTAAACATGACTGAGCTTGGATTATGGATGATAATAAGGACAAGACTCCTGAGATAAAGTGCGGCAATTTTCTGGCACTTGTGACGTAACTGAGCAAATAAATCTCAGCAAATATAATCTTAAAAACTCATTTAGAAAGAAGAGGATTAAAAAGGGCATGAAAGATTGGGGTTCATTGATTACTTTTTTGAGCAAGACTACTGTTAACAGAATTATTATTACTATTGAAGAACTTACCAAGAAATCTGTTGTTAAAGAGGTTTAAGAGTATGGCACGTTTGGAATTTAAGTTGACCCGAGTCATGATGCAAGAATTTCAGGACCCAGTTAGGCGGTTTAAGTTTAATGTATGTTATGGTATTGTGGATACTGCCACCACAGCATTCAAAGACCGCTTCAAAGGAAATGATGTTTTTGTCTTAAGGGATATTGCTTGTCTGGATCCTCAAAACTTTTCATCTTTGCGTGACCATATAGACGACTATATTTTTTATGATTTAGCAAATTTTGCTGGTATACAGAGAGAAACACTGTGCACGGAAATGACATCATTTGCAACTAATTTTTCATTAGTTAGTAAGGCTGATAAAACTAAATCAGAGAAATGCTCCAAGTTGTTTGAGTTGTGTTCTTCGTTTTCTCCATTGCTAAAATTTACATTATTCTGGATATTCTAATATGTGTATTGCATATAAAATGGTGTTATGTCTACCTTGCACAAAGGTCAAGTGTGAGCGAACTTTTTTGAAGTTGAAGATTGTGAAAAATTGCCTTTGTAGTCTATTTGGGTGAGGAGCAACTCGAATCACCCAAATAGAATCATTTTAATGAATGTTAACAATGATATAAAATTAATTATAATGAGGTCGTCCACAGTTTGGCATAATCATCAAAACTTCCTACTGAAAACTTGTTTTAATATAATGTTGCAAATACATATTTTTTGATTATTTATTTCTTTGCAAATAATTGGAAAACTTAACAACAAATTTTTATTTTCATAATATTGATAAAATTATTGGGAAAAAACCATTTTAGTATGGCAATAAGGTGCAAAAATTAAAACGGTGCGACGCTGTAATTTATATTTATAAGTCCTTGGATATGGATTTATTTTTTTAAACATGCCAAATAAATTCATGGAATGCATGGTCAAAGATATGAAAATTTGCATGCACATTATTAGAAACTTCCTTAACCCTTATAACAAAATAACTATGCGATTAAAAGTTTAATTTGTTTTTGCTAAATTTTTGGTAAAATAAGTGCTCCATCTGTGTTTCCCCCCACCCCAGGCCTTTTAGTGCCAGTCTGACCCTGCTTACAACGATAATAATTTCATTTTTTACTGTGTTCTGCTTAGTAAAGTCCGGATATGGCATATATAAAAAATAAGTAGTTTTTTTTCCACTTTCATTAGGTTGGAAGATTTTTTCTATTTTTTTATTAAACGTGCGAATAGACCAAAATTAATATACAAAACATAGATATGAAAACAGAAAAACTGACAACTGTTGCATCGTCGCTTCTACGTCATTGTTACATCGTAAAAAAACTATTTTAGATTTTCTTTTTTTTATCCTACACAACACAAAATCTTAAACGTGTATACAAACTTAAAAAATCCATGACAATACTTTTAATTACAATCGTCAATAAATTGTCGTAAAACATTCGTCGTAAAATAATGCGTGACTTTTAATACGTTTATCTACGTGATCTTTCACACATATAATTCACCAGCTTTACATTAGCCTTACTGTTTGTCCGGAGCGCAATACTTGCAGTTCTTTTTGTTCTTGAGATTTATTTCAAACTTGAGCGACATCATTGCTATACCTTCCTTTAGCGTTATCAGTTTTATTCGAATTCGGAAAGTCTGCAGTATGGCGAGGCAAGTGCGAATTGTGATACGAGTATACCCGATTCTCAATTTTGATGTCAAACGACAAGGTATATTTGTTTCCGTACTTCACCTGGTATTCATCATATTTCGTTTCTTGAGTTGGTTAATTATGTCTTGTTGGGCATAAAAATACGTTTGAAACACCACCATCTTAAACTGGTCTTCATCACCTCAACTACAAGAATATATGCTAGTACCATCAATACCACCATCACCAGTAGCTACACTATTTCAGCCACTGCCTTCTGAATTTACACCAACAACAACTAGCATAAATATACGTTGTAAAGCATCAGCTCTAAAGTCACCTCAACTCGCTTGTAGCCAACCATTTAACTGCAGTAACTCTGGTTATTTAAAAGGAAACTCATAAAAACGTTGAAAAACAGTTGCACTAAGCCAAATCGCTTTCAGGTGCTTAGAAATTGTGGATGTGAAACATCCACAATTGAATGTTTCACATCCAACAATTTGACAAAAAAATGATGAAAAAATGTAGATGTTTCTGAGGGTGTTTTTAATACAACTAAAATTCTTTTGAACGATTTCTTTGAACGATTTGTTAATTTTATTTATAAGATTTTTTAGTGTCGCGTTTAGTTTTTTATTGTAATTTTATTTGTATCATAAATATTTGTAAACTCTTTTGTAGAATATTCTTTTAAGAAGTTTTAAGAATACAGAGAAGATTGAAATTGACCTGTAATTTTTTAAAGATTTCCGTGATTTATACAATCAAACAATTTTGGAAACTTTTATATCATCTGGAACAACTTTTGTTATTAGTGATAATTGAATACTTGGAAGACAGCGTTACTTAAGCCTCCGTCTCAAGAGACTTGTTTCTTTTAAGCAATTTTACGGCAATTTCAGTGAGCCAGATTTAGCAAAAGAGTCAAAACAGAAGTTTATATCTTGACTCTTTTAATCATTTGCAATAAACATACATACCCAATGACAATGAATGTTCATTTTATAACGCAGTTGATTAATTTTTTTATCTCCTTTAGGATTGATCAACTTTTTATCTCAAATCAAAATTTGTTAAATTATAAGTGAAAAACATGAAGTGTCTGAAAATGTTGGCAATAGTGACTTTCAGAATAAATTTTTACTTGAGTGATTTCAAAATATTTCTTTTTACATTTAAATACTTTTATATAATCTTTATCTTTATTTAAATATATGATGTAAGTAAATATGTGAAAATAAATCATATCATGTATCATATGTGCTTGTTTATCTGACAATTCTAATGAATTTCAAAATAATGGAAATTGTGAGGCTCGGCTACAAAACCAGGCTAATTGTGAGGCTTGACTACAAAACCAGGCTAATTAATAAAGTTTTTTTTTAAATCTTTTTTAAAAACTAAAACAATTTTAAAAAGGAAAATAATTTTAATCAATATATGAACTTTTTAAGCATTTAACAAAATCGTCTTTTATGATTTCACCACTTTGCAAAGTTTTTTTAGCTATTTTTTATTTTCATAGATTATAATAGAAATAAATATTTATACAGATGTATTTTGTAACTACTGAAGGATAGATTTATTCTGAAATTATTTGCAGTACTAGATTTCATTGTCTATAATATCACGATGGAATAAAATGCTCGAAACTAAAAACCATACAGCCAGTTAGAGTGGTCAAAAGTAAATTTTTATGAAAGAAATTGGTTTTTTAAGCACAAAAAACCTGTATTCTGATGTATAACGAAGCTATATTTGAATGTTTTTTATTTTTGCTATCTATTGGTGTAATTTGTGGCACAGTGGAATGTTGGAAAAGCATTTAAGTTTATTAGAGACATCATTCTTATATTTGATTCCTTTTTTTTAATTATTATAGAAGGCATTTTTGATTTGAGTTAACATTACTTTGAAAAAAATAACTTTATTCATGATGCTCCATGTCTTTTTTTTTTAAACCTCCATTTTAGGATTTTGTTATTTGGCTACAGCCAAATAAAAAAACAAAATGACTATGATGTAAACAATATAAAGGAATAACATGACTTCGAATTGATTTTTTTATTGTCTGCAGATAAATAAGTTAGCAAGTTTCAAAATATTTAACGTAAAGTTTGTCTTTGCTTTGAACAATTTTCAGGAAAACTTTGGTGTTTTCAGTTTTTACGGTCAAAAGCAAGTAGACAAACGACGTAACGCACGTTTTTGTTACGTCGTGTTACATTCATAGTGTTCTTACTTTTTACCGTAAAAATTTATTAATTAAAAATACTTTTAATAATAAAAAACTAGTGTAAAAATAATGTTATTTTTCAAATTTTACACATTTACGTATTTTTATAAATTGTAAAGAAACATACGTTTCCAAAGAAAAATATTACAATATAAAATTGCATACAATTAAAAAACTATTTTAATTAAAATAATTTCGATATAAATAAGTTTGAATCATTAAATATTTCTTTCCGAGTAATACAACAAAAATAATATTTCCTTCCAAATGTCTTTTGTGAAACCTTTATTATATTATTATTAGACTATATTTCCTTACATAATACAATCAATTGCAATAGCTATTTGACAAGGAAATAGGCGGTCGATTAACGAATTGTTTTAAAGATATCAGCATTATAATTATTTAAAATAACAAAAGCAGTTAACGTGTAAAAAAAAAAAGATATTAACAGACAGATATGCCGATTGTTTGTATGGACAGTTTTTATAGATAGGTTGTTATGCACAGTTAAAACTTTAATTAGGACTTAAATTGCACTCTTTTGCACAAAGTATTGGCATATACGAAAGGATAACAAGTAAAAATAGATAAATATGCCCTTTCCATTTAAAGCATAGGATTTTTTCTTCGATAAAAAAAATCCTGCGTTTCAATTTAAAGTTAAATTCCTCTAAAACTGCAGGTCAAAATTTTATGAACTTTTGGACATAAATTCTTTAATATTTTAATATGAGTATTTATGTGTGTGTGTGTATATACCCATACGTACCACGTACTACACATACGTACTACGTACTACACATACGTGCGACTACTATTTTCAAAGAATGCATATATTAAAAAAATTATTTCCATAATTTTATATAAATTTGTTCTGCAGTTGTAGAGAAATTTAACTTTGTAGCACAGGATGTTTTTTGTGGGGAAAAAAACTCGGGATAAACTATCCAAACTTAATATTTATCCTAAGTAAAAAACTATCCTAATCTAAAAATAAATGGAAGATACTTATAGCCAAAATATAATAAATTTTCTGCAACAGTCGCTATTGTTATTAAATCTGAGTTTCTATCTTTTTTTTTTATTTAGTTGCCCCAAGAAGTCCTAACGGTTTTATCGCTGAGCACCGCGAATGAGCATTTAATAGGAAGTCACGCCTCGTTCCTAACCCACAGCGGTTTCATAATGGACTTTAAACACGCGCATGTGTCATATTTTGTTCAAACGTTTGTTAACAGAAACGATCGCGGTTAAAAAGAGATTTCTTACTAAGGAAATTATGTCAAAACAATATTATAGGTATGCTAGGTTTTACCAAAGCTATCATTTAAATAACTTTAGGAGGAGAAGAAATGTGGAATTAAGTGAAACTTTGTTTTTTTCTGGGAAAGTTTAACTTGTGCTTACATTATGGTCTATATTCTAAAGTTGTAAATTTTTTAGTCACAACTTTTAGTTTTTTTTGAAAATGTAGTAGTGTGTGAATCATTTAAAACTATTTTTAAGTTATAACTGGGTTACTTTTTTTTTTTAATAATTTTATGCTTTTAAAAATTGATAAGTTTTCTTTTTATTTGAAGGTTTAAAAATACTGACAGAAATAATATTTACGCTATAACACTGCCAATTATATTCTGAAAACCTATTTGCATTGTCTGAAAACCCTTTTGCAATGTTTCATAAAATTATTTTAAGTATCTGCAATTTTTCTCTTCTTAGACAGAGCATTTTGTTGATATTTTTTTACAGCTTGGTGGTTTTTTATGAAGTGCTCATCCATTATACTTTTGAGTTTACGTGTTCTTATTCATGTACCAGTAGGTACTCTTCATGCTGTTGAATTCAGCATGAATACTCTTTGCGCCCTGTTCTCCATAAGTACCGAGTCTTACTCCCCATTTCCTAATGTAAGATGCATGATATTCAAACATATGAAGCTTAGGTGTAATTGAATCATTTGGGCAATTATCACGGAAGCATTTTTATAAAATCTTGATTTTATAATAATGTATATATAATAATAATACATTGCATACCAAGATTTTGAATGTTTTCTTTGTTGAACTGCTTGCAGGAGTTAACAAGCTTACGGTAAACTCCAAACTTATCAAATAGGACTTTAGAGTTCTGTCAAAGTTTAATAGTTGCTTTGTGTAAGTCAGTATCGTTGAACTCAAGTTCGACTACAAGCTTTGGTATTCAGTTGTATAGGTAGAGGATACTTTTCATCTAATAATGTTTTTTAAATAAAATAAGTTATATATGTTAAATTACACTTTCAATTTACACTTTTTTCATATATATATTAGATATACATATACATATAAACAAATACATACTGACAATACCTACTTAAATATACTTTTTTTTTAATTAGGAATAAGCGAAATATACTACTTTATATTTAAGAACTATATGATTAGTTTACCTTTAACATTTTGTTAACATGGTTACCAACAAAACTTTTCCCATGGTATGCTTGTCTTAGCACTCCTAACAAATTAAATACCTTGTCGAGTTTATTTACTAGTGGACCAAATGACATCTTGACATGGTCAGTTTCTTTCATTATTTTCAATTCTGAGATCTATGAATATAAATATGGCGGTTGATTCTCATATAAATACAAAATACCAAAACATAAAATATTAGAAATAACATATCTATTAGGATCCGAACAAAATGTATTATTTATGATTTATATTTTTAGTGTACAATAAAATTTTAAATGTTTACCTTTTCTTTTTTTTTCTCTTCAAGGTGAATTATGCGTGGTTCAAATACTAACTTCATATATTCTTCATTTTCAGGGTGAGATAATATGTGAGTTTCAAGTGCTTCTGTTATGATAGGTGTTTCATCTTCAAGATCCTGAGTACTTATCTAAGTTGTTTTATTTGACGTTGCTTTTCAATATATATAAACTCTTCACAGTCAAGTGTTTGGTTGTTTACTGCCAAATGTTTGCAACATTTTTTGTTTGAAGTACAACAGCATCAATATCCTTTGTGATAGCACTTTTTGAATTTAATGCAAATATATCTGAAAGACTTATTTGTGATGATGATGTTGACTAGGCTGAGGAAATTGGTTATGGAGTCTGATAAATATTTTGATGATTCATGCGTTCTGACAGTTGTGACACTTTAAATAATCTATCACAACGTTGCTTACATTTTCTTGAATATTATTTATAATTTCAATAACATTGCTAGAGGAGGTTAATCCATCAATTGAAATTGAAAAGGAGCATTTAGGGCATTTTGTTTTAGATAATAGTTTATTATTGATAAGTGGTATTTCACATGGTACACAAAACGAGTGCAGACAGTTTTTTCAAATAACTGGTTTATACATAATACCATAACAAATATAACAGACACAAAGGTGTACCTCTGGGTTAAAGTTTTGGTTAATATCTTGTAGTTTCAGATATAAAGTTGGTAGAGATGAAAGTTTAGCTAATATGTTATTTATTATTTGTCGAGTCCAAACTTTTTCATTGGCAATACTTAAGGGCCTTCCCTTTACAGTTTTCTTTGGTTTCTTTCCTTTATTTACTTTGAAGCAAACACATTTCTTGCAATTGCTAATCCAGGTTCTTAATTTAAGACTAGTATTTGAACCTTTTTCTATGCTTCTCATTATTGCATTATAAAATGCCGCAATTGTTTAGTATTAAACCACCGTGAACAGATGTTGAACCATGGATCCTTTGTTTCTGAGGCAAGTGTGCTACCACTGCGCCTCGGCTGCTCGATCATTAACGTTATTCATTTTCTGATTACATTTAGAGTTCCCGGAAACTCCATTTTGCTTCCTGAATTTAATTAAATAAAATTTTTGCAAAATTTACTGTGCTGTTCTAAGTGCTTCAGTTGTTTGATTCAGATTCACTAGTCTTTTGGCTATGTTCTTTTTAAGAGTCTCACTCTAGTTTGATGGCGTTTCTTGTTATAGTTATTGAATCTTTTGGTGGACAGCATTTTTCTTTTATATTCTTAATTGTCTTGTAGCTTGGATAGCATACAAATTATACAGGATATAATGTGGCACGCAAAAAAATTCGTAAAGTGCAGGTAAAGTATTTCGGTGTTAAAGGGTAGAAAATTTAATTTTATAGTTATATAGTAGAATAATAAACAAACAAAAAAAGTACGCTACTAGCAGAACAAAGATCGGCACAAATGCCAAAAATGAGCATGTCTAAATAGTAAATATTTAAATTATTTAAATATCTATTATTATTTAAATTATTACCAATTATTTAAATCACATTACCCTTCACATGATTCCAAAAGCAACCTAGCAATGTTGAGTAGAACATAAAAACAACCTGTATTCTTTTTATTTATTTGCAAAACTTATTTATTAATAACAACTAAAAAAAAATTGTTTTCATTTGTCTACGTCTGATATAAAAACTTAAAATCTTTATATTATTTTAATAATAAATATATGATTCGCTAGTAAAAATCATTTATGTAACTTTCTGTTGAATTATATAAAAGCTTGTTCGCCTGCTAAATGATCGGTAAACGGTTTAACAAAGTATGACGTCGCAAAGTTGAATATCAATCCAAAAGTTATAGATATCGGTAAAGCTGGCAAAGCTTTTCGATAAATTGCCAACAATAGCAAAGTCAAACACAAACCCTGAAAAACAAAACAAGTTGAACTACAATTAGAAAAAAAAAAGAATTAAACAATTATCATAATTTAAATCGTGATAACGGTAAAATTTAAATATATATGATTCCGAAAAACAACAGATTCAAATTCTAATACCAGTTCTGTACTCTCTAAATTCTAATACCAGCTCTGTAACTCTTTGCCTCGCTTTAAGATTAAAAATGAGCGGTTAATTATAACTCATAAAACACTTATCATATGGGTTCTCTGTTATGTCAACCGCTGTGCAAAGTTATTACATTATTTTATTACAACCGCATTATTACAATGAAATTTTTTGATTTAACCTCGGGCATTCTAGGTGATCAAAATATTTTAGTTTTATATACAGTAAGATGATCAGCCTCCCCTGCTCTTTTTTTTTCCCCCGTGTGAAAATATGATGCGAATCATAATGCTGTGATTTATTGTATTATTCAAAATACTATTTAAATATTTTTGTTAAAATCTTTATCTTCTCAAGGAATATGACCCCCATATTTTGCATTATCATAAAATTATCAGATTCAACATGGTAACTTGCTTCTCTTTAATAATTATTGGGTGCAAAGGTTATTTGTTAGCAAAGTTTCCATTAGATAAATTTCTGAGATTTTTTATTTCCATTTTTAAAATTAAGCTTTAATTATCTATTAAAACTACTTTTTTACTTGAGCAAATTTTCAGAATGGTAGTTTTACTTGTGCCGAGTAAAATTTCACTTTAAACAATATTACTACAACCACTAACAAAAACGTGACTGTGGATTCAGCAGAGCATCCTTTTGTTGAAAAGAAAGGTCAGACTAACTACAAAACATTAAATCTAAATTGGGTCAGGGACCTTCAAGTATTAAAGACCAAACTGAGCCATATTCAGCTAACAGAGCGAATAACACAACATAAACAAATTGGTCTATTCTAGTAAATGACCGGGACCCTAACCCCACCTAAAAATGAGACTTTTTGCAAATCCGACCCCGGCCCCGGTAAAATTATAAGATTTAGCAGAGGTTGATAGCCGGGGCTAGAAATACATTTATAATTCTTTATATATTATCATTTTATACTTACATATACTATTTATTAAATTTTGGCATATATTTATGCCAGTATTTAATAAATAAGGACAGATACAGTAAAAGGATGCAACTTGTTGAATAAGAAGCCAAGCAAGAACGAGTTTTGGTTTATTGTAATAGAGATGATAGAGATGATAGCTTGTTTGAGCATTGACCATGATTAGAGAAACAGCATAAAAGAGGAAGGTTAAAGCCTGCTGCTGCTGATGATGATAATGATGATGATATTGATGATGACAGTAATGATGATGATGATGATGGCGATGATGATGATGACAATAATGATAATGATGATAGTGATGATGATTATTATAATGATGATGATAATGATGATCATGTTGATCATAATGATGTTTATAAATGCATATATATATAAAATCAAACATAAATTTTGAAAAAAAAAAAACTAATTTTATCAAACCCGGCCCCGCTCAAATATCAACCCCGGTTGTTTACTAGTCGAATAACACAACATGAACAACTTGGTCTATTCATTTCTGCATATCTTTATCCCATGAACTTATTTAAGTTTAAGAAGCAATTGGTTTTCAAAGTTAGTATATTTAACCATATTAATAAAGAAGTTTTTATCTTTGCACCTTTTTATCCCTTCGTATTTTTTTTTACTCCGTAACGTATATGATTTAAAATGTAGTGAAGTATAATACTTTAGAAAAAAAAATTAAGGGAAAATAATATTACAGATTTAAATAAATACTTTAGAAAGTAAAAGTATACAAAAAACAACTCAATTAAAGTAGTGCAAGTAAACGTAATTCATTACTCTTTGCCTTTATCAATTAGCGCTGTTACTTTGCCGGTTGCAAACACAACCAAAATAGTTGTTTTACTTTATTTACTAGAACCTAAGCTAAATATATACACAAACCAAAACTGGAACCAAAAAAAGGCTTGCTTAAAGGTTTTTTTGAATAAAAAATTACAAAACATAATACTTAAAACAAGCTTAGATACTTAACACAAGTCACAAGATAATTAACACAAGATACTAAACACAAGTAACATAACACAAAACATGATACTTGAACAGTTTATAAAATTTAATTATTAGGTACTTTTTAAAATTCATTAACAGTGAAGTTTATTTAACAAAAAAGTAGTTTTTTCAAACTTTTTGGTAGCGGTCTGTTTATTTCATTTGATAGCATATCCCCAATCTTCAAAAATCTTTGATTTTTTTTTTGGGAAGAAGGGGTCGGAGGGTGAGGAAGGAAAAGCATGAGGTATTTTTTAAATACTTAAGTTAATAAAACACCAGGAGAAAAAAAAATCTTTTATATTTTTACAGAATGGAATTTAAATATCAAATCAAATCAAATATTTTATAATTTTTTAATTGAGATAAAAAAAAAAACAAGTACAAAATTGTTTACACTTTTTGTATTTATTTATTTTTTATTTATAATTTGTACCAAAGATTGTATAGCCTGCACACCTTTTGAACACATTTAATAATTTTAGGGTACAGAGTAGTGGGTGATAAAAAAGTCTTAGATGGAAGAGCAATTATTCATATACTTCATCCAGTAAGTTCAAAGACATTCAAGGAGTATTCTGAAATTGAATTTTGAGAAAAAAAAAATTAGTATCAACAAAACAAAAAGAAATAAAAAAGATCGACAATGTGTTTAAACCTTATTTTCATTGTAGTTTAAAAACTCCAAGATCGTACAAGGATAGTCATTGAAATTGTGTCAGATTATGTGTTTCTGATTCAACTCCGATTTAGAAAAACTGGTCACAGTTCTTACATTTGGTTGAAAACAAAAATGAGATGTTTAAAATGCTTGTAACAAACTTTGATTGGAATCTCTGGAACAATAGAGATGAAGAAATTATTAGAGTATTTTGAAGGTAACCTTTGTTTATATAATTAATTATAAAAAGACAAAAATTTTAGATGTTTTAGCTGGTAACTTCTAAAATTATTTTCTTATAGGCTGCTTTTTCACCCAAATTTAGTCAAATATGTTGTTTTATTCTATTATTTAACTTGTCATCTCCAAATATTTGAATGGATTTAATAGTCTATTCAAAAATTGTATTGAATCAAATATTTAAAAATGACATTTATATGTAATTATTTATTTAGTGTCGTATGGGAAAAACCCTTTGTGCTATAACAGATTTTACCCGATGGCACTATATGGGGTTGGAAATAAAAAAATAACGCAATGAAGCTTTTATAGATGACTCTACTTGAGGCATCAAAATCATGTGTCAAGTTAAATTGTGGATGCAAGAAAAGTTGTGGAACACAATGCAAATGCAAACATTGAGGATTGTCCTGCACAGAGCTATGCGAGTGCTCTGGTCAGTGTTTAAAATAAAAACAAACAAAATTCATTTTTATTAACTTATTGCTAAATTTTGAAAAAAATAAGTTTCATTTCATTGAAATATATAATAATATAACTTCTTTTTATGCTTTTATCCTTATTTTAATTAGTAATGTGGTATAGTTGTTTATTTGAAGTTGTTTCTACTTTAAATTCTGATTTTAATGCAACCTTATATCATTGGTTTAGAATATTATATAGTTTTTACAGTCAACAAGGTTTGGTGTCGCCCCTCAGGACAAAAAGTAATATTTATAGAAAGGAGTTTTTTTTTCTTCGAATTCTTTAAAATCATAGACCATTTCCTGAAGGTTTCATGCTGGTATCACAATTTGAACTATTTTACTGAAAATTAACTCTTATTTCCCCACTATATAGTAGAAATTCTACTAATATTTAAAGCATTTTTTCTTTAGAACCTATTTAAAAAATAAAGGATTAAATATGTAGAAATAATGAGCAACTATGAGGTAAACTTCTAGCAAGTTCTCGTTTTTTTAAATTTTTGAAAACAAGTGTGAAAATTTGTCTATGGGTTATTTCAATTATATTTTAACAATAAAAATGATATCTGATTTTATCAGAACTCTAACCAATGCCAAATAATGCCTAGCTGCTAAGTTTGAAAAATGTTGAAAAAAGTTGCACATTATTATTATTGCACATTAAAAAAAAAATTTTATTATGATGGTTATTATATATTTAAAAGTATATATAAATAAAGATATAACTTTTAAATTTTGAAATTTAAAAAATAATCAACTTTGTTAAGAAATAAGCAAACACTCCAAATGATCCAGAATCAATGAAGATCAAATCAATTGAAGATTTTTGAAGATCAATTGAAGATTTTTATGTTTATAAAAACAACATCCTAAAAAACTAAAACCTCGAAAATCTAGATTAAAAATTATCCTTTAATGGAACTGATGATGAAGATGTAAAATGGCTGCATAAATTTTTTTTCATAAATTTGTTTGGATTTAATTATCTAATCAAATTTAAAAAAAGACTTGTTAAATCGTATAGGTATGATTAAATTAAAAACACATAATCTTAAAGAGCACAAAATTACTTATAACTTTTTGAACTAATATTCTTGTTAATATTTATAAGAGAGTTGATCTCTATAACAAAGTACCAAGAACATTTAATCCAGACAATTTACTACAGCTCTACTGTTGCTAGGCAGTGCATGTTGCTAGGAAATGCATGTTAAATAATGAGAGTTTTAATAGTCTAACTATTTTATGTTTATACTTTACAAGCATTTTGTAAAAAATTTACTAAATGGTTTTCAAACATATCTTTGTACAATTTGTATACTGAAAAAACAACAATGTAACCACTTACTATCAAAATAGCAACAAAACAAGCAAGTGTTGTATTCCAGTCTTTATATGAAGAAGCTTTTCCAACTAAAACACTATAGAAAATAAAATCTCCAAGTCCCAACTTAACACCTCCTAAAAAATATTTAAATTATTTTTTAAAGGTTTACCAGACTAAGAATTGCTCAAGTTGACTACAAAGTAGACTACAACATCTACTTTAAAGCAACTAATGTTTAATTTTTATTTACTTCTAAATAATATTTTTATACCTAAACGATATTTTAATAAACTAAAAAATAATTAAAAAATAATAAGCACATTAAAAAAAAAAATAATTAAAATTTAATTGCTTACGCTCTTCAGGACCATCTGATTGTGTAGGCGGTGTTGTTGCAGTTGCTTCTACATTCTCTCCATTTAAAATGGGGGCTGTTTGCTGTTGAATATTATTCTGCTCATCTTCATGATTATCATCAGTATTTTCTGTAAGTTTAGCTTGAGAGCTGGTTGCTTCCTGAACCTGGTTTACCACAGTGGGATACATAAATGTTGCTATTATTTTAAAAAGAACAAAACCTAATTTATTATTGCCTATTCAACAAAATTTACTGTATTCTTCTAAAACAAATTCTATTATTCTATTTATTATTATTACATTTATTATTATTAAAATATTAAATATTAGTAAATACAAAAATTATTGATTTATATTTTAGGTTTGAAAGACAGTTAACAAAAAAAAATCAACTTCCTTCCTGTTGTCCCCAACCGTTGAGATGAATTATTATAAAATATATGAAATTACTTACAAAACTATTATTAACAATTTTTTTGCTTACATGAATAAATAAGTGATGGAAAAAGCTGTTCATTCCTTTCCTGTGCAGTTTGTACAAGAATACGAAGAGGACCTTTTGGACAGAGTACTGCAAACAAGTCTAAATTAACCATAGTTTCCAATAAGCAATTATGCTTTATATATATATATATATATATATATATATATATATATATATATATATATATATATATATATATGTGGTATATATATATATGTGATATATATATATATGCGGTATATATATGCGGTATATATATATATATGCGGTATATATATATACATGCGGTATATATATATATATTCGATATATATATATATATATATATATATATATATATATATATATATATATATATATATATATATATATATATATATATATATATACATGCGGTATATATATATATTCGATATATATATATATATATATATATATATATATATATATATATATATATAGATCTATAGTTTGTTGGCTTTGGGAAGAGCGGAAGGAAAAAAGTGATTCTTACGCCAACATATACGTCACTTTTAATTACTTTTAACTTTCGTCCAACATTTCCGTGTTGGACGAAAGTAAAAACCATTAATTTAATTACAAATTAATCGTTTTTTAAAAAAACCACAAAAACGCTAATTTAATTGACCAGAATGTTTTTAAAAACATTCTGAATGTTTTTAAAACATTTTGAATGTTTTTAACAATATAAACAATGTTTTTATTTTATTTTTTTTAATAAAATGTTTTTATTTTTATTTTTTTTAATAAAATGTTTTTATTTTTATTTTTTTTACTGTAAATCATGCGCGGAGTGTTGCTACATCGACTATCTTATAGCCTGACTCGCAAGGGAGTGCTGCTACATCGACTGACAAATAGCCTGACTCGCAAGGGAGTGCTGCTACATCGACTGACAAATAGCCTGACTCGCAAGGGAGTGCTGCTACATCGACTGAGGGTTTGGTTGGGGCAGGCAGTCTATCATTATTAAAAAAAAAAAATTCCGGTCTTGCATTTTAATTTTTACTTTTTGTCAACAAAATATCGAAAAAACTTTCGGACAACATCTAAGGGTTGTATATATATACATATATATATATATATTGAGATATGTGATATGTAACATGAGAAAAATAAACATTTACAATTTTAACAAATTAAAAAAAATGTTAATGAATTATATAAAAATTAAAGAATAAAAATTGTTATACTGAATAAAGTTATTATGCTCTCCGAAATATACTGAGTCTCTATTTTTTTATTTATTTTTTGATTGAAAAATGAAAAAAACGCATTATGCATGAGCCATATGGACAAAACATATTTTGAGTTAGAAACACAATATAATTTTGCATTTAAAATGTGCCTTTTACAAATGTCAAAATGGCGTTTTGTTAAATGTCAAAATGGCGATGCTTGTCTGTGATTGACTGTTAGAAATAAATATTTTATGACATTATGCTGATAAAGAACACAACACATTTTTTTTTTAAAATCACTTTTACTTGTTCAAAATAATATAAAACTTTTATAGATTTTTTTCTTCTACAAAATGTACATGCCATATAAAAGAGAAAAAAAAATTTAATTTATTTTTTTAATCATTTTTGTGTGTGTGTGTAAAAAATCACGCTTTGATTGTTAACTCCTCATATTTATATATAATAAATATAATATGATATAATATATATATATATATATATATATATATATATATATATATATATATATATATATATATATATATATATATACATATATATATATATATATATATATATATATATATATATATATATATATATATATATATATATATATATATATAAACATATAATACATAATATATAAATATTTATAAATAGAAGAATATGATTTTGAAAGTACAATTATAATCTTAGCATCTAGCAAATTGATGTTCAACACTTTGACAAAATTGATGTTCAACACTTCAACATTCAATTACATACTCAATCACTTAATTTTTTAAATATAAAATAATTCTAAACTAAAAATACATGCCTATCAATAGGCATGTATTTCTAAGTATGAAAACTTATAAGGTAATAAGAAATATTCAATAAAATGTAGCTTCTGTCATAACAACCATTATAGACATACGTATTATGCCATTGTTCTTTAAAACTTTTTCCTTAATAAAAATTCATACTATACTAAATATAATTTAGTATAAACCATTAGTTTGTCTTGGCACTTTAAAATATCAATAACATAGCAATCATTAACTGAAACAACGAGATGCAAATAAATATCCATTAAACCTATTTACTGGTGCTAAATTTAAATAAAAACTTTTATGTTGAGTATTTTTGATTGTATGATTTTAACAAGCCAAAACTTATGAGCAAATATTTTATAAATTTGAAACAGTTTTTTTGCCAAGATTCTTTACCTCTATGTGTTTGAATAATAATATTTTTTACCTCTATGTGCTTGAATGATAGTATTTCTTTACCTTTATGTACTCGAGTGTATCCATTTAACTTAAATGAATTATATCTGAAGGATTTTATTTACTTTGCAGTCAAAACAATTTTAGTATCCTACAACATATTAGTTATTATTCTTAGACTATTATTTAAATTTCATGACCCTTTTACATCAGTCAGACAGAAATAACAGTTCAAAGTTGACTAGCACAAGATATTATATCAGTTATATTAAAATTCTTTTCATTCAAACTGTGGCTTAACATTTTTTTTAATATTTCAGGAATCTCAAACAGCTATTTAAAAAAACTGATTATTGACTGCTCATTATTTTCCCTATGAAAAAATAAAACAATTAAAAAGTAAGCAACATGCATAATGGTAAACAATAATTAAATAAATAAAAATACCATATATTGAAACAGCAGCTAATATAAACCATAATGTCCAATCAGGAAGATATTTTATAAAAACTAATGCCTATTGATAAAAAATTTTATTTTAAACACAAAACAATAATTATTAAATTAATCATAAGTTAAAAATTTTTGCATTAAAAGTTGATGTAAAAAATAAAAATAGATAAAATGATTAAAAATCTCAAATAAAATGAATAATTGTAAAAATGTAATGCAGTCTTCTCCGTTTGAAATTTAATGCCAGCGCACGAGAAAGCTCTGGCAGGATGGTCATTTATAAGTTAGCCTGCGTGATTTAAAAATTTATTATTTTCTGCTATTTAAGTTTAAAAAAAAAAAGCAAAAAGAATGTTTTGAGAAAATATCTGATAAAATAATTTAAAAAAAAACTGATAAAAAATTTTTTTTTCATGAAAGTTGAACAAATAAACATAAAAGTTTTGTTGCAATTTAAAACAAAATTCCTTTATTCTTTTGGCAAGCGCTTTTTTATATGCTCGCCAAAGTTTTTGCAGGCGTGTGGGCGAGAGCGAAAAGACTTGAGCGCAAAAGCGC
>NC_088928.1:13387500-13410000 GCF_038396675.1 Hydra vulgaris
AAATGATTTGACAATGATGGGTTGTTAAATATTTTCAGATACTCTTACCATGCTTTAAATTTCTAAAGAACTTGACAAAATCATAGATAGTTAATGGCACACTAAGCAATAAACTTTCAATTCTACTAAACAACCGAAAGTCATAACTAAAGGTTCTTTATGTGAACTTGGCAATACACACCAATATCACTAACAAGGAATATACAACATAATAATAACTGTTAATAACTGATATTTACAGCTGTTGATGGAATCAATCAGAATCATTCAGTTGATTCAGCTGTTGATGGAATCTGAGAGCTACTATAAAATTGATCTCATCAACTTTTCCGAAACAACTTTTTATCATTGTAAATAAACAAAAAGGCTTATTTAAGGTTTCTTTAAAACTCAATTCTTTACTTTCTAGTAACTCCCACCAAAAATAGTGGTTGCTTACAGTTTTATTGAAAAAACAAAACAATTGAATGAATTTGATTTTATTACCTCTCCCAAGGATAAAGCATAATTATTTTGAATAAAATTTTTTTCTATTTTTTTTTCGATGTAAGGATTGCACTTTTTCAGTTAACCTGTTTGTATATATCAAGATTCCCGACATATACAAACAATTTGATCACCTGTTTAAAATTTAAATCACTCTGGCATTCCATAGATTCTTATCACAATTCTGCAAAAGCGTTATCAAGAGCCTTCTTCAATACTACCTAAATTAAGTAACAAATGCTTAACTGTATCTTATTTACTTTAAAGTCCAATAACTCACCTTTAATTTAATAACTTGATTTTAGCATAATATAACCTGACCATAACTGATTGATTGATACAAACTAAACTAATTTTTGTTTTGAATAATACTAAAATTTAAACAATCTTTATTACAAAATTATCACTGCTCGGTGCAGCTTCACTAAAATGCTTTCCATTAACAACGTAAATTTCAAAAAGTCAAGTCAAAGAAGTGTATCTTTTGCTTGTGGGTCTTTATTTTTTTATGTTTTTGGTTGAAATATTTAAAGAATATTCAAATATTCCGGAAATTTTGAACAAAATTTCCGGAAATTGTTAACCCTCGTTTTGAACACTACTTTAATCAAAATATACAATTTAAATGGTATATCTCAATTTTAAAACAATAATGTTGAAGAAAATGTGAATGAGCCATAACCTCAAATCATCGATAATCAGTAGGAGAATGTAGATCAAATCAGGATCAAAAAGCGTAATCAGGATCAAATAGCGCAATCAGGTTCAAATAGCGTAATCAGGATCAAATAGCGTAAGTATTGAGGATATTATATCTGAAATACTTTAGAAATTAGTAATAATTCATAAATGGTGTGCGGTACTTTATTAAAAAGCAATTATGGTATATTAGATCCTGCAGCTTGGCCTGTTGAAATCAGCAAAAGCTGTTGGCCTGTTGAAATCAACAACAAACAAAGGATGTTTTGATAGAGCACAAGGGCGTATCCAGCATTTTTCGGTCTTTGAGATGGCTAACTTCTAGACATGGAGCAAACTCCATTTATATGTTTATACTTATGTCAAATAAGGATGAATAAAAAGAGTGTTCTGACCTGACTAATTGCAATAGAATTATCTATAACGTCAATGTCAATAATATTTTTTTCAAAAAATGTCTAGATATATTACTTTTTTAGTTTTTGCAAATTTATTAAAAATATCACTAGTAAATTTTAAAAAGATAAAAGAATTTTCAATACATAATTTTCAATTTTCATTATAGTGATTGATTGACATAATTGTTACTAAAAGTAAATTGTTATTATTAAAACTATTTAACATAACTTGACCCACAGGATTATGCAAATATGTTTTAATTAGCTTCAACTTTGAAAAAAAGAGCGCTCACCAGAGCAATTAGTTTCCATTAAACATCTATAATATTTGTGTACATTATTGTATTATTAAACTCATCTGCATTTTAGATGACGATAATGAATCAATTCATCTTCGATAATGAATCAATTCATAGATCAAATTCGCATCGGTATCATCTGAATAAGTTTTTATCAAATTTTCAACTTTTTTTTTTCAATGCTTTGCTTTCAAGTTCAACAAGTTTTTAGCATCAATTTTTTGCGTTCTTTAGGGATTCAGATGTCACTTCAATTCAAAACTCTTTCCTAAAGTATTGTTAACATTGCAAGCTCTAAATTTTCCATTTTGATAACCAAATTGTGTGTTTCAGTTTGATATTAAATGTCAAATGAATAGTTCTCACATATTGAACTCAATGTCTCACATATTGAACTCAATGTCTCACATATTGAACTCAATGTCTCACATATTGAACTCAATGTGTCCAGAATGTCATGATAGTGCTAATTATTGTGGTAAGTAACTTTTCATGTGCAGTGTAATAATTAGATCGTATTTTAGGTAATGACTTTACAGTCTTACTGAAAAACTATTGAATCACCTGTTGTTGTGATACAATACAGCAATAATATTATTATCATTACTATATTGAACAGTAAACTGTTGGTTTTGAGGGGAATTTAAACCTTGCAATAGCTCTTCCAATTGAATAGATGTGACAATATAACTAATATCACTAAAAGCGGCAGAAACATCACAGAAAGAAATGTGCACAGTATCTAAATCATCTCGATTTTGAATTTGATTTAAGTAATCTTTAACCACACTTGATTTTCCAGGAACAACTTCAAATTTTTTAGTTAAAAATGAGTTTTCTTATTCTTGCTTCAATTTTCTTTTCTCTATTGCTTTTTTGTGCACCACTGTTTCTTCATTGTGATTTTTTTAACTTTTTTAAAATAATAATTTTTTTCTTATAAAAATGTGAAAATATTCTTACTGATTCAAACAAAATACATGATTAAATAATCACAGTAAATTAATAAATAAAATATTAGAAGCATTGTATTTAAAAAAATTTAATCTACTTTGTAGATTAAATTTTTTTAAATATATTTATATATATATATATATTTATATATATGTACAAAAATTGTATATATATATATATATATATATATATATATATATATATATATATATATATATATATATACATATAGGGTAGACTGGGGCGATTTTGCCACTTTTGCTGTTCAACCTGATACGCTTTTTTCGTATACCATTAACTGAATTATATTGAATAAACTATATTTAGTTCAACCACACTTCAAAATTAAAAAAAAAAAAATTATTTATACTCATGAACACTGATTTGTATTACACACTTATATGAAGCGATTTTGCCTTTAATGGAGCAATTTCGCCAAGGTAAAAATTCAATAAAATATAATAAAGCTTTATTATATTTTATTGAATTAAGCATATTCTGTGCACATGTCGATGCAAAAACAGACTTCACATGCCCATATATGAAAAGAAATGCATTGGAGTCAGTCTTCTGATGAATCCACTCATGCCACACCAAACACACAGCAGTGAGTTGTTTTTTGCTGTTTCTGCTATAAGCTTTTGATGCACTTGGTTGCATTTGATTTAACAATTATTTTAAACTATGGGATTTCCTCTTCTTTGAGCCATATGCTTTTATTTGATTAGGCAAAAAATTCCTTTTCTTTCTTGAGCCACTTGCTTTTTTTGTTCAATGAAGAACCTCTTCTTCTTTAAGTTAATTGGATTGGAAAAAAAATCCAGAGGTTTTATATTCTTTATATGAGTAATCTAAGTGAGATTTATGCCATGAAGTGGGTAAATCTTTTTAAAGTATTTAACAACGATGTAGTTTTTTAGCATATAAATAAGCATTATACCTCAACCACTTTGTTGTCAATGGAATACCATGATCTGCCATGTAAAAGAGCCAGTTTACTAGTGCTTGCTTTTGTTGTTTTGTAAACACTGTTTTTCTTCCCACAGAGCTTGATTATAAACATCCATTTATCTTATCTTTCCGCATAAATCTCGATACTTCAAATGTTTTTGCTGCTGTTGATATTTAACCGCCATCTTTAATGACTCCAATAGCCAATTGGAGGTTGGTATTACAATAGGATTTCTTTTTCTTTAGGAGATACTTGCATACCATCTATAACATAGGTAATATACAGCGAATTTTAGATTTTGACATCTAAGGTAAAAATGCAACAAGATAATTATTACCAATTGGCATAATAACTATCTTTTTAAAAATCGATGCCTGGATTTTATAATGGTTTATTTTAAATATGCTAATCGATGAAGTGGCTATAAACAATCATCGATGGTGAGCATTTAATGATAAGTAATGCGAATATAAGAAATGCATTCAATTGGTATAAATGACATTTTCAAATACAAAATTTTAGGAGAATTTTAGAACACTATTTTTAAGTTAAATTATTAGCTTTAAATGTGTATCTAACAATTATTGATTTATTATATCTTCAAAATACTTCTAATAAATTTCTCATACTATAATTCCTGATATATGTCCAATAATTTTATAAAACTGTTTATATAATTATAAATAATAATATTAAATATTGTTTAGAAAGTAAAAATATTGTACATTACAAACTTTTTTAAACTGTGGGACTATTTTATTATTTTTTGGCAAAATCACCCCACAATATTCTACTTGGACAAAAACCTACTTAAAATTTATACCACAAACACCAGTTAAATAGTTTTAACAATTTTATGAAGCTCTCACCTTAGCAGTTATTCTCAAATGTAGTTTCAATAAATTTCATAAAACTAATAATAATGCCACTTGGAGCAAGAGTGACACAATAATATCAATTAATAATGTTAAACAGCAAATCTTATTTAAAATTTACAACAACCAATCAAATTAGGTGGCAACTATGATCAATCAATTGTTATAAGGTTATAATTTTTATAAATTGTTATAAATTAAATTGTTATAAGGTTATAATTTTAAAATCATAAATATTTTACATCATCCTAATATTGTGTTATGCCAAAATAACATCTTTTTCATGAAATATTGAAAGTGGCGAAATTACCACGGTCTACCCTATATATATATATATATATATATATATATATATATATATATATATATATATATATATATATATATATATATATATATATATATATATATAAATATATATATATATATATATATATATATATATATATATATATATATATATAAATATAGATATAGATATATATATTTTTTAAAACCAAACTATTTTTAAATATTAACAAAATCATAATACCATTGATCTGCAGCCATTTTTTATGCTATGCATTTAAATCGCCAAAAGCAACAGTATTGAAAAGTGAGTAAAGAGAAAAAGCTTTGTTAGTTTGATCAGAAATAATGTAAAAAATAGAACAGTCTTCAGAAAGATGGTAAAAAATAAAGAATAATGATAAAGTTAAGTGATGCAAAACAAAACACATTACCAGTGAGAAGATCTAAATCTGGTTTCATGACAAGTAGAAGAACTAATTTGTAAGTATATTGTGAGGCCTAATTTCAAAGTCATAATAAAAAGCAAGCCACTGAGACTTGAGCCCCTGAGACTTGGAGCCATAATTAAAGTAAACAGTCATCAAGACATTACCATTGAGATTTAAGGATAGAACAGCCAAATTTAAGTTAGTTTAGCAAATAACAAGTAGGTCTAGTAAGTCAGATTCAATAGATGAAAAAAATTATTAAAAATACCTAATTTCAAAGTCATAATAAAAAGCAAGCCACTGAGACTTGAGCCCCTGAGACTTGGAGCCTTAATTAAAGTAAACAGTCATCAAGACATTACCATTGAAATTCAAGGATAGAACAGCCAGATTTAAGTTAGTTTAGCAAATAACAAGTAGGTCTAGTAAGTCAGATTCAATAGATGAAAAAAATTATTAAAAATACCACAAATATTTGTAAAAAATAAATTGGTAGCGTTGATGGTTTTCTATACTATATTATTATTATTTTACTATATAATACTTAATAAAACTACTATATATATTTACATTTAATATAAACTTTTATGAATAATAATGCTAAAAATTAATTAATCTTGAGTATTCTTTAATTAAAAATCATTACTCAACTATTCAAAATGAACACATGTAATTGTAAACAAATCCACTGTAGCTAAATACCATATAACTGAAAAGCTTGTAGTTGACCAATGTTTTTAAAATTGTAGCAAAATAAAACTTTAAAAAGACTAATAGAAAATACTAAAAATGAAAAAATTTTACCCTGTAGCATCTGCATTTATATAAGATAACTAGAATTATAGTCATAACAAGAATCACTCCAATAACTATAAGGGAATTTGCTAAGGCTTGACCAAATTTTTCAGCATGAGATATATTTCCCTCTTCATGAAATGGAGTGTAAACTCTAAATTGAAATGGAGTTTAAACATTATTATAAAGTAGAGACTAAACTTTATTGGTAATAAAAATTATTCTTATGACTAATTAACTCTAAAGATAAAAAGAAATTCTTTTGACCTACAAACCATAGCTTCACATTAGTTCAAGATTTTTTAAAAAAGAAAGTTTTTTCATTTCAAGAAACTAAAACAAATGCATGTGACCAAGACTTTAAAAATGTATATATAAACAACTATAAGTAAATACCTTGTTCTTATATTTACTATATAATTGTAACTGTGGAGATAACATTTTAATAGGCATGTTTATATATTTTTGTTTTTATATCCTTGGATAATGTTATTGTTACATATCATTTTTATATAAATTTTTGAATATTGTTATATTTTGTAACTTTATTTTATATTTAAATAATTGTTTAAATTGCACAAATATATATAACTTTATGCACGGCTATTTTTAAATATTAAACTATAAATAATAAACCATAAATAACTTCTTACAAGTTATAGATGGGTTGACTTTAACTAAACTTTGACTTTTCAATTATCTATTATAATTAATAAACTTAAAGATTTAATGTACATTTATTTTAAATACTAAAAATCTAAAAGTATATTTAATTGTAAAACAAATATTATATATCAAAATTAACAATTTAGTAGCACTAAACAAAAAATTTTCAATTGAACTTTAACAACTTTACTCTATAATTATTAAAAAAAAGTAAATTAAGGTTTGCTATAAAATATTAGCCTAACTTAATAGTTTTAGTAATAACAATATACAAACACTGCATATAAGTGTTTAACTTTAAGTGTGTATTATGCATATGACCTGAATACAAAGTATTAGGATATAAGACTAGAACACTAACAGTTTAAGAACACCAAATAAAAAGTAGGCTATTTTGAAAAGTGCAAACACTTAAAAGATAATTAGCACTTTTTAATTTTTTCAATCATTAAAGTGCCAGAGCATAAGCATTACCAGAGTGCCTAAGAAATCTAATAAGGCATTTATTTTGAATGTGTTGTTCTAATTTTAAAATAAAATATGCAATTTAAAAAACAAAAAAATATTCTTAACTAAATACAGCGCTTATGCACTTACAAATAAGTCCCTGCATTTTGTGTATAATATGTAACAGAAGAGATTGTAGCCACAACAACTAGTAAACAAATGGAGACAGGGATTATTAGCATCAAAACGCTTTTAGCACCATACTGTAACATTTCTTCGTGATCATCATCCTCACTTTCAACAACATTCATAGATCTTTGTTCCAGCTGTTGCGGAGGTTGAACTGTTGATCTTCCCTCATTATTAGTTCTTACATTCCGAAATCTTGCTAACAAATTAAACCGCTGTGAATAAATATATAAATATATATATATATATATATATATATATATATATATATATATATATATATATATATATATATATATATATATATATATATATATATATATATTATTTTTGATAAAATTAACATAAAAACTGGAAATAACACTTATTTTTGTTATACTTAATATACTAAAATAGGTTAAATTTAAAACATATTTTAATTTTACCGATACATTTCTTTCTTGATTTGATATAACTCTTTCGACTTCGTCATTATGAGGCATATTTTCAGATTCACAGTCAGAAGAAGCTTCTTTGTCTAACAAGTTTGTGTATTCTGTAACATTGTGTTTACCATCTACTGCACTCATTTAAGAAACATTTAAATAGTTACAATAATGTTTTACATTAAAAGCTACTTGCTTGATAATAAATAAATATTTCCTCTATATGAAAAAATAAATAATATTAGTATATTAGTAACTCTAGCATAACTACTTAAAACTAAATTTTAGAGTTTTAGTAGATTTTTATTTACGCTTCAAAAAAAAAAAAATGAAAACGAGGCGATGTAAACAGATAAATTCGACGAAAAAGTTTTTGAGTTAAGATGGTAAGCTTAGCGATACTTCTTCAAATGTTTGTTAACAAACATTTGAGATTTTGTTAACATTTGAAATTGGTTAACAGACATTTGAGAAGTTTAGCAATGCTTCCTCAAATGTTTGTTGACAAAGGTATCGCTAAACTATGTATTAAATTCTCAAATAGAATAAAAAACGAATAAAGTTATTAGGGTTAGTGAATTTTTGTTTATTTATCTTTCAAAAATTAAAAACAAGACTTCGTAAACAAAGGAAAAAATCGCCAAAATACCTTCTAGTGTTCAGCAATCATTAAATTACACTAATCGCGAAAATATCAGTTATATTGTTGATAAATAAAAACTTCATGCTTAAAACGTAAAATCTTTTTTATTAATCGCCCCTCTTTTTTATTGATTGCCCCTCAAAGAGATCGCGTGCCCAGGAAAGGCTTTGTTCAAGAAAACCATGGATGCTCTTTTCCCAAAACTGAACGAGATGGGCTTGGACGATGTTTGGTTCCAGCAAGATGGTGCAACTACGCATACATCTGATACATCTCATACATCAACTACGCATACATCAGCAAGATGGTGCAACTACGATGTATGCGTAGTTGCACCATCTTGCTGGAACCAAACATCGTCCAAGCCCATCTCGTTCAGTTTTGGGAAAAAGTAATCCTGTAACATTGTCACGTAACGCTCAGATGTCACCAAAACTGTCCTCTCATTTTCTTCAAAGAACCAGGGCCCGATTATTCCAACTCGGGATATTGTGCACCAAACAGTCACACGTTGCGAATGTAGAGGTCGTAGGTGAAGTTCTCGTGGGTTTTCAGCGCTCCAATACCACATGTTCTGCTTGTTTACAGCCCCAGAAAGATGGAAGTGCACCTCATTGCTGAAGAACACATGCATGTCATCAGGCAAGTCGAGAAGGGCCCTACACGCAGCCTCACGAGTCCCAAGGAATCAGTTCCTGGGCGACAACAATCTTGTAGGGATAGAACTTCAATTCCTCATGAAGGATCCGTCTAACAGAACAAGCTGATAACCCACGAGCTGATGCATGCTTGCAGGCAGATCGTCGGGAAGACCTCAAGATGGATTGTCGCACCGCTTCGATGTTCTGCGGAGGTCTTTCAGTCCTTTGGAGACCAGGCTTCTTCTTCACATCTCCAGATTCCCTGAAGTTCTTCAACCACAAAACGATTGACTGTCGTCCTGGAACATGGCCACGAGGTGCAATATGGAAGTGTCGAAAAAATGCACGCTGTGTGGCAATGATTGATTTACCACAGGAAAAATATGCCTCAACCGCAAAAGCACGTTCCACGTTCGTCCGATCCATTACTAATACAAAGAAAAAAGAAAATAAATTAATGCGGCTCATCATATAAACAAAACTTTACAGTTTGCGCTCTTGATTAAGCCCCTCCTTAAAGTTATTGTAGCAAATCACACTTCAGGAAGGCTAATTCAAATAAGCAAGTTCCTCTGCCCCACCCTGTATTTAAAAGTATTGACAAGATTAAAAAAATATGAAACATATTGTCTTATCGAAGTGGAAAATTTTGATTTTAGATATGTCGTGACTCCCCCTATTTTGATAATCTCTGTTTGCTAAAATTACGTCATCTTCTTAGTTCCGCCATTTGTATAACGTTAAGTACAAACGTCTGTAAGTGTAAACGTCTTAGCATAACTTGAATTTTCCGGGCGTACATTGAACGATATTCGGAAAAGTTAGACATTAGTTCGCTCTTAAAGCAATTTTCTAGAATGAATTATTTTACTAAAAAATATTGAAGTAAATAAGGAATATGTATAGAAATGATCGGTGTGCAATTTTCAAAATATTCTAAAAAATCTCGGTTTTTGCATTTAATCTGGTGGCTTTTGCACGAATCTGGTGGGTTTTTTCATATAATCTGGCGGTTTTTTGCATTTAATCTGGCGGATTTTTGTATTCAATCTGACGGTTTTTCTTTATCATGATAAATAGTTTTACTTTTATTGCTTCATTTAATTTAACTTCCAATACAATTCAAGCCCGTTTTCTCTTTAGTTTTTTAAAACTTTAAAATCAAAAATGCATAAAGACATCGAAATTAAAGTAAGAAATTTGATCATTATTCTTGTAATTAACGAATGGAAAAAGTGTAAAAAAAGTATCAGAACTTGTATATAGAAGTGAGACTTCAATACAACACCTGGTCCATCGGTATATATCAACAGGTAATATCAATCCTGGTATTAGAGGTGGTTTTCAACAGTCAGGCTGCTAGGTGGAAATAAGAAATAAGCTACATGAGTTAATTGGAGTTAACAGAAACTGTAATTTACACAAGAAAAGGTAGAATCGGGAATTGAAGTCAATGTCTCTACATTATGGTGATGGTTAAAAAAATTAAATTATACATATAAAATTTTAAGACCATTAGTGGAAGACACAATACTGAGGAAAAAAAATATGTGTCATGGTATTTAAACTTGACATTGCACCAACGTTACAGAAATATCATTTATATTGATAAAAGTCCGTTCAATCTTCATATGATAAGACAATACGGATACAGTCTCCGAGGAAAGATCCCAAATCAACGTGTATTGTCAACAAGAGGCCATAGCATAACCATGATATTGGCATTAAATTGTTTAAACATAGTCCACAGTGAAGCAATAATTGGCGTAGGGGTGACAGCAGATTTCTTTAAAAGATTCTTAAATACACTTGAAAGTATTTTGAAGGTGGAGGAAGAGTTTACGTTGGTAATGTACAACGTTAACTTTCATCATTCATTATCAGATTTTTATGATGGTTATCCCTATTATAATTTTTTTTTACCCAAATACTCACCTTTTCTGAATCCTTGTGAAGAGACATTCTCGAAAATTAAAAATACTACAAGAGAGAAAATAGCTCCGATTGGAAATAATGATTTATTAGAACGAATGAGGAACGGTTGTGAACACATTACTGAACATGATCTTTCAAACTTTGTGAGGCACTGCGAATCTTTTCTTACGCAATATGTTAATGAATGACATTAATAGAGAATAATGTTGTAATCTTTAAAAATTTGTAAGTTTATTACTAATAATTTAAGTAATTCATAGCATGCATTATAAAATTTGTATAAATTTTAAAACCAATTTTAGCCAATGTGAATAAGCATTGTTTAATGACCTCATTAAACGATGGTAATTATGCATTTTTGCTTTAATTAACCTAGGTTAAATAATGCAAAAATGCATACTTATTATTACAATGTTTTTAAATGAGTAGAATTAACCAATTAACTATACACTCATTGAGGTACACCTCTTTGTTAACAACTACTGGTCGTAGATTTTACTCACTCCATTTATTAAAATAGTAAAGAAAACAAGAACTTTAGCACATAACATGCTTTGTCGCAACGCTTGACTCCATTAGGTGCTCGAATATAAGCAGTAGTAACGCAGTGGTTAGCGCCTTGACCTTATAATCAAGAGATCCGAGGTTCGATGCTGGATTTGTCATATTTCCTTCATCAGTAGGGAATACGGCATGAACATTATTGATAAATTTACTTTCGTAGAGCTTTTTGACATTCCTGGAGCATTTATTTTTTAATATTTTAAATATAAGGATATTTAAAATATTAAAAAATAATAACACCGTCTATTTGAGCATTACAAGTCATTTCCAGTTAGAAGCTTTATTTTTCTAGTTGCTTTTCTTAGCCTTAAATCTTCTCATTTTAATTCCAACCCTCTCTTTTTATAGTGTTAAGTTAAAAGAATTTTACTCAAGATTTTATTTAACTATTAAACTGCAACTCATTTTAATAAAAGTATATAGAAATAACTTTTTTAATTGATGATATATTAACATACTTTTAATAATTTTGACAAAATTTTAAATAACTTTTATATTCTAAAGATAAGTATATCAATGCTGTTTTTATTTTCATCTATGTTTTTAATTTCTTTCTTTAAATAATATACAGCATTATTATGGTCATTATTACTTCTTTATTTACTGCGAGAAATGTATAACATGTTCATTTTTAGAATTTTCCCTTTATTTTATTTACTAATCAGATAACTTATATTTCATAATTTCTTTATGTTATTTTTGGAGATGTTTAATTTTGATGTTTTACAAAATTTTAGTTTAAAAAATAATATTTACATATTGATTTTTAGTTTTTTAATAATTAATTTTAATTCAGAAGTACAATTATAATTGTAGTGTCCAATTTTTGTAATATTTTTCCTGTAAATATCAATTTGATATTATGTTATCAATGTGAAAGTATAATCTTAAGATTTAATTAAAAAAATGGTATGGTTTTCTTATAAGTAAAATTCAGGTTTAGCGCAAAATGTCTGTACCAATAGAAACCACTCGCAACATTTTTTAATTTTGATTAATCTATTAAAATTTTACCGTCATTTTTACAAAGTTTCTACTTACTATGACTGTAAGTGTGAAAACACGCGCCAACATATTCCTGGAGAGTTTTGATATGTTTTTTTTTAACTTTTTGTTATGATTTTATTTTTTTGTTTTATATATTTGTTGTTTCCTCAGAATAAAGTTTTGCCTAGAATACAAATCTTTAAAACATGATAACTTTGGACTCGTTTAAGCTTTTGATCTAATTTTTTTTTGATTTTCCACATAATTGAAAAGGATCCGGATGAGAGAAGGACATTTAAAATAAAATAAGGAAAGTACTTTTTTATGTGACTAATGTTGGCCATTTGTCCACCAATTTTTCTATGTTTGTTTCAAATATTGTAACTTTTTATATACTGTGAATAATATAAAATACTTCCCTTATCCGGATTAATACACCTCAATGAGTATATACACTAATTTTCAGCTTGATATGATAAATATTTTGATTGCTAGCTTGTCACAAAAATTGCTATATTTTCATCCATTTTTTAAATAATTGGGTAATCGAGACATTTTTTTTTTTAATTAATTTTCATAAATAGTTTATAAAACCACATTTTTGGTGAAAAAATTAAATCAAAAACTCTTTGCGATCAAAAGTTAGCCTTTTCTGTGGAGGGCCACCTTAAACTTTCACTTCCAGGTAAAAAATCTCCTATAAAAATTTTTTTAATGTAAATTTCCTATTTTAAATTGAATTTAATATTTTCTCTTTATAAAAATTTTGTGCGAGCCATTTTTTATAATTTTATGTAATATATATATATATATATATATATATATATATATATATATATATATATATATATATATATATATATATATATATATTCAAAAATGCGCGACCAAGTTACTGGAATTATTTCCGGCAAGAGTTTCCGGCCACACGCGCCCTTACTGTTCTTGTCCTGTACAAGTCAACATATCTTGTACAGGACAACAACCTTGATAAAGTCATTATTCTGTTATTTATTAATGTATAACTCTTTAGAATCTTAAGACAATAGAGTTATTTCGAAACAAAAAATTGAACGTAATATTAATAAGTCAAACATAAAACATTTTTTTTAAGAAAAAGGTTTATTTTTTCACACGACAGGCACTCAAAAGTTTTTTATAAATGACTGTTCCTTAAACGACGGTTAGAAATTTGTGACCGATGGGTAGGTACAGGACAGTGACCAATGGGCAGGTACCAGTTGACAGATACCTGTCGACAGCCATATATATAAGTTTACAGTTCGCACTTGACCAACTAACGAAAATTATATTGAAATTGTGCATTAATTACCAACCTTTGACTATTTAAAAGAAGTTGCGATTTTGTCGCAGAGAATGGTTATTTTCTGAAACAATTGAATAAACTAGCATTTTTACATTTAGACCAAATTTCAATGAACATTTAAGGATAAGTGAATTTTATAATTAAAAAATATTTTAGAATTCTCATACGTAACTTTTTTCATTTTATTTTACATTGAATTAATTAAAAATTAATTTGATTAACATTAAAAAAGTTAATTTCACTTAAAGACAAGACTTGTTTTATTATTTAGAAAAAGTAATTATTTGTTTTACATTTTAAATTAAATAGCATTACGTACATTCATTTATTTTATAAGGTTAAGGTTGTTAAAAGAATTTTACTTTGTCAAGCAAATCCAAATTTTATCTCACAACTAATATCGCGTTTAATGTTTTATCCGAAAGTCGAGTTCTCAAATTAGTGTAGACCATTGCGAAACTACTAAAATCTCGTTCAACTTTAACCTGAGAAAATGCAGCGCCAAAAACAACTTGAGAAATCTTATAGAGTTCCTTCCAGTTATAATCATGACGTTTTAAATGCCAATATTCAAGAATATTAAAATTTTTATTTACCCCAATACGTGGCTCACCAACACAATGTTCGTTATTTTTCTGATAAATTCTTGTAATTGGCTTAACACGTATGGTTTGACGTTGATCTCCTCTTTAAAAAAAATACATTAGTTATTAGTTATTTATCAAGCAACAAACTTTTTCTAATTTATCTGATTAATTTCAATCAAATTAATAAGACATACAAAAGCTTTGAAAACTTACTTGTAAATTAATATAATGTTACACTTATTTTTAGTTTGATTTTTGAAAAGAAGAAATAGAATGAATTTATGACCCTAACCCTTGACATTATTAATTTTCTATTGATGATGAAAGTTATTAACATAAAAGTAGTAAGTAGCAGTGAATTTTTATTGATTTACAATGAAAACTTTTGAATGCTAAATAAAAAAATTTTATTTATTTAAACTGTTTAATAAAAATTTCATTTAAATTATTATATATCAAATTTTGATTAAGTATGAATTTGATTTTGCATTTCTTTGATACTATCAGACGCTTTGATCATGTTCTTACCTTGATCTGAACAAGTTGAGTAAATATCGACTACTCCTTCCCTACTTTCGCAAGCATAGTAATCAGCTGGTCGGCTATAACCGTCCCAAATTGTCGTCCGTGCTGAGTGAGCATTCCCAAAGTTTGATCATACAATTTTCCGTCTTTTGTAAACCGAATACTTCCAGAAAAAAACATTCGTATTGAGACGAGACGCTGAATCAAACATTAATGATGAATATACATTTTCTATGTCTTTTCCAACAACTTCATAAATTTGATTAGCAGCTTTAAGAATAAATTCTTTTGCTTTCTGACGATTCCATGTCACTCCAAAAGCTTGAAAAGCTTTTCTAACTATTTTATTCTTCCCCATGTCATCAGCAACCGTCATTGGCAAATTTCTCATTAGAACTGACTAAAATCTCTTACTGTATCGTTAATATTAAAGTCATACTTAACCGTTCTACGTGAAACAAAAGTAGCAACTTTTTCAACGTTTTCATGATTTTTGTTTTGAACTCTTTTTCTTTCCAAAATTCCAAGTTCTATGGCAATATCCTTGTGCTTTGAACGCAAATTAATTTTGAGGTGAGACACAAAACCGGCAAGAATTAAATAGTTTTTTTCTATGCACAGTTTGCATTTCTATTTTTTATTTTCAGTCACTTCAAAACATTGTTTAACTTGTTTGATTTTCATCTTACTCTATATGCAGCTTAAATTATTGTAAATATATTCTTTGAAAAAAAGGTGACTTTTTAGAAAAAGTCGTCATCATGACTTGTTATAAATGGCGTTATCTATGATTACAGACAAGTTAATGTAATTGATAAAGGTTGCATAATAATAGGCCGAGTGAATAAAAAAAAGCAATTGCTTCTACTCAGTAATTAGTCAGTTATACGTGAATAAAAACTTCATCAGTTTTGCACAAATTTTTATTTACGTAAAGTTGAGCAATTTATTCAGTAATTGCTCAGCTTTACGTGAATTAAACTTAACAAAAATTGCTGAAATTTTTATTCACGTAAAGCTAAGCAATTACTGAGTAAAAGCAATTGCTTTTTTTTATTCACCCGACCTAATATATATCTCATATAATCTTAATTATCAATTAAAATTACTTTAAAATCTAAAGCACTTATAATTGAATTTAGTTGTGAATATGATACGGTTTGTAACGGTATATCTAAATATTTACGGTTTATCAAACATTTCATTCGGAGTTACGTAACAAAAAAACAGTATTAATTCAATACTTTTAAAAATTTTAAAGATTGCTGTTTATTTTAACCTGTTTACAAAAAGCAGGTAGTATTTATTCAATGCTAATAAGTCAATAGTATTGACAAAATACAACGTGGTCGCATAGTACATTTTTACGTGAGAAATCATAATCTCAAGAAAGTAAAAAAATATAACAAGTTTTTTACTGTTGAATAAAATAGGTAAAAAATAGTGAAAAAAAAGTGATGAAAAAAAAAGGTGAATGTCAAAAAATATTTTTGTTAAAAGAATTTTGCTTGAAGTGGGTGTTAGTTCAGCAATTCTTTACTTTAATGACGGTAAATACGGTCTTAACAGAGTTTTTGATTTCCTTAATGTTTTTTTTTGTTTTTTTGTTTTTGTTTGTTTGTTATTTCACCTTCCCAAGGCCTAGAAGACCACTACAGATGAGGAGGCTACGTAATTGTGGTTATAACCCTCTCTCAACTCTATAACTCCGAAACACGAACCTTGACGAACAAGGCCGCTGTGCAGATAAACGAGTTGAGCGCGGTACTACCAGGGACGTGGTGGGGATCAAACTCGGAACCTCTCGCTTATGAAGCGAGCGCTCTACCACTACACCACTACCGCATTTGGCGTTGTATGTATTGGCGTTTCATTAAAAATATACAAATCGTTTAAAAACTATGTTTAAAAAAGATGATGTCAAAGTTAAAAAAAGCAATTGCTTTTACTCAGTAATTGCTTAGCTTTACGTGAATAAAAATTTCAGCAATTTTTGTTAAGTTTAATTCACGTAAAGCTGAGCAATTACTGAATAAATTGCTCAACTTTACGTAAATAAAAATTTGTCCAAAACTGATGAAGTTTTTATTTACGTATAACTGACCAATTGAGTAAAAGTTATTGCTTTTTTTTATTCACCCGGCCTTATAACTTCAAAAACCGTGTTGCAAGTGAAGTTGTTAAAGCTTTATTTTAACGTGATTTTGACAAATTTCTGCTTTTTTTTATGAAAGCGATATATTATATATATTAAGCGATATAAGCGGTATTTAGCGATATTTACGTTGTAAGATATATAAACTAATTTGAATCAAATGGCGGTTTTTAAATTTTCGTTACAGAGTTGAATTTTTTTTTTGTGGTCATCCTTCTTAAATTTCTAATTTTAATCATTTTGTGTTGTAAAAATAATTGAAAAATACTATATTCATAAGATATTAATAAATTTAGTTTGACTTGATGTCAGCTTGAATAACATTTTTTTCCAATAATAAAAAACTTTTACGAAAGTTAAATTTTTTTTGAAAATCAATTTTTTTGCTTCGGAATTTTTAGCTTGTGTTCATATGAAGAGTTTTTACCCCGCCTTTGGGGGAACGGGGTGATTCATTGGCGAGACCTCGCCTTGGCAGGATAATAATTTTACATACGAACGCAACATTAAAATTGTATGAGTTTTAAAGGAAAGGTTAGATTTCAGTGGTTTTTTTATCCCAGTTAGGCGGGATGATTTTTAACCCGTATGCACAGCCCCTAAAGCGCGTTTTTCATTTTCAATTCTGTAGCAAAAAATTTTACTATTAATAAAAAAAATTTTTTGTTAAAGTTTAAATTATTGGAAATAGTTCAATTCAAACTGACATCGAAATAAATTAATTTTATTAATTTTTAATAATAATTTTAAATTTTTATAGGTATTGTGTTTTTCAAATATTTTTACAATATATAATGACTAAAACTAATAATTTAATATTATGGTCCAAAAATTAAAGTTTTAGCGTTATGTAAGGGCGACAAACTTTGATCAAAAACTGACAATTTAATTATTTGTCATAAACTTTTTTTTTTTACTTTTTTGTTTAAGGCATGTAAACAAAATTTTTAATTTTTATCGCTTGTTTTGAAATAAAAATTTCTAATTTATTCGATAGTCCTAGAAAAACAACCGCTCTGACAAAATTATAATTTTTTTTCGAAAAATTTTTTAAATAGTCTATAAATCATATAAAATAAAACTTTGATGTCAAGTATTTAACATTTATTTCTAGTTAATATTTAATTGCTTTAAAGCAAACGAGCAATTATTTTTCATTATATCCGCCGGCCGGAGGCAAATATTTCCGCCTCCAATTTGACAGCCACAGCAAGTTAGGAGGCAAAAGCCATTGGAGGCGGCCTCCAAATGGCTTTGCCTCCAAAATTTCTTCTGGAGGCGGCCACCATTGGCTTCCGCCTCTCTATTGGCGTTGGCCTCCAAAACATTTTGCCTCCAAAAAGGAACTCTAGCAGCGGCCGCCAATAGAAAGGCGGAATCCACTGGAGGCGGAAGAAAGAACATTTTGCCGCTAAAAAATGATCGGGAGGCCGCCGCCAACAGCTTCTGTCTCCCTAAAAAGTCGGCCTTTCGGCAGAAAGCTACCACACCGACTTCGAATATGCTGTGAAAAAAAAAGGTCAAGGTTTTTTTCTTTAAAATTGGTGCCGTAAAAATCTATAACGCACGTACCTACATAGTATACAAAAAATAGCACATATATGACTTTTTAAGACCTTTTTCTATTACAAGCTTCAAGATTTAATTCTTGAATCCTTTTATGTCAAGAAATTTAAATACATTTGGCAACTTGTTGTACAATTTTTATCCCATTGCAAAAGATAGAATTTAAATAAGATAGACAAGTGTTAACGTCTGACTTATGAACAAAATAGCCGAGGCAAATTTTGATTCAACATTTGAAGACAAGAAAATGTAGATTATGAAATAAGTACTGTATGTCAGTTAGAATTACATTTGTTTATATATATATATATATATAATATATATATATATATATATATATATATATATATATATATATATATATATATATATATATATATATATATATATATATATATATTCTACGTATAAAATGAGAGGGTGGGGGGTGAATCCATAAAATGTACTGGAGTTATAAATAAAAAAAAGTCTTTTTAAATTTACCTGACTGAACTATGTCAAATACCCGACTAGTCGACTAAATTCGTAAATAAACCAACTATAACTTGAAAATCACCTATTTTGTGGGGGAGGGGGTGAAAGACTACCCCGTAAAATTGCTTCTGTATATTATATATATATATATATATATATATATATATATATATATATATATATATATATATATATATATCATATATATATATATATATATATATATATATATATATATATATATATATATATATATATATATATATATATATATATATATATATATATATATATATATATATATATATATATATAATTTACGGAACCGATTTTTATGCTAAAATTTTGGTTCTCGTTTTTTTAACTCTTTTTTAGACAGCGTGAGACAGACGTAGTTTTGTGGAGTTTCTTTTTAGAAACACATATACACATAGATACTTTTTGGAAAGAAGAAAAGCTTATCTTGATCTTTTAAATACTTTTATGCATGGTTACTAACTTTTTAATGGGATATTTTGCTCCTGAATATTAGGTTGATGTTCTCTCATGAATTTGTGGTCGAAGAAATGTAGAGTCCGCCTATTTTATTATTAAAATAGTTTGCTTCATGCATTTTCTATGCACATGCCAAATTTCAACGAAAAATAATTATAAGCAATTAGTTTAATTAGTGTTATACCAAGTATACCAGTTTTTTCAGGTAGCCTTAGGCAAACGGTTTTTTGATGTGGTTCTTTTTAGAAACATATATAAACCTTGACGACTTTTGTAAAGAAGAAAGGTTTGGCTTGATTTTTATATAAATATTGTGTATCGCTACCATACTTTTTTATGGAGTATTTTGCTGAGAATTTTGCATGAAAATTTGGTTGATGTTGTCACTTGGATTTGTGGTCGAAGAAATGTAGAGTCCGCTTTTTTTATTATTAAAATAGTTTGCTTCATGCATTTTCTATAAACATGCCAAATTTCAACGAAAAATAATTATAAGCAATTAGTCTAATTAGTGTTGGACTTTAGGTACCAAATTTCAGTTTTTCTGTTTGTTTATTTTTTGCTAAGCGAAATCCGGGTGGGACCGAAATCCGGATAAGGGGGCGATTCAAATAAAAATCTTATTTTAAATTATTTTAATTTATATTATTAGATTTAATTTAATATGAACAAGCTTAATAAAACTGTTTTAGATGCACTAACAGATAGTAAGTTCAATTTTTTTTATTCATGATAATAGTATTAATAACTTATTTTCAAATCCAAAATATAATGATTAATGTAAAAAGTTCTTTATGTAACATATAAAAAAAGAATAATGTTTCAGATTAAAACTGCTGGTATTCAATTGCAACAGTTTTAATATTTTAAAACACTAACATTTAATATTTTAAAAACACTAAGAAGTTTTTTGTTAAGATTAAATTAATGAAGTATGTAATATACTTATTTATATGTGGTTTATAATAGCCTATTAAACTATTGAATTGATTGTTAATTGTTAGTACCAGTTGACAATTTTATTAAGATATCACATATAAATAAAAATATTTCATACTTCATTAGTTTAATCTTAACAAAAAACTTCTTCGTGTTTTTAAAATATAAAAGATATCATTATTATTGTCTTTTATTATTTTTGGATTATATACTTCTTTATCTTTGGGTTATTGTTTAAATCATTATATAAGCATGTCTAATATTTATTTCTTTTTTAGTAGATCCTACCTGGCTTTTTGTAGATTTTTTGAGATTTCATTAGTATAAATTACATAAATTTTGGGTTTATTCATTAAAAAAACATTAACATAATCACAAAGAGAAAATAGTATACAATGAGTTAATGTTAGTAAACATTTATAATATCTTTTTTATATAGAAACACTTAAAAAACTTAAGTTAAAGTTTTTTACTTATTGTATACTATCTTTATCTGTGTTTATTGTTTACATAAGTTTATAACTATTCCTAATGTTATCTTGTTGCTTATAAATATATTATCTTTATATTTTAATAGTTATATTTTCATTGCTTATTTTCATTTCATTAGTATAGTTGTTGCACCTTACCCAGCAAACATGACAACGTTGAATCAACGTTGAAAACCGGTCGCAAAAGATGTTGCGGAAACGTTGACAAAGTAATCGATTTTGCAAAGATATGTAACGTTGTTTAATAAACGTTGATTAAACGTTATTGCGTAACGCTGAAAAAACGTTACTAAATGACGTTACAAAAGCGTCGCAACTAAACGTTGAAAAAGCGTTACATAAAAAGCGTTGAATAAACGTCGCAACTTAGCGTTGAAAAAACGTAACCTAAAAAGCGTTGCATAAACGCTGTTGAAGCAGTCTATTTTGCAAAGATTTGTAACGTTGTTAGTAAAACGTCGATTTAACGTGACTCAAAGACGTCGAGTAAAGGTTAAAATATAACGTTGAATCAACGCTTAAATGCGCTGTATAAATTATCGCAAAATATTATTAAACGTAATTAAACGTGGCTATAATATATATTGAATTGGCAAATAAAACTAAAGAGTAAGTTGAACTCTGCCCTCGCAATATTTCCAAAATCAATTTTTAATACAAACAGTAATATACAATGATAAATATAAAAAAGTTTAACATATACAATTTATAGATACATATATAAAAATATAAATATTTTCTTTAAAATTTATGTGTGTGAGTGTTAGCATATATATTTATGCAATATATAAAAATACAATTATCGTATCGATAGGCCAGGATATCATTGAGATACAGAATCTAAATCAAAAAACAAAACTTGTACCATTAGTAGTCAGGAAGCAAATGTAAAAAAAAAATGTTATTAAATTAGTATAATTATTATTAAATTTAAAAAGTAAAAATATATATATATATATATATATATATATATATATATATATATATATATATATATATATATATATATATATATATATATATATATATATATATATAACTTATTTATATATATAATTTATAATTATAGGTTCAGGTATCACTCCATTGACTAGTTATTAACTATATCGGTGACACCTAACCTTATTTATGTGAGTTTATAAATATTATTGTAAATTTTCATATTTTATGGTTAAATAAATGGATTATTATTATTATATTTAAAATATATAGATACATAAATTACATATATATATATATATGTATAAATTATATATATATATAAATA
>NC_088928.1:13415000-13437500 GCF_038396675.1 Hydra vulgaris
ATATAAAATTGTTTTATATTAAATTGTTTTATATTAAATTGTTTTATATTAAATTGTTTTATATTACATTTTAAAGCAGAACAGCTTTGACGATTGTTAAATTTGTAACTTACTGTTGACAATTTCAAATTATTTTGTGTACAATTTTTTTGTTATTTTTAGTTGAATCTACACAGCCTATCACTGGTAAGTTTGTATCAGTTTGTATATGTTAATGATTTTAGAATATAGAATATTTCAAATGTCAGTAAATGTGAAGAGTATTTTGCATACTTATTTACTATTCTTGTTTTAGTTTGTTTAAACTGTTGACTTTGTTAATAGTTATTTGATTTTAAATTAGTTTACCTTATGTTTACAGTTCCTAAAAATTATATTTGCATTATTGATGTTGAAATAATAGTTTATTTTTTTACATTATTTATAATGTTATTAATTTCTAATAAATTATTATATATTATTTCTTTGTTTAGGCAAATCGAATTGAAATTTTAATATATTAAGTCTTTATATATACTTTTTAGAGACATTTTAGGGTGGATACTTCAACTTGCATCTTGTAATGTGGTGAGATTTGTAAAGTTATTTCTCCCTTTTCAAATAAACACAATTAAAAAATTTTTTTTTAATTTTCATTGACATTTTTTTCAAGTTTGAATAAGAAGGGGGGGGGGTCATTGGGCGTGGCACACGCCCCTCCTCTAGTAAAATAATTTCGAATACTTATTTCTCTTTTTCAATAAACTCAATTTAAAACCTTTTTTCAAATATCTTACAAATTTTTTTTTTAAGTTGGATAAGACTGGGAGGGGAGGGGGGGGGGTCGTTGGGCGTGGCGCATGTCCCACCTCTAATGTCAATTTATACACCACTTGTATATGATGTAAAATAAGAAAATGTAATTTAAACTTTTTAACACAAAATATAATCAATGTTTTTTAGGTTAAAATATTTATCAAAATGTAACATTTCACTACGACGGTGTTTAAACGTAACAAAGACATCCACCCTTTAATCTAAAATAGACCACTAATATTTGGGAATGGAATGGAAGCAAATCAGATAACCTTTTTATGTATAAAGATAACATATTTTATCAGAAAAACACTCTTTCGTGCGAAAAACTTGTATTTTTTTAAAGTTACGACGAATATTATATACAATTTGATGCAAAATCTAAAAGTTTTAAATTAGTCGCAATAAAAAGAAGTTATAAAACATAACTTTATCAAAATATTTTTTTTATACCATCTGCATGCATTCTATTAAGTTTTCATTGCCTTTTATTTACGGCAAATTATTTTTGTAATGGCTAGTTAATGAGACAATAATTTTCCGGTACCCCCTCTGGCCCTCTAAACACCCCTTTTATCTATAGAGTTATGTGAACTTATAGCCTACTCTTACATCTATCTTTTGATACCAAGGTATAGGCATTTGGATAAGATTTGACAAAGTTATAACAATTTTAGTGGAAAAAAAAATTTTATATATATATATATATATATATATATATATATATATATATATATATATATATATGTACATATATATATATATATATATATATATATATATATATGATATACATATATATATATATATATATATATATATATATATATATATATATATATATGTACATATATATATATATATATATATATATATATATATATATATATATATATATATATATATATATATATATGATATACATATATATATATATGTACATATATATATATATATATATATATATATATATATGTATATAAATATATATATATATATATATATATATATATATATATATATATATATATATATATATATGATATACATATATATATATATATATATATATATATATATATATATATATATATATATATATATATATACATATATGTATATATGTATATCATATATATATATATATATATATATATATATATATATATATATATATATATATATATATATATATATATATATGTACATATATATATATATATATATATATATATATATAAATATATATATATATATATATATATATATATATATATATATATATATATATATATATATATATATATATATATATATATATATATATATATATATATATATATATATATATATATATATATATATATATATATATATATATATATATATATATATATATATATATATATATATATGATATACACATATATATATATATATATGTACATATATATATATATATATATATATATATATATATATATATATATATATATATATATATACATATATATATATATATATATATATATATATATATATATATATATATATACATATATGTATATATGTATATCATATATATATATATATATATATATATATATATATATATATATATATATATATATATATATATATATATATATGTACATATATATATATATATATATATATATATATATATATATATATATATATATATATATATATATATATATATATATATATATATATATATATATATATATATATATATATATATATGATATACATATATATATATATATATATATATATATATATATATATATATATATATATATATATATATATATATATATATATATATATATATATATATATATATATATATATATATATATATATATGATATACATATATATATATATATGTACATATATATATATATATATATATATATATATATATATATATATATATATATATATATATATATATATATATATATATATATATATACATATATGTATATATGTATATCATATATATATATATATATATATATATATATATATATATATATATATATATATATATGTATATAATCAGGCCTTGTTACGAGATTTCGCTGCGTAACGAAAACGACATACAGTAACTAATAATCAAAATAAATCGTACTTTTTTTGAACTATTATGACAAAAAATAATTTATATATTTAAAAGGAATTTATATATTTAATTCCTTAAGATAAAACTTAAAACACTTTATTTTTCTTTATTAACTAATTTTTAACAACAACAAAAAAATTATTAAAAAAACTGTTTCCTTAACAAAAAATCTATTAGTTTACAATTGCGGTTAATTGCTTTTACTTACGACTTTATTTCTTCTGAATAAACGTCACGTAAACGATATCAAAAGATAGTTTAAATATTCTAAAAGATTAAAGTTTTTGCTTTCATCGAAATACCTAAAGATAAAATATTATCTTTAGGTATTTCGATGTTTTGGATCTGAGTTTTTCACTTAATAATTTATTGAAAAAAATTCAAATAAAAATTAGTTCAAATTAATTTTTTTGAATAACTTTGTTTTAAATAACATTTTAAATATTCAAACATTTAATGTTTCATTGTTTAAAACGTTTAAAATCTTCAGAAATTTTAAAAGCATATTTTACTGTTTAATTTAATGGTTAATCATTTAATGGTTCGTGTTTGTAAAACACGGATAAAAATTACATTAATAAATTGTTAAAATAATAAAATAATACATTCATTGTTTTATTTCTAAACAAATTTTATGAAGAATTTGTTATTGCAGATTAATTTTACGCAAAAGAAAAAAAAAAATTTTTTTAAAATTTTCGGTGCCAAAAAATTAACGCGACACTAAGCAAATATTTCTTCAAAAGTCCAAGTATTGAAAATATTAAAACATCCATATCTTTGGAACTAAATAAGCTAAAGAGGTCGTTGAAACCATTCTGAAAATAAAATATCTTAAGGGATGCAATCTATTTAAAATAAATAAAATTTATGTTGGCTATAAAAATAGCATAAATTCCCTATTATAAAAAAAAAAGTGCTGCGACTCTTTCTCGCTATTACGCAGTCATCAGGAATAACTTAAAATTAGACCAAAGTTATTCTTTTTGAAGTTATTTATTCAAAATTTTTGAAAACTCGCTCTATGATATAAAAAGGGTAGACAAGGAAAGAAGACCATAAATTTTTTAAAAGGGTCAAATATGGTCAGGGGTGGTAAAGAGAACTTTTTTGTGTAAAAAAAATGAAATCAAAAAGTAAATTTTAAAATAATTCATTACTTTCAATCTCAATCCTGTCCATAATAACTAAATAAAACTGATTTTTAGTAAACTTTATATTCATTTCATACCAAAGTGAAAGAAAAATGATATTAACTTTTGCATGCATATTTATATATGTATACATGCCCGTAGGAACAAAAGTTATATGGGGGGGGGCGCCGCAGTGCTGAATTAAGGGGCTCCAAAATAGTTTTAAGGACCTTTTTTGTTTTTTTTTAAATCATTTTTTCTGTCAATTTTTTAAAAATTATTTATTTGAAAAAAAAAGTGCTGATATATATATATATATATATATATATATATATATATATATATATATATATATATATATATATATATATATATATATATATATATATATATATGTATATATATTTATATATATATTCACATTAAAAAGTTTTGTTCAGAAACGTCTAGAAAAGTTCTCAAAGAATAAAAATTAACGGTAATTTACGCATATTAGCTTTCACGTCGCTAATTATTTTAATAAAATGAGTTTTTTGAAACTAAATTATTTCAAAATGGGGCAAGTTGGGGCAGCTAACTTTTTTAGTCTCTTACAGAATGATAAATGCTCTCTTTAAAAAAATACTTAGTGACCCTTTATGGATGTCCCATTTGTTTTTAAACTTTAAATGCTTGTAACTTTAAAACTAAATGAAATTATAAAATAAAATTTATATATTTTCTTGAAGAGCTAATGTTTTTTAAAAAATCTAAATGAAAAAATGTATTAAGGTGATAGACCACTATTAAAAATCGAAAAAATCATTTTTTCAATTTTAAAGTTTTTAAGTAATATAATTATCGTAGATTACAAATTTCATATTAGTTTTATATAAAAATAAAGCTAACCCTATTAAAAATCAGTTTTTAATAATGCAGTTTAGGCATTTTCATAAATTTGTCCGTAGCAACAGATTGTTTATTCCGTTGCTATGTAGCTAAAAAGGAAGTTATCCCACAAAATACCATAAAAATTAATACAAAAAAACTTCATTTGTGGTGACTGCTACTCTAAAACTACTTTTTGTTTATTATTAAATGCTTTTGGTGCAGTGTGTTACATTGTTTTCAACGGATTTCTTCAGTAAATGTCTAATTACTTTACAACGACCACAACTTTCTTAGGCTAATTTTCTGTCTGAGGAAACCAACATAAATCATCAAACGTTGTAGCTGAAGAAAATCCATCTAATTTAGAAGAATTACAATTCAAATGAAGCTCTGCAAAAAAATGAAGATAATGTCATCCTGTTGCAGTAGTAAATCTTCCGTCGATATTGTAAATAATGATTTTGTAAATAAAAATAATTTTTCTGCTAATGATGATCAGTCCAATGACTGCTATATTTTTATGAACACTAACATTTTAGAAGAAATAATTACTGCCATAGGCTGCTGTCCAAAATGTTCTGCAAATGTTAATTTTAACCATGATGCTAAACTTAAAAAAGGTTTATCACACTGTATATTTTTTTCATGTGAATCTTGCCAATGGGAGCAAAAGTTTTATCCTAGTAAAACTATAAAACGAATCTTTAAATGCTTTAGTTTGGAAACGTTGTCTAAAAGATGTTTTTGTTGGAATTGATGTATTATATTTAGGTTGCTGTTCTGCAATCATTAATTTTAATGATCGACTTAATGGTATCAATAGAGTTTTTGAAAAACTTTATTTAAAACCAGGGCATTATTCTTCAAGTTTTTTGGCATTGTCTGATTTGAAAAGAGTTAGAAATATGGAAAAAAAATGTAATGAAAAGGGAAAAACCAGGCGAAAGCAGTTAAGAAGTATTCGTAAGGGACAAAGATGAGGAAGAAGAGAGTTTATGTTATGGTGCAGGAGAATTTTAGTCTTTTTATTTATTTACTATAAACTTTTTATTTATTTACTATAAACAAATATTTAATTAAGTTTATGATTTTTATAATCACAAATCAAAAGAAAAACTTTTTTTTTCTAACTAAAATACTACTTTAATAATAGTATTGTTTATTAATATTATCACTTTTTTTAAACATATTTTATTTTAATTTTGCGTTAGTTTTACTCCACAATACGTTTATAATAAGATAACAATTTTCAATAGGTTTTTTTTTGTGTTTTTATATTTTTATTTGAAGTGTTTTAATGTTTTTTTTTTTGTTTAAATGCGTTTTTCTCAGTTCTTTAAAATTCACGACTTTGCGGTAATTATCTCTTTATTCTCTTAACTGATTTTCATAAAATTTTCAGAAGTTGTTCCTTTAGTTATTATGGATGTCCCCTACCACTTTTATTGCATTATGATAACTCGATAAAAAGATATTAAAGTCCAAATATGGTCAAAAATGCCCTTTTTTTGTTTTCAAAGTGTTTTTTTCATTTTAAAAAAAAACTGTTTTTCTTTTGTTTTGGTACAGGATCTTTTTCATTATATTAAAAGCAAGTCTGAAAAATTTCAAGTTGATACCATACATAGTTTTTGAGATATTCACCGCAACGAAATAACCCTATTTTGGGGTTTTCGGGACCATATTTTTCAAGCCATTTATTATTCAAAAAAAAAAAAAATTTGTCAATAAAATGTAAATTTTAATCAACTTATATTAATTATATTGTCTTAACCTGTTAGATATACCTCAAGTAACATCAAAATGTTCTTCAAATGAAACTTTGTACCCCCTTGTAAACGAGGAAACATTTTTAAATTATTGTTCGTATAAAAAGCAGGGGAATTTTGGCCAACAAGAATGATTAAAAAATCCAATGGTACTGATATACGGCTTGCTGTTGTGTTATTTGAAAGCATAGCTCCTAAACGAGCATATTGAAGTTGTCCGATATGCTCTAGTGGATTGCGCTGTCATATTCTAGCTCTTTTATTATATTTAAAACATTATTTTGAAACTAATGAGAAAATTTTAGAAATATCGTGCACACAACTACAAAAGTGACACAAACGGTTTTCAAAAGGATCTTTACCTATGGTTCCACTTAAAAACATAAAACCAAAATCAGCCAAATTGAAAAAAAAAAAGGTAAATTAAAAATATCTCCTGCTGATCCAAACTCAAATAATTATAAAAGAGATTTAACTTTGGTTGTAAAAAAACTAAAAGAACAGTTGAAAAACAAAAAACCGATTGAAACACACAATTATTCTGTTTTAATTAATTCAACGTTTGGGACACAGATTTCTGTTGGACAACATTTGCATTACAAATATACATTTAGAACAGCATTAGCATTAGCTGATCACCAATATTGCAAAACACAACTGTTTGATGAAAGTGTAATAAAAGTAGACGAAGAAAAAATAAAGCAAATAAAATATTACGTAGATAATGACTCTTTAATTAAAAGTGATACTTGTAAATATACACCTAAATGATTCTTTTATAAATCTTATAATAAATCAGAATTCTTTGAAAATACAAGTTGAAACAACAGATCTAGTATATCAAAATTGCAAAAGCATACCACAACGTAATGAAATTAGTGAGCAACTGAAAAGTAATATTGAAAATATTAAAATAGATTTAAGTTTTTTGAATTCACTAAAGCCTTATGGTAGTAATTATATGGATGTAGAGCAAGGTACCGATAAATGGCATAGACCCAGCAAACATGACAACGTTGAATCAACGTTGAAAACCGGTCGCAAAACCCAGCAAACATGTCAGCGTTGAATCAACGTTGAAAACCGGTCGCAGCGTAGAAAAAGCGTTGCAGTCACAAAAACAACGCGCTTTCAACGTTGAATCAATGTTTGTTTTTGTATACTAAATCGCGGTAAATTTAAACGTTGAATAAGCGTTGAAATTGTAACGTAATTTAGCTTCTCAAAAAAAGACGTTTATTCAACGTTTAATCAACTTACGCAAAAAGCCATTTTAAAGACGATTCAAAATCTATGCTTCATCAACGTTAAAAATAAACCGCTTTTTAAACGTCACATTTTCAACGTTGAATAAGCGTATAAATATCAACTTATATTATCTTCTCAAAAAACCGCGTTTATTCGACGTTGAATAAAAGTACGCAAATAATCACTGTAAAAACGTCGCAAAGTTGAAGGTTTATCAACGTTAGACATTAGCTGCTTTTTCAACGTATTTAAGCTATTTATGAAACAACGCTTATTCAACGTTACATATACCAACGTTGAAAATGTGGTAGTTAAAAAACGTTGAAAAAGTGTTATTTTGCCAACGTTAATTAAACGTTGTTTTGAAAACGTTGAGGAAGTGACACATTAAAAATTATTGTCTCATTAACTAGCCATTACTAAAATAATTTGCCGTAAAGAAAAGGCAATGAAAACTTAATAGAATGCATGCAGATGGTATAAAAAAAATATTTTGATAAAGTTATGTTTTATAACTTCTTTTTATTGCGGCTAATTTAAAACTTTTAGATTTTGCATCAAATTGTATATAATATATATAAATCTCAGAGTATATTCGGTTTATTCAGGTTATTTTTGTTGATGATTTATTTATTTTAAAATGACCATTTTAATAAGTTGTATTAAATATGTTATTTCTAAGTTAAAAATAGCACTTAATTTTAATAAGATTCAGATGTTTTAAGTAATATCAAAATTAATAAAACATGATAAGTCAGACTAAATTTAGTCTGTTCGCAGACTAATTTTTTTATTTATTTCAAAAACTTTAAACACCTTACCCTAATTATCAAGCAAATATTCAGTATAAAATCTTCGACCAATAATGAAAGTATAAATTATTAAATTTTTTTAATATAAAAACACGTTTGGATAAGAAACTTTATTTCCATTTTTTTGAAAAACTTCTAATTTTAATAAGATAAGTATTAAGTCCTAATTATAGAGTTAATGTTGTATATTTAATTCTAACATTTATTCTTTATCATATATTTTTATTTATTTTAATAATATGTATTTATGCATATATATATATATATATATATATATATATATATATATATATATATATATATATATATATATATATATATATATATATATGGGTAAGTTTATGAATATATATAAGAGAAATATATACATTTTATATATGTATGTATAATGTTTATATTTCTAGTCCTAATTTTAGAGTTGGTGTTGTATATATAATTCTAACATTTATTATTTATCACATACCTTTGATATGTATTTTTATTTATTTTGATATTATGTATTAATGCATGTAATTATGAATATATATATATATATATATATATATATATATATATATATATATATATATATATATATATATATATATATATATATATATATATCAGAAATGTATACATTTTATATATACATATATATGTATATATATATATATATATATGTATATATATATGTGTGTGTATATGTATATATAATATATACATATATATATACATATAAACATATATATTTGTTTATAAATGTATATATATATATTTATATATATATGTATATATACATATATATACATACAATATATATATGTATATATATATATGTATATATATGTGTGTTTATGTATATATATATATATATATATATATATATATATATATATATATATATACATATAAACATATATATTGTTTATAAATGTATATATATATATATATATATATATATATATATATATATATATATATATATATATATATTATATAAATATATGTGTGTATATGTATATATATATATATATATATGTATATATAATATATACATATATATATATATACATATAAACATATATATTTGTTTATAAATGTATATATATATATATATTTATATATATATGTATATATACATATATATACATACAATATATATATGTATATATATGTGTGTTTATGTGTGTATATTTATATAAATATATATATATATATATATATATATATATATATATATTTGTTTATAAATGTATATATATATATATATATATATATATATATATATAAATATAAATATATATATATATATATATATATATATATATATGTATATATACATTTATAAACAAATATATATGTTTATATGTATATATATATATATATATATATATATATATATATATATATATATATATATATATATATATATAATTATATATATTTATATATATATATGTAAATAAAACAATTGATGCCTTTTTTTTAGATAATCTATTACAATAACTTCACAATCTTGGGCTTAAGTTGTTTATTTTAAAAACAGATTGAAACAGAGGCAGTTGCTCTATGTTGTTGGGTAGAAGATGGTTGGTTATTTTTGTCAACTGGTGTTTATGCAATGAAAGCTGCCTATAATAGTTTTCCAATTGATTATTCATGGAACAAGCTTAGAGTTAAAAGATTTAAAGTTACTGGAGGTCATTAAATTTTACAGTACTTATTGCTATTTTTATTGTTTTATATGAATAAAAAAACTGTTATAGTTTTATATTAATGGTAAAGTACTATATTAAATAAACTTCTATAATTAACGGTGAAGTACTATATCAAATAAACATCTAATAAGTCTTATTTTTATTTTGGGATAAGTAAAATTTTGAATCTGTTTATTGTATTATGATTGCCTAGATATACATCGTAATCTGTTTGCACTGGGTCTACATTTTAGTTTTTACATTTTTGTTTATATTTGTTTTAATAAATAATTACTTATAAGTATCTATTATTAGATAAAGAAGTAGGCGAAGGATTTAATTTTACGACTACAGAGGATTCCAAAAAAGAATGAAAGTAATTATGTTAGTGAATGATTGTGTTTCTCTTTGCATTTAGCTTTTTATATGGTGAAGAATAAATAAAACTTAATATTAACTATTAGTCATATCTGATTTTAATAATACTGTTTAAATTTTTTGACATGTGATAATTTGATTTTAGGTGTAAGTTTATTTAGTAAAGTTCTGGTGGATCAAAGATAGAGGAATGATATGGTTTTAATTGGTTTCCTTTTTATGAACAAAGTACATTATATGATTTAAATTGATGGTTTATAGTTACAACTATTCAAGTAAGTTTAATTTAGTTAATTTATGTATGGAATTGTGACTATTTTTAATTGTAAAATTTGACTTCCATAAAATGTATATGTCTATGTTTACATCTATATATATATATATATATATATATATATATATATATATATATATATATATATATATATATATATATATATATATATATATATATATATATATATATATATATATATATATATATATATATATATATATATATATATATATATATATATATATATATATATATATATATATATATATATATATACACACACACTAGTGGCCATTGAAATAAAGCCAGCAGCAAATTTTTGGAAAATACACAGTTTACTCTAGCAACAAGGTCTAGCAGGCATATTATCAAATGCAATTTTAACCTTACAATACACTGAATAAAGTTCTAGCTCAAACGATGAATTAAGTCAGTAGTCACAGGATATCCTTTATTTTTAAGCACAGCATTAATGCCATCAGGCATGCTATGAACAAGTGTTCTACAGTATTCCGGTGTTATTTCTGCCGTCCACACACGCTTCAAAACCTCTTTCAGGTCTTTTTCTGATGTAGGATGATGTGCAGCAACTTTCCTTTTCATAATTTGCCAACAATTTTCAATCACATTTAGATCAGGTGAATTTGATGGCCAATTGGAAAGAAGTTCAATGTTGTTGTCTGAAAACCACTTTTGGACAATCTTTGCGGTGTGACAAGGGGCTGAGTCTTGTTGCATAATTGTTGCTCCTGAGATGTTCATGTGGATTTGAAGCTTACTTTCAAGAACCTCCAAGTACTTTTTGGCATTGACCTTTTCCCCTTTATCGAAGATGTGCAGTCCACACCGACCACTTGCTGTGATGCCACCCCAGATCATGACGCTTGGTTGATGTTTGACAGTTTTGAAGGTGTATTTGGGATTGAATCGCTGAGAGGCAGGACGTCTGACATAATTGTAACCAGGGCCTCGTAGCTGCTGAAAGGTACTTTCATCTGTGAACATGACTCTCTCCCACCACTCCCTTGACTTGTCTTTCATTGCGCGGCTTCAATCGCTGGAGGAGTTGTTGTTTCGTGATTAGAGGTTTCTTCGCTGGTCTGCGAGCTACAAGACCAAAGTCATTTGACAGACGTCTTCTAACAGTCCTAGCACTCACTTGAATACCCCTGTCACTAGCTAGGCTTGCAATGGGTGCAGAAGAAGTATGCGGACTAGACACAACAATGCTCTTCAAATAACGATCATCACAATGATTTGTTTTTCGTACTCCCTTGCAGTTGGAACGTCGTGAAACACCTCCAGATCTTAAAACATTCTCAACGGCACCTCTAGAAATCTTCAGTTTCTTTGCAATATCACGCTGAGAATAATGCTCAGCATTCAATGCTACAATTTGCCCCTTGACAAAATCATTAATATCTGGCTTTTTCCCCATTATCACACTAAAATAAGCAATAACAACATTATAGTTTTTTAGCAAGAAATCATGAAATTTAATTAATTACTAAGCCAAACACGTGTATAATATGCATAACATAAATAATAATGACGCCATATATAAACAAACCAAACGGCATGACGTTGTTCTTACTTTTTTATACATATTTCATTTTACAGCAAAATCATCAAGTGGCTTTAATTCAATGGCCACTAGTGTGTATATATATATATATATATATATATATATATATATATATATATATATATATATATATATATATATATATATATATATATATATATATATATATATATATATATATATATATATATATATATATATATATATATATATATATATATATATGTATGTATGTATATACGTATATATATATATTTATATACGTATATATATATGTATATACGTATATATATATGTATACATAGATATATATATAAATATATATATATATATGTATATAAATATATATATATATATATATATATATATATATCAGCTCTTTGGAATTCGCTTCCTTCATCTTGCTTTCCTGATTCATATAATTTGCAATCTTTTAAATTAATTAGGATATTGGTTATTGTTGAAGTCTTAATGGGGCGACCAAGTCTTTTCTGATTTTCAGCAGAACCAGTTGTTTCATACTTTATACACATCTTGCTAACACCACTTACTGATATTTGATATTTTTCATCACATTGCTTGTAGGTTAGGCCCTTTTTTCGATCAAAAGTGACCCGAGATCTGATGTCCAATGAATAATTTTGATGATAAACCATTATTATTATTTTAACTTTTTCTAAAAATAAATTCCAAAAAATATAGTTTAAAATGCTTATTGTTAATAACTTTAACAAAATATTTTTGATGTTAATACTTTTAAGCATATAGTTATTGACAAAGCATTATATTTCATAAAAAAAGTGTAGATGTTTCTTACTTTTGTCACATTTATTTTAGACAGTTAAACTGTGAGTTAGCAAAGTTCATTTAAAAGAGTTACTTTTGCATTGAGTTAAAAAGAGTTATAAATGTTTGTTTTTTCTCTATGGAATCAAATTTAAAAAAAAAGTTAAAACTTTTGCAGTTATATAGATTCTGACGTAAATAGTATTGTATATATATATATATATATATATATATATATATATATATATATATATATATATATATATATATATATATATATATATATATATATATATATATACAAAATTATATAACTTTGTATATATATATATATATATATATACAAAATTATGTAATTTTGTATATATTTATATATATATATATATATATACAAAGTTATATAATTTTGTATATATACATATATATATATATATATATATATATATATATACAAAATTATATAATTTTGTATATATATATATATATATATATATATATATATATATATATATATATATATATATATATATATATATATATATATATATACGAAATTATTTTTGTATATAAATATATTTATATACATATTTATATTTTTTTGTTCCTCAAATGTGTTTTTTTATCTTCAAGGGGAGCAAAAATTGTTTCAAATAACCGAAATTTTGAACAACTGCAGGTTCGAATAACTGCATTTCTGCATAACAAAATTTGCATGAGTTTGTTCAAGACAATTCACAGGAAATAAAAATTGCTTCGAATAAGCAGAAAATTTAAATAAGTGACATTTCGAATAACCGGTAGTTTTCTGTATAATAAATAAATAAATAAGTTTATATATATATATATAAATATATATATATATATATATATATATATATATATATATATATATATATATATATATATATATATATATATATATATATATATATATATATATATATATATATATATATATATATATATATAATTTATATATATATATATAAATATGTAATTTATTTATATATATATTTTATATATAATAATAATAATCCATTTATTTAACCATATAATATGAAAATTTACAATGATATTTATAAACTCACATAAATAAGGTTAGGTGTCACTCATATAGTTAAAAACTAGTCAATGGAGTGTCACCTGAACCTATGATTATAAATTATATATATAAATAAGTTATATGTATATATGTATATATATATATATATATATATATATATATATATATATATATATATATATATATATATATATATATATATATATATATTTACTTTTTAAATTTAATAATAATTATACTAATTCAATAATATTTTTTTTTTACATTTGCTTTCAGGCTACTAATGGCACAAGTTTTGTTTTTTGATTTAGATTCTGTATCTCAATGATATCCTGGTCTATCGATACGATATCCTGTTAATCGTATTTTTATATATTGCATAAATATATATGCAAACACTCACACACATAAATTTTAAAGAAAATTTTTATATTTTTATATATATATATATATATATCTATAAATTGTATGTTAAGCTTTTTAATATTTATCATTGTATATTACTGTTTGTATTAAAAATTTATTTTGGAAATATTGCGAGGGCAGAGTTAAACTTACAATTTAGTTTTATTTGCCAATTCAATATATATTATAGCCACGTTTAATTACGTTTAATAATATTTTGCGATTTTTTATACAGCGCATTTAAGCGTTGATTCAACGTTATATTTCAACCTTTACTCGACGTCTTTGAGTCACGTTAAATCGACGTTTTACTAACAACGTTACAAATCCTTGCAAAATAGACTGCTTTAACAGCGTTTATGCAACGCTTTTTAGGTAACGTTTTTTCAACGCTAAGTTGCGACGTTTATTCAACGCTTTTTATGTAGCGCTTTTTCAACGTTTAGTTGCGACGCTTTTGTAACGTCATTTAGTAACGTTTTTTCAACGTTACGCAATAACGTTTAATCAACGTCTATTAAACAATGTTACATATCTTTGCAAAATCGATTACTTTGTCAACGTTTCCGCAACATCTTTTGCGACTGGTTTTCAACGTTAATTCAACGTTGTCATGTTTGCTAGGGATATATATGCGGAAACGATGACAAAGTAATCGAGTTTACAAAGATATGTTACGTTGTTTAATAGACATTGATTAAACGTTATTGCGTAACGTTGAAAAAACGTTACTAAATGACGTTACAAAAGCGTCGCATCTAAACGTTAAAAAAGCGCTACATAAAAAGCGTTGAATAAACGTCGCAACTTAGCGTTGAAAAAACGTTACCTAAAAAGCGTTGCATAAACGCTGTTAAAGCAGTCTATTTTGCAAGGATTTGTAACGTTTTTAGTAAAACGTCGATTTAACGTGACTCAAAGACGTCGAGTAAAGGTTGAAATATAACGTTGAATCAACGCTTAAATGCGCTGTATAAAAAATCGCAAAATATTATTAAACTTAATTAAACGTGGCTATAATATATATTGAATTGGCAAATAAAACTAAATTGTAAGTTGAACTCTGCCCTCGCAATATTTCCAAAATAAATTTTTAATACAAACAGTAATATACAATGATAAATATAAAAAAGCCTAACATATACAATTTATATATAAAAACATAAATATTTTTTTTAAAATTTATGTGTGTGAGTGTTTGCATATATATTTATGCAATATATAAAAATACAATTAACAGATATACAACATCGATAGGCCAGTCATTGAGATACAGAATCTAAATCAAAAAACAAAACTTGTACCATTAGTAGTCTGAAAGCAAATGTAAAAAAAATGTTATTAAATTAGTATAATTATTATTACATTTAAAAAGTAAATAATTATATATATATATACATATATATATATATATATATATATATATATATATATATATATATATATATATATATATATATATATATATATATATATATATATATATATATATATATATATACATATATATATATATATATATATATATATATATATATATATATATATATATATATATATATATATATACATACATACATGTATATATAACTTATTTATATATATAATTTATAATTATAGGTTCAGGTTACACTCCATTGACTAGTTTTTAACTATATGAGTGACACCTAACCTTATTTATGTGAGTTTATAAATATTATTGTAAATTTTCAAATTTTATGGTTAAATAAATGGATTATTATTTTTATATATAAAATATATATATAAATAAATTACATATGTACATGTATATAAATTTTATATATATATATATATATATATATATATATATATAAATTATATATATATATATATATATATAAATTATATATATATATATACATATTTATTTATTTATTATACAGTAAACTCCCGGTTATTCGAAATGGCACATATTAAAGTTGTCTGCTTATTCAAAGCAATTTTTATTTCCTTTGAATTTTCTTTAACAAACTCATGCAAATGCTGTTATGCAGAAATGCAGTTATTCGAACCTGCAGTTGTTAAAAATTTCGGTTATTCGAAACAATTTTTGCTACCCTTGAAGATAAAAAAACATATTTAAGGAACAAAAAATAAATAAAAAATGGACTATATTTTCAATGGATTGTAAAATATTTATTATTTTACAAGGATAAAACTTAAGTAGCATCTATTCCAAGGGTCTTTTTCTTTTTTACTTTCTACTTTTATTAAAATTTGAAAGAAACTTAAAGTAGGTCATTTTAAAGAGCATATTCAGTTATTCGAGTTTCAGGTTATTTGAAATAAATTCTTATACCCCTTGGAGGTTCGAGTAACCTGTAATTTACTGTATATATATATATATATATATATATATATATATATATATATATATATATATATATATATACACAATTATATAATTTTGCATATATATATATAATTATATATATATATTTATATATACAATATTATTTACGTCAGAATCAATATAACTGCATATGTTTTAAGTTTTTTTTTAAATTTGATCTCAGAGAGAAAAAAAAACATTTATAACTCTTTTTAAGTAAATGCAAAAGTAAATCTATTAAATGAACTTTTCTAACTTACAGTTTTTCTCTCTAAAATAAATGTGACAAAAGTAAGAAACATCTACATTTTTATAATGAAATATAATGCTTTGTCAATAACTATATACTTAAAAGTATTAACATCAAAAATATTTTATTAAAGTTATTAACAATAAGCATTTCAAACTATATTTTTTGGAATTTACTTTTAGAAAAAGTTAAAATAATAATAATGGTTTATCATCAAAATTATTCATTGGACATCAGATCTTGAGTCACTTTTGATCGAAAAAAGGGCTTAACCTGCAAGCAATGTGATGAAAAATATCAAATATCAGTAAGTGGTGTTAGGAAGATGTGTATAAAGTATGAAACAACTGGTTCTGCTGAAAATCACAAAAGACTTGGTCGCCCCATTAAGACTTTAACAATAACCAATATCCTAATTGCACTGATAAAAAAAAAATTCAACAATAACCTAAAGGCAGATTGTTGAAAATCTTAAATTAAATGTTTCCTATCGAACTGTAAAGGGAAGACTTAATTTAAGTGGTTTAATAATTTAGGTGGTTTAAATAAACCTTCTCCAGAAAAGTAAACCCCTCATTAGTTGTATAAGCAAAGAAAAACTTTTAGCATTTGCAAAACTGCATATTAACAAGTGTGAAGCATTTTGGAACTTAGTGTTATAGACTGATAAGAATAAATGTCAAAAACTTGGCTTAAAAACGACAAAGAGTTTGGCGCAGACCTTGTGATGCACTCTTAGATAGAAATCTTACAAAAACAGTCTAGCATGGAGGTGGTTCGCCTATGGCTCGGGGATGTTTTGATTCAAATAGTGTGGGATGTTGAAAAACTGGTGAATGTTGAATGTATAATGACAGGGAAGTTGTATGTTAATTGGCTTTCAAAAAATTTATGTCAATACGTTTAAGAATTGATCGCAAATTTTTTTTTCACCATGACAATGACCCTAAACACACATGCAAAGCGACACAACAGTTTCTCAAAAAAAAAGTAAAGCTAACATCCTTAAATGGCCACCACAAAGTCCAGACCTTAACCCTGTTAAAAATATATATGGGCAATTTTGAAATCTAAAATAATTGTAAAATAGCTCATTTCATTTAAAAGAGTTACTTTTACAATGATTTAAAAAAAATTATAAATAATTTTTTTCTTTATTACAATCAAATTTTTGAAGTTATGTTGATTTCATTGTAAATAATTTTGTTTTTATTGTTAGAGTTCTAAATTTATCAAAAATATTAATGCTATACATGTATATATATATTAATATATATATATATTTATATATATATATATATATATATATATATATATATATATATATATATATATATATATATATATATCTATGTATACGTATATATATATATATATATATATATATATATATATATATATATATATATATATATATATATATATATATATATATATATATATATATATATATATATATATATCTATGTATACGTATATATATATATATATTTGTATATACAGATATATATATATATATATATATACATATATATATATATATATATATATATATATATATATATATATATATATATATATATATATATATATATATATATATATATATATATATATATATATATATATATATATATATATATATATATATATATATATATATATATATATATATATATATATATATATATATATATATATATATATATATATATATATATATATATATATATATATGCGTATACGCATAAATTAACTAAATTAAACTTACTTGAATAGTTGTAACTATAAACCATCAATTTAAATCATATAATGTACTTTGTTCATAAGATGGAAACCAGTTAAAACCATATCATTCCTCTATCTTTGATCTACCAGAACTTTACTAAATAAACTTACACCTAAAATCAAATTATCACATGTCAAAAAAATTTAAACAGTATTATTAAAATCAGATATGACTAATAATTAATATTAAGTTTTATATATTCTTCACCATATAAAAAGTTAAATGCAAAGAGTAACACAATCATTCACTAACATAATTACTTTCATTCTTTTTTGGAGTCCTCTGTAGTCGTAAAATTAAATCCTTCGCCTACTTCATTATCTAATAATAGATACTTATCAGTAATTATTTAGTAAAACAAATATAAGCAAAAATGTAAAAACTAAAATGTAGACCCAGTGCAAACAGATTACGATATATATCTAGGTAATCATAATACAATAAACAGAATCAAAATTTTACTTATCCCAAAATAAAAATAAGACTTATTAGATGTTTATTTGATATAGTACTTTACCATTAATATAAAACTATAACAGTTTTTTTATTCATATAAAACAATTAAAATAGGAATGAGTACTGTAAAATTTAATGACCTCCAGTAACTTTAAATCTTTTAACTCTAAGCTTGTTCCATAAATAATCAATTGGAAAACTATTATAGGCAGCTTTCATTGCATGAACACCAGTTGACAAAAATAACCAACCATCTTCTACCCAACAACATAGAGCAACTGCCTCTGCTTCAAGATTGTGAAGTCATTGTAATAGATCATCTAAAAAAAAGGCATCATTTGTTTTACTTACATATATATATAAATATATATAATTATATATATTTATATATTTATATATACGTATATGTTTTTATTATATATATATATATAATATATATATATATATATATATACATTTATAAACAAAAATATATGTTTATATATATATATATATATATATATATATATATATATATATATATATATATATATATATATATATATATATATATGTATGTATGTATATACATATATATATACATACATTATATATATATATATATATATATATATATATATATATATATATATATATATATATATATATATGTATATATATGTGTGTATATGTATTTTTTCATATATATATATGTATATATAATATATACTTATATATATATATATATATATATATATATATATATATATATAAGTATATATATACTACACTTAGATGTTGTGCGAGAGTTTTTGAGATATTTTGTTGACAAAAAGTAAAAATTAAAATGCAAGACCGGAATTTTTTTTTTTTTAATAATGATAGACTGCCTGCCCCAACCAAACCCTTAGTCGATGTAGCAGCACTCCCTTGCGGGTCAGGCTATTTGTCAGTCGATATAGCAGCACTCCCTTGCGAGTCAGGCTATTTGTCAGTCGATGTAGCAGCACTCCCTTGCGAGTCAGGCTATTTGTCAGTCGATGTAGCAGCACTCCCTTGCGAGTCAGGCTATAAGATAGTCGATGTAGCAACACTCCGCGCATGATTTACAGTAAAAAAAATAAAAATAAAAACATTTTATTAAAAAAAATAAAAATAAAAACATTTTATTAAAAAAAATAAAAAAAAAACATTGTTTATATTGTTAAAAACATTCACAATGTTTTTAAAACATTCTGGTCAATTAAATTTGCGTTTTTGTGGTTTTTTTAAAAAACGATTAATTTGTAATTAAATTAATGGTTTTTACTTTCGTCCAACACGGAAATGTTGGACGAAAGTTAAAAGTAATTAAATGTGACGTATATGTTGGCGTAAGAATCACTTTTTTCCTTCCGCTCTTCCCAAAGCCAACAAACTATAGATCTATTATATATACATATATATATATGAAAAAATACATATACACACATATATATACATATATATATATACATATATATATATATATATATATATATATATATATATATATATACATATATATATATATATGTATATATATACATATATATATATATATATATATATATGTATATACATATATATATATATATGTATATATATACATATATATATATATATATATATATATATATATATATATATATATATATATATATATATATATATATATATATATAAAATGTTTATATTTCTGATATATATATATATATATATATATATATATATATATATATATATATATATATATATATATATATATATATATATATATAATGTATGTATATATATATGTATATATATACATATATATATATATATATATATATATATATATATATATATATATATATATATATATATATACATATATATATATATGTATATATATACATATATATATATATATATATATATATATATATATATATATATATAAAATGTTTATATTTCTGATATATATATATATATATATATATATATATATATATATATATATATATATATATATATATATATATATATATATATATATATATATATATATATATATATATATATATATATATATATATATATATATATATATATATATATATATATATATATATATATATATATAATGTATGTATATATATATGTATATATATACATATATATATATATATATATATATATATATATATATATATATATATATATATATAAAATGTTTATATTTCTGATATATATATATATATATATATATATATATATATATATATATATATATATATATATATATATATATATATATATATATATATATATATATATATATATATATATATTTATATATATTCATAATTACATGCATTAATACATAATATTAAAATAAATAAAAACACATATCAAAGGTATGTGATAAATAATAAATGTTAGAATTATATATACAACACCAACTCTAAAATTAGGACTAGAAATATAAACATTATATATACATATATAAAATGTACATATTTCTTTTATATATATTCCTAAATTTACCCATATATATATGCATAAATACATATTATTAAAATAAATAAAAATATATGATAAAGAATAAATGTTAGAATTAAATATACAACACCAACTTTATAATTAGGACTTAATACTTTTCCTATTAAAATTAGAAGTTTTTTAAAAAAATGGAAATAAAGTTTCTTATCCAAACGTG
>NC_088928.1:13442500-13460000 GCF_038396675.1 Hydra vulgaris
GTTTCATACTTTATACACATCTTCCTAACACCACTTACTGATATTTGATATTTTTCATCACATTGCTTGTAGGTTAGGCCCTTTTTTTGATCAAAAGTGACTCAAGATCTGATGTCCAATGAATAATTTTGATGATAAACCATTATTATTATTTTAACTTTTTCTAAAAATAAATTCCAAAAAATATAGTTTAAAATGCTTATTGTTAATAACTTTAACAAAATATTTTTGATGTTAATACTTATAAGTAATTAGTTATTGACAAAGCATTATATTTCATAATAAAAATGTAGATGTTTCTTACTTTTGTCACATTTATTTTAGACAGAAAAACTCTAAGTTAGCAAAGTTCATTTAATAGAGTTACTTTTGCATTGAGTTAAAAAGAGTTATAAATGTTTTTTTTTTCTCTCTGGAATCAAGTTAAAAAAAAAACTTAAAACTTTTGCAGTTGTATAGATTCTGACATAAATAATACTGTATATATATATATATATATATATATATATATATATATATATATATATATATATATATATATATATATATATATATATATATATATATATATTATATAATTTTGTATATATATATATATATATACAAAATTATATAATTTTGTATATATATATATATACAAAATTATATAATTTTGTATATATATATATATACAAAATTATATAATTTTGTATATATATATGGATGCTTGTATGAGTAGTAGCGAAGGTCTTCATTGAGTGCAAGCTTCATAGTAGAGGATGCAACATTCATTTCACGTGACAAAGCCCGAATTCCAATGCCAGGGTTCTTCAACACCTGTTCCTGCAGACTTGCGAGGAATTCTGCTGTATGAATGCAATCAGATTGTCTGCTAGGGATCTTTCTTATTACTACATCCTCATAGTCACCATTGCAAGTCTCTAGTTCATACCTGATTGTTTTTACTGTGTTCAGGGAGCATTGGGCAGCAGTCATAATATCCTTATTTTGATGGCCGGCACAAATCATCATGATGCAAGTTATTCTCTTCCATGATTCAGGTGGGTTCCAGTCATCCATCCTTTCTGAGATCTTGTATATGAATGAAGAAGGGTTCAAACTTTTAAATGACCTGTATTGTGTATTAATACCTCTAATCTACAAAAAAAATATAATCAATTATAAATATGTCAAATTTATCCCGAACATATATATATATATATGTATATATATATATATATATACATACATATATATATATATACATATATATATATATATATATATATATATATATATATATATATATATATATATATATTTACTTTTTAAATTTAATAATAATTATACTTATTTAATAACATTTTTTTTTTTGCATTTGCGTTCAGACTACTAATGGTACAAGTTTTGTTTTTTGATTTAGAATCTGTATCTCAATGATATCCTGGCCTATCGATACGATATCCTGTTAATTGTATTTTTTATATATTGCATAAATATATATGCAAACACTCACACACATAAATTTTAAAGAAAATATTTATATTTTTATATATATATCTATAAATTGTATATGTTAAGCTTTTTTATATTTATCATTGTATATTACTGTTTGTATTAAAAATTTATATTGGAAATATTGCGAGGGCAGAGTTCAACTTACAATTTAGTTTTATTTGCCAATTCAATATATATTATAGCCACGTTTAATTACGTTTAATAATATTTTGCGATATTTTATACAGCGCATTTAAGCGTTGATTCAACGTTTTATTTCAACCTCCACTCGACGTCTTTGAGTCACGTTAAATTGACGTTTTACTATCAACGTTACAATTCCTTGCAAAATAGACTGCTTTAACAGCGTTTATGCAACGCTTTTTAGGTAACGTTTTCTCAACGCTTAGTTGCGACGTTTATTCAACGCTTTTTATGTAACGCTTTTTCAACGTTTAGTTGCAACGCTTTTGTAACGTCATTTAGTAACGTTTTTTCAACGTTACGCAATAACGTTTAATCAACGTCTATTAAACAACGTTACATATCTTTGCAAAATCGATTACTTTGTCAACGTTTCCGCAACATCTTTTGCGACCGGTTTTCAACGTTGATTCAACGTTGTCATGTTTGCTGGGTAGTTAATGAGACAATATTTTTCAATGTGTCACTTCCTCAACGTTGTCAAAACAACGTTTAATTAACGTTTGCAAAATAACACTTTTTCAACGTTTTTTAACTACCACATTTTCAACGTTGGTATATGTAACGTTGAATAAGCGTTGCTTCATAAATAGCTTAAATACGTTGAAAAAGCAGCTAATGTCTAACGTTGATAAACCTTCAACTTTGTGACGTTTTTACAGTGATTATTTGCGTACTTTTATTCAACGTCGAATAAACGCGGTTTTTTTGAGAAGATAATATAAGTTGATATTTATACGCTTATTCAACGTTGAAAATGTGACGTTTAAAAAGCGGTTTATTTTTAACGTTGATGAAGCATTGATTTTGAATAGTCTTTAAAATGGCTTTTTGCGTAAGTTGATTCCATGTTGAATAAACGTCTTTTTTTTGAGAAGCTAAATTACGTTACAATTTCAACGCTTATTCAACGTTTAAATTTACCGCGATTTAGTATACAATAACAAACATTGATTCAACGTTGAAAGCGCGTTGTTTTTGTGACTGTAACGCTTTTTCTACGCTGCGACCGGTTTTCAACGTTGATTCAACGCTGACATGTTTGCTGGGAGAGTGATAGAGTGCAGAAAGTTTAAAAGAAGCACATGTCCATCTCACCATTATAAAATCTAGAATAGCTAAAGCTATTAATTTAAACTTTTTTTCTGAATAAAAAACACAAATAGAACAGCTTTAAAATGCGCTAAAAAAGCTTAAACAAAGCTACCATTTTTATTTTTTTCCCAACAAATAGACCCAGGCCTCTGACGTGAACTTGGCTAATTCCGTGTTTATTTGTCCAAACGTTGACAAAATAAAAAACATAAAGTTTTAAGTATAAATTAACGAAAGAGTTTTTAAATTTATACTTTCACATTGATTATATAAAATGTTTAGGGAGACAAATGACAGAAGTTTGCTTTATCAACTTGATACTTTTTATCGGTAATATGAAATTAAATATTTAGAAACTAAGTACGTTTGTATACTAGACACAGAGCAGGCGTAAGATGGTAAGCAAAAACTACCATAAGAATATTTACTGATCGAAAATTATATTTACTAAATATAATTTTAAATAATTCCTGAGATTTTCCAACTAACTCTATATTTGCCGAATAATTAAACTAAATATGGATAATAAGTATTAAGTGTCATAAACACTACCCAGTGGGCACGGTACGTTTTCAAAACGTTTTTTAGACGTTTTTATAAGGTTTAAACCTAATAAAAACGTCCAAAGAACGTTTTAAAAACGTACTGTGCCCACTGGGTACCACCCCTTCTCGCTAACTCTAATATTTTATGTCTCTAATATGAAATTGAAAGTTTAGGGGCAATGTATAATATTCCATTTTTATAGGCGTTGCTTATTTGTGCATGTCTTTTCTATGTTGCTATATTCAGCCTTTGAAATATAGTTGTTAACCGCATGGTTTCTAATATTTCAGGAAAAAGTTCTTTCAAATAGTTATAAACAGTTAGTTTAATATAAGTAATTATTCTTATTCGTGCTGAATATATAAAAGCATCAAAGTAACTTTTGCAAATACTACTTCTGAAATTTAGATTATTTTAAGTTGCTATTTCAAATGTAGCTCATCCAAAACAACCAAAGATAGCACTTTCGGAAGTAGCACTTGCAAAACTAGCGCTTTCAATAACTATGTTTTGAAGTCTGTGAATGAAACTGTAGTGACAACAAAATAGTCCTCAAACACCTAAATACAATGCCCTCGGGTGTGAAAATTTCATGGTATTTTATAGCACTTTATCTTGTTTTAGCTGACTTACCTTAGTTGGAATAAAAATATAGTCGGTAAAATATTACTTAAACAAAAAAGTTAATTAACTAGCTAAAGTTACACTAAAAGAAACAACAGACTAATTTTTGTTAGACTAAAAATTTAGTTAACTAATTTTAGTCATGCTAAAAATTTAGTTTACTAATTTTAGTCATGCTAAAAATTTAGTTAACTAATCTTAGCCATGCTAAAAATTTAGTTAACTAATTTTAGTCATGCTAAAAATTTAGTTATCTAATTTTAGTCATGCTAAAAATTTAGTTAAAAGTAGTTTAAGTTAAGCTAAAAAAATTAGTTCATTAAATTTAGTTACACTAAAAAGTCAGTCGACTTATTTTAGTTAGACTAAAAAGTTAGTTGACGCATTTTATGTTGTACATAGTAAAAATATATAAATAGATTTTTTTTTAATATTTGTTATAGCTTATTTTAACTTTATTTTTATAATTATTATTTAGATTCATTTAATTCATAAATATCTTAATACAAAACAAACTTTTCTTTATTGAAAGTTCAAATTTAATGTTGAATTTTACAATGCTTACCTTTCAGAAAATGCAAAGTTGTTTTTACGAAAAAAATTCAAGCTTATTTGCAATCATGAGAATTTAAAGTTTTTTCCGTTAAAAATATTTATAGATAAAAAAGAAACTACGCTACGTAAGACAATTTTAATGCACGCGTGGATTGGTCCATTTAACTGGATCTTCGGGTTTGTGGTTGCATAATAATAATAACTATTTTCATGACGGCATAAGGAAAACAGCTCTTCGGCATTTTTCTATAATTACGTGTCGGTCTTTTATGCACACAAAGTAAGCATTTTTTGTTGTTGGGTGTTGCGTGTTTTTGGGAGGAGCAATTTTTAGGAATGATCATGTTAACATAGGCGTTTCTTTAAATTCTTATTTTGTTTCCCATAAATGTTTTAAGAGCGTGATTTCATTTGCCAGGTTAAATGATTGTTTATGATTTGATGAATCTCTTTTTCCAGACTCACTTTGAAAAACCAATGAATGGTTTATTGGGTGTTTTGGGGAAGATGTTGTACATTTGTAAATTATATTTGTAATTCCAATATTTTAATTCAACGGGCAGATTTCGCATGATTTGCAATTGTAAATCTTTTTTATTTTTTCAGTCGACAAAACTATTATAGTAACATTATAATTATATAAATATTATAATTATAGAATCATGATTAACAATAGATTCAAGTAAACCTTTAAAGTTTTTGTGCATTATAACTGTCGAAGTTTCAATGCAATTTTTTTCGTAATAACCACAAATGTTTTGGGGCGTGTGTTTCCCCACTATCTCACCGACTGTCATATCTATGTAACTATTATATTTAACTATATTATATACTTAATATGTATAACTAATTATATATAATTATCAGTTCTATAACTAATATATATACCTAAGGTAATTATTTATTTTATTATTTGTCTAATCTGGTAAAATCTGAATCCCGTTGGGTGACTTTAGTTCAAAAACATCTTTTGATTTTATAATCAGAATACATCTGTTAATTTTCTTTGTAATTTCCCGACAAGAAATTTTAATGTGGGCCATATATGACAATTACATGTTAACCATATATTTACCACTCTCATTTATGGGATGGCGTTGGTGCGGCCCATATGTGGCTATAATGTTTATACCATTAAAACCACACTAAATAAGAGCGAACGCCACACTTCATTTGTGCGTGAGTTTCATGTGACCCACGTGTGGGAAGCATATGTTAGCCATATATGTACCACTCCTCTTTGTAGGATGGCGATGGTGCGGCCCAAATTTGATTATAATACTTTTATCGCTCACAACCACACTAAAAAAGAACGAAAGCCACACGATACTTTTACAGGAAAATTTAACGTGGACACGGTGTGAAAAAAAACCTTTATAAAAAAGTCATTATGGTGACATATGGATAATAAACTTTCATTAAAACTATATTCACAAACACATAAGAACATATCATTAAATTTATTCGTTCCCCAGTCGGCATATCTAGTATTGTAAATACTCGGAGTATTGATCACGTATAACATACCGCCATTGATACCAGAAAAATACGCATTTAGTTTTAAGTTTCGAATTCGAGTTCAATACCACTTATTTATCAAAAATACGTATTAATAATATTTGATCAAAATCGGATATGATATTGAACCCGATTTTGATCAAATATTAATAAATAAGGGAAAAACGAGATTATTTGCTTTTAAAGCGCATGCTTAAACTGATATAGCGAATATAAAATTTAAACTAAAAAGGTTTCTTGAGAAATTTAGTAAATTATCTCCAGTACAGTTTTACTTACAATACTTTTTTTGCACTAAAAGAGTTACTAAAACTTTATCATAAAAATATTTATTACTACTTTTAAATTTATTAATTTAGTTTTATGAGGTCCTAAATTAATATAATTCAAATATACGTTAAATCCTATCATTTCATACCTTGCTTATTTTATTCCGTTGATTACTATTTTATTGACATTTCTGTTATGCTATTACCTTTTTTTGTTCTGTTTTAGAAAATTTAGAAAAGTAAGTTAAATTTTTGAGCCAGCACTGACATTTTAATTGTTGCTAAGCGTTAAATTTTGTTATTAGGATTGCAGTTCTTTTATCTGTTTTTTGTTCTTTATTCAATAAGTATTTGATTTAAATTAAATATGATTATAATTTGATATTTTATTACGAGATATATGTCTATATATATGTATATATATATATATATATATATATATATATATATATATATATATATATATATATATATATATATATATATATATATATATATATATATATATATATATGTATGTATATATATATATATATATATATATATATATATATATATATATATATATATATATAATATATATATATATATAATATATATATATATGAATCGTTTTAGATTTTTTCATGTTATTTTTAAATTTTTTGTTCACGCAATTCAAGCTATATATGTTTATAGTTTGCATATATGTTTATATTATGTTCAAAATTAAAATGTTTTTGATAAATATATGTATGTGGTAATATGTGTTATATAATTGTTTTATAAATGCATTTTTAAAATAGTGTAAAATGTATCTATTGTGTATATAAATATTATAAGAAGTGTTTATATATGTTATATAAATTTAAATAAATATATTGTGTTTTATAGTTAGTATATATGTTTATATTATGTTGTTTCCATGACACAGAAACAACATAATATAAACATATATACTAACTATAAAACACAATATATTTATTTAAATTTATATAACATATATAAACACTTCTTATAATATTTATGGACCATGTTTTCAAAGTGTGTGACTTGGCAAACGTGTTGAGCAAGATTTTGCATGAAGTTGTTATTTATGTTACTAATGTTACATTTGGCTTACCTTTATGTTGGTGTCTATTGTTAAAAATTATAAGTGGTTTTATTATTGAAACTCACTGCTTTTAATCGTTCAGTAAAAGCCACTCAAAAAAAATCATTTTGCCATATATACATTTTGTTTATATCTTAATTTAAATTTTTAGAACCATGACGTACCAACATGAATTGTTTTCAAAAAGCTAACATGAAATAACAATATTTAACAACTACTACTCTCTTGTCATGACATCTTATCTTTATCTGATATATTGATTTGTGATTCATATATGATGTTTTTCTTTGTATTTACTTATCCGTTACATTTTTTCATTTCAGATTTATCATATGATGGACTTATGCAATATAAAAGAACGAATATATATAAATTTTTATGAATTTTTTAAAAACATCTGCTAATAATTAGTCCAGTGAACGTTCAAACTTCAATGTTGCATATGTCATCTTTAAGTAGTTTCTTGGCTTTTCTAAATGTGTTTCTTATTCACATGGTTTTACAAGCAAGGTATGCAAGCAAATTTGAGCTAAAAAAATTTTTTAGCCTAAAAGGAGAGTTGGCATTATACTTTTAAATTTAATTTGTTTAAATATAGTAGTTTCAACAAATAAATGTTTGTTTGTTCTTTGTTTTTTTACTTATTTGTCTTCAGATTCTTAATAACTAGGCAACTTATCTAAGTAAGTTTTTTTTTTTCTTTTTAGTGCAATTGGAAAGAGCTAAAAGTTATTTTTTAGAGCAATTGAAAATAATTGAAGTGTTTTTTAGTTACTTCACACGGTATAAATGATACTGATTTGAGTAAGTTTACTATTTTGTTTTATTTTATATTGGATTTATTTGATATTTGGTATATGTTATATTAGATATATTAGATATATATTTTATGTATTTAACATGGAAAACTGACTGTAATTTGTTGACACAAAAGTTTATAAACATAAATCTGCCTATATTTCAGTATATTTTATATTTCTCTGTATCTTTATAAACATTCTTTCTTAGAAAAAATAACAGACTAGAAAAAATAAATAAATTCCTTTTAAAAGTAGTTGAAAAAAATGATGTATTTCCATATTTCATTGTGTAAAGTGTAATACCACTTTTTAAAGGTATGTGAATAGATATATAGGGGAACATGGGGCAAGATGACGACTGTTTCAAAAAACGCCTGTATCTTAGTCTGTCCCAAAAAATAAAACTTACCTTTAGCTGGTGATATAGCAATGTAATAAATCAAGTCAAACGAGGATAAAAAGTTTTTTTTTCAATGTCGGAAAAACTATTTTAATACTTAGATTTCGTCACAAAAATAATATTTAAAAAGAAACCATTGATCTAGTAAAATCTACTTCCCTTTCAGCTAAAATCAACTTTTATATTTAGTTTTGCTTAAGAGATAACTGTAGGTCGTCATCTTGCCCCATTCGTCATTTTACCCCATGTTCCCCTGTATATATATATATATATATATATATATATATATATATATATATATATATATATATATATATATATATATATATATATATATATATATATAATTAATTTAGAGTAAAATATACTGATTGACATTGCTTCATTTTTTTATACAAGGTTGTGCATTTATTATTTTTATGCATTAAGGTAAAAATAATTTTGTGCATTGTAGTCTAGATTCTTTTTTAATTAAAAATAATTGATGTAAATAAATGTTGTTTAATATTTTTGATAAACGACTGATGTATGTAAACATATAAAAAGATATGGATTTCAATAAATCTTAAGTTTAAATAAAGTCTTTGATTAGAAAAGATCACAATTTGTAAGATTCTTTTACGTTCATTTATTCAGTTGCAGCAATATAAGATTACTGGTAATATGTTTAATGATAATAGTTAAATTGAAATAGATAGTATTAGGCTCAACGAAGTTATAATGTAAATGCTTATAGGCAACTTAAAAATAGTAGTCAAATGAAAAAAATAGATCATTTCTAAGAAATATTTTACGATTTGGTTGCTATTTTATGGTATAATTGTTTAAATTGTTTAACTATAATTGTCCCTCGATTGTTCAAATATTGTAATAAATAAAATCTTTTCAGTCCAAGTATTTAAGTTAATAAAATATTTTATTAAGTTGTGGTGTTATTTGCCAGTGTTACTACATTGTGTTGTCTAGCCTTTTTATAATCTTTTTTAATTATTCTGTAGTCACGGAATATATATTTTCTGTTATTATTATCCTAATTCTACTAACAATACAATGCAAATAGTACTTTTGTAATTAAAAATTGTAATTTTTTTTTAAATTTCATTTTTTAGGTATTTTCAGGCTTTCCGTTTCTGGTACCTGTGTTGTGACAGATTTTAAAAAGAACTCAACTGATGTTAATGCGGTCTTCGTCGTTAACTATAAGCAATGACGTTACTGAAAGGGAGTCAAAGTTAAAATATTTATAGATAAATTTGTATTTAATTTTTTAGATAATATATCAAGTTATTAATGTGTTTTTATTGTTATTAACGATTTAATAACTCATAACGCGTATTATGGGTTGCTTACTGCTAGTCATTATCATTATGTTATGCCCAGTCGGCATATCTAGTATTGTAAATACTCGTAGTATTGATCACGTATAACATACCGCCATTGATACCAGAAAAATACGCATTTAGTTTTAAGTTTCGAATTCGAGTTCAATACCACTTATTTATCAAAAATACGTATTTATAATATTTGATCAAAATCGGATATGATATCGAACCCGATTTTGATCAAATATTGCCAAATAAAGGAAAAACGAAAATCTTTGCTTTTAAAGCGCATGCTTAAACTGATATAGCGAAAATAAAATTTAAATTAAAAAGGTTTCCTTTGAGAAATTTAGTAAATTATCTCCAGTACAGTTACAGTACTTTTTTGCACTAAAAGAGTTACTAAAACTTTATCATAAAAATATTTATTACTACTTTTAAATTTATTAATTTAGTTTTATGAAGTCCTAAATTAATATAATTCAAATATACGTTAAATCCTATCATTTCATACCTTACTTATTTTATTCCGTTGATTACTATTTTATTGACATTTCTGTTATACTATTACCTTTTTTTGTTCTGTTTTAGAAAATTTAGAAAAATAAGTTAAAATTTTGAGCCAACGCTGACATTTTATTTGTTGCTAAACGTTAAATTTTGTTATTAGGATTGCAGTTCTTTTATCTGTTTTTTGTTCTTTATTCAATAAGTATTTGATTTAAATTAAATATGATTATAATTTGATATTTTATTACGAGATATATGTCTTTATATATAAATATATATGAACCTTTTTAGATTTTTTCATGTTATTTTAAAATTTTTTGTTCACGCAATTCAAGTTATATATGTCTATAGTTTGCATATATGTTTATATTATGTTCAGAATTAAAAAGTTTTTGATAAATATATGTATGTGGTAATATGTGTTATATAATTGTTTTATAAATGTATTTTTAAAATAGTATAAAATGTATCTATTGTGTATATAAATATTATAAGAAGTGTTTATATATGTTATATAAGTTTAAATAAATATATTGTGTTTTATAGTTAGTATATATGTTTGTATTATGTTGTTTCCATGACATAAAAACATCATAATATAAACATATAAACTAACTATAAAACACAATATATTTATTTAAATTTATATAACATATATAAACACTTCTTATAATATTTATGGATCATGTTTTCAAAGTGTGTGACTTGGCAAACGTGTTGAGCAAGATTTTGCATAAAGTTGTTATTTATGTTACTAATGTTGTTACATTTGGCTTACCTTTATGTTGGTGTCTATTGTTAAAAATTATAAGTGGTTTTATTATTGAAAGTCACTGCTTTTAATCATTCACTAAAAGCCACTCAAGAAAAATCATTTTGCCACATATACATTTTGTTTATATCTTAATTTGAATTTTTAGAACCATGACGTACCAACATGAATTGTTTTCTAAAAGCTAACATGAAATAACAATATTTAACAACTACTACTCTCTTATCATGACATCTTATCTCTATCTGATATATTGATTTGCGATTCATATATGATGTTTTTCTTTGTATTTGCTTATCCATTACATTTTTTTATTTCAGATTTATCATATGATGTATTTATGCAATATAAAAGAACGAATATATGTAAATTTTTATGAATTTTTTAAAAACATCTGCTAATAATTAGTCCAGTCAACGTTCAAACTTCAATTTTGCATATGTCATCTTTAAGTAGTTTCTAGGCTTTTCTAAATGTGTTTCTTATTCACATGGTTTTACAAGCAAGGTATGCAAGCAAATTTGAGCTGAAAATTTTTTTTTAGCCTTTAAGGAGAATTGGCATTACACTTTTTTAAATTTAATTTGTTTAAATATAGTAGTTTCAACAAATAAATGTTTGTTTGTTCTTTGTTTTTTTACTTATTTGTTTTCAGATTCTTAAGAACTTGGCAACTTATGTAAGAAAGTTTTTTTTTTTTTTTTAGTGCAATTGGAAAGAGCTGAAAGTTATTTTTTAGAGCAATTGAAAAGAACTACAGTGTTTTTTTGTTACTTCACACAGTATAACTGATACTGATTTGAGTAAGTTTACTATTTTGTTTTATTTGATATTGGATTTATTTGATATTTGATATATGTTATATTAGATATATATTTTATGTATTTAACATGGAAAACTGACTGTAATTTGTTGACACAAAAGTTTATAAACATAAATCTGCCTATATTTCAGTTTATTTTATATTTCTCTGTATCTTTATAAATATTCTTTCTTAGAAAAAATAACAGACTAGAAAAAAATAAATTCTTTTTGAAAGTAGTTGAAAAAAATGATGATGTATTTCCATATTTCATTGTGTAAAGTGTAATACCACTTTTTAAAGGTATGTGAATAGATATATAGGGGAACATGGGGCAAGATGACGACTGTTTCGAAAAATGCCTTTATCTTAGTCTGTCCCAAAAAATAAAACTTACCTTTAGCTGGTGATGTAGCGATGTAATAAATCAAGTCAAACGAGGATAAAAAGTTTTTTTTTCAATGTCGGAAAAACTTTTTTAATACTTAGCTTTCTTCACAAAAATAATATTTAAAAAAAAACCATTGATAAATCTAGTAAAATTAATCTACTTCCCTTTCAGCTAAAGTCAACTGTTATATTTAGTTTTGCTTAAGAGATAACTGTTGGTCGTCATTTTGCCCCACTCGTCATTTTACCCCATGTTCCCCTATATATATATATATATATATATATATATATATATATATATATATATATATATATATATATATATATATATATATATATATATATATATATATATATATATATATATATATATAATTAATTTAGAGTAAAATATACTGATTGACATTGCTTCATTTTTTCATACAAGATTGTGCATTTATTATTTTTATGCATTAAGGTAAAAATAATTTTGTGCATTGTAGTCTAGATTCTTTTTTAATTAAAAATAATTGATGTAAATAAATGTTGATCACAATTTGTAAAATTCTTTTACGTTCATTTATTCAGTTGCAGCGATAGTAAGATTACTGGATATGTTTAATGATAATAGTTAAATTGAAATAGATAGTATTAGGCTCAATGAAGTTGTTAATGTAAATGCTTATAGGCAACTTGAAAATAGTAGTCAAATGAAAAAAATAGATCATTTCTAAGAAATATTTTACGATTTGCTTGCTATTTTATGGTATAATTGTTTAAATTGTTTAACTATAATTGTCCCTCGATTGTTCAAATATTGTAATAAATAAAATCTTTTCAGTCCAAGTATTTAAGTTGTGGTGTTATTTGCCAGTGTGTTGTCTAGCCTTTTTATAATCTTTTTTAATTATTCTGTAGTCACGGAATATATATTTTCTGTTATTATTATCCTAATTCTACTAACAATAAAATGCAAATAGTACTTTTGTAATTAAAAATTGTAATTTTTTTTTAATTTAATTTTTTAGGTATTTGCAGGCTTTACTTGACTCTCCGTTTCTGGTACCTGTGTTGTGACAGATTTTAAAAAGAACTCAACTGATGTTGATGCGGTCTTCGTCGTTAACTATAAGCAATGACGTTGCTGATAGGGAGTCAAAGTTAAAATATTTATAGATAAATTTGTATTTAATTTTTTAGATAATATATCAAGTTATTAATGTGTTTTTATTGTTATTAATGATTTAATAACTCATAACCCGTATTACGGGTTTCTTATTGCTAGTCATTTTCATTATGTTATGAATTCATATTAGTTAATAAAATTGTATTGAATATTCTCTGATTATCGTGTTTTATACGTGTTTAAATGCGAGTTTGATACTCAGTAGGCGTCGTATTGTATACCTGTCTTTATACGCATCTGATGTCTATTTTTAATGCGCGTTTGACACGATAAAATGGCTAACAAATATTCGTAAATAATGCGTATTCTGGAAAGTTTTAAATGCGCATGTAATACCAGGAAAATATCGTATTAAATATTCTCTGGTTATCGTATTTTATACGTGTTTACAAGAGTTTCAAATGCGAGTTTGATACTCAGTAGGCGTCGTATTGTATACCTGTCTTTATACGCATCTAATGCGTATTTCTAATGCGTATTCGACACGATAAAATGGCTAACATACATACCACATCGATACGTATTTAAACGAGTTTCTAATGCGCATTTACAACTAAATTTGCCGACTGGGTCTTATCTCGATGCATACGTCTTTCACCACGATCTGCTGAGTTATGCAGTGAAGCGGTGATGGCTTCGTTAACATCTGTGTCTGTAGCAGTTTTGCAATGCCTTTGAACAGCAACTAAAAATAGTTTATTTTTATTTATTATTTAGTTTATACAAAGAAAAAGTTCATTTATTAAAGGATAGTGTAAATTTTATTAATAATAATAATGTATGAACTTTGAAAAATGATGCACTCTAATGTAATAGCTACTATACTTGAAATAAACTTTACAAACCCCTCAATAGAATATTTGCTTGACCGTTTCCCAGAGCGACAACAATTCATCTGTAATTCATCAGTTATGAAGACATTCAAAATGTTTCATACTATGTCCGATATATATTTTCCACCTGCTGTTGCTAGCCAGTTAATCTAAATACAGAAAACTCAACTATTTATAATAGTTGAGTTACATTTAAACTATATTATAAATCAAAAGTAATTAAACAATACTAAAAACACAAAACTATATAAATACATACATATATACATACAAATATATAATTACTAATAAATATGATGATATAGTTTATTAGTAACTATTTATATAATAAATATTATATAATATTTATAATTTAGTTTTTTTAAAATTTTTCTATAAATTTTTAATTGATTTTCAATAAAAGAGAACAGAAGTTCTACCTAAAAGTTACAACAAAATTTAGTTAACATTTTCTTAATATTTGAGTAAAACTTACTAACAGTGAGGTCATTTCATCATCCTGACATTGCAACAACATCTAACTCTTCTACGTTACTCGCTTTCTTAAATAAACTTTCATCAGTATGACCAATTGGCATACGTTCTATCAGATGCTTTATTTCTTTTCTTGTAGAAGTTACAGATTTTATTAAATCTAATCAAATATTAATCATTCTGAGTATTAAAAAGAGAAATAAACTAATATACCTATTTAAACAGACTCACCTGTAAGTAGGTTTGCAATGGAGGTCAATCTGTATTTAATTGACTTTGTGATTGGTGTGAGGGTGTGAGTAGAATTTTTGGTGTGAGCAATGTGAGGGGGTGGCAAAAACTCCTGAGATGACTAACACAAAAACATAAGAAATTTTAGAAAATATAGTTTTCTAGTTTATTACATTTATACAAATATTTATAATTTGATTATCTTTAATTATAGTTATACTACTTAACAACAAACAAATAAAGCTTACTGAAGGTAAATTTTTTTCTTCGGGATCATTTAGTAATGACATAAAGCTTTCACTAGAATTTCCTTGGTGTTGTCTCAAAATGGTCTCCTTGGTGTTGTATCTCTCTCAAATCATTCTAGTTATTTTTAAAATTTCTATATCTAATATTAAAATTAACATATTTTAACTTAAATTATTTTTATCAAGAAACATGTTTAATACTTTAATATAAATAATGGGTTTCGCAAAGTTATAAGTATACGTTTTCAAAGTTATAATTGCATTTATAAAATTAATTTTAACCCTTAAATTTTAAATATCAATGAAAAAAAAGTACGGAAAACAATTACAGAAGAAACTAAAAATACGATTATTTCAATGAGTAATTGTAAAAAATATTCAATCAAGAAAATATCCAATGCTTGTAATTTAACTCGAAATGCTGTTAGTCGTGTTTTAAAAAAAATAGTGATAATACCCTTCACGTCATCTACAGTAAAAAGAAAAGAAAGTTATAAAACCAAAAATTCTATAAATACAAACATTGAACAGACATTATTTAATTTCGTGGTCTGTAACAATGCCGTAGTTCATAAAGAAATTCAAACGCAAATTTAATAACAACATGATAAAAACATGTCGATCTTGTTTGTTTCACGTAAATTAAAGAAATTAAATTTGACACGAAAAAGATTAGCAATCATTCCTCAAGAAAGAAACACCATGGAAAGAATAAATTAGATATCAATTTTTGCGAAGTTGCTAGAATTGTTAACTCAAATTTATTTTTTCAAGACGAAACCGGATTCAATAAACATACAGTGAGCTCATATAGCTATTCTCCAAAAGATACAAAAGCATACTTGAGATTTCGTGCAAATAAAGGACAGAATGTTAGCCTCATGTGCACAATTTCCAATTTCCATTCTTTGCAGTAAATCCAAATAAAATTCTTATAATAGATAATGCAAAATTTCATATAGCAGCTGCAGTATTTCAATTACTAAGAGAAAAAAATATTACTTACAAGTTTTAAACGCGTAAAGTAGTACCATACTCCCCTGAATTGAACCCAATCGAAGAGTTCTTTTCAATGTTAAAATCCAATTTCAAATCCATAAGAAATGCTAATCCCGACTGATGAAGAAACTCTAGAATATATTTTATCGCCTGATAATAATTATAGTCAACAGCGCTATGCCTTTTATATAAATATGAGAAGATGGTTGGAAAAGGCAATAAAAAGAAAAAAGCTTATTTAATTAAAATGTTTGAAATAATTTGTTTATTTTTTTTAATAATTTATATTTTTGCATACCTTTTTAAAAAATTATGATTAAATAATGTATACTACTTTTTAAAAATTATGGAAAGTATCTAATCTAGAAAAGTTATTGATATATAACACTATGCTAAATTAAGTAAAAATGTAAAGAATTTTCACTAATTAATCGCTTTTTTTTTTTAAAAAAAAAAAAATTATTGATTGCTATGCTGTAATTTAATTTAATATTTTGCGCAATACTTTATATTTTTTAAAGCTAAAAAAAACAATTTCCAAAAAAATATGTTTCCTCTAAATTTCTCCGCATTTATCAACTGCAGGTAAATGTTTAACTGCATTTGATAAAATTCGTATTTTGTATCTTTCCAAATTGGGAAAGATACAAAATACGAAATATTTCTGTCTCTTGCGACGCATTCCTCTCAATGAAGTAATGCTACATTTTGAGCACTTGTTGTTTCCATTCAACCATTCCTTTGGAACGTATTCCACAGTATTTTCATTCAGGAAATGAACAATATAAAACATATTTTTACACTGTAAATTATATAAACAATAAAAACTGTTTATGCACATATAACTCTTGGAATGAGAAAGGTCAGCAAATATCATTTATACATATATATCAGGCGCGGAATCAGCTTTTTTTGATGTTTGAGCTAAATTCCTAACATGGAACAAACTCCGAAAATTTATGTTTATATTTTTGTCAAGCAAGAATGGTTTTCAAAAAATTGCGATGATGGAGTCTGGGAACGAAAAGCCCTAAAATTTTGGCCACAATTGCCCCAACAAAAGAGCAACAAGTTCGTAAATTATTTTTTGTACCATTATTAAATAAATTTATATTCATCGATAAATTCTAAACTTCATACAATAATCTTTTAGCGTTCAAAAATTATGACCTTA
>NC_088928.1:13462500-13585000 GCF_038396675.1 Hydra vulgaris
CTCAAATAACTCTTAGAGACTGGTTGACGAGAAAGAATAGATCACCAAAATATAAACTAGGTCGAAAGTGCATTATTCCCGAAACAGTAGAACCTGAGTTGAAGCAAGAAATAGGATTTGGTACAACAAAAATACAACTTAGAAAATATGTGCCATCTTGATGTTGCTCCTAGGAAATGTGAAAGTTTGAGTTATGGTAGGCTAATGCGATTCAATACTGAAACTGTTCAAAACTTGTTTACTGAAATTTACAATCTTGTTGACAAAGTCTACCAAAAACTTAATTCGGCACACGATCCTGAATTGATTTACAACGTCGATGAATCTGGATTGCAATTAACAATAACTGGCACTCATGTAGTAATGGCAAAAAAGGAGCAAAGCGTCTACACACAGCTACTCATGCAGATAGAGGAGAAACTGTTACTGTAGCTGCATGTTCAAATGCTACTGGAACCAATTGAGTTCCACCTATGATTTTGTATAAAAGAAAAAATTCAAAACATGAGTACGGGGATAATTTTCCACCTGGAAGTATTTTTCGCATGACTCCAAAAAGATATATCACTAAAGAAGAACTTTGTATATTTTTGCGTCATTTTAACCAGCACCGATTACCAGAAAAAGCTTTGTTGATTTTCGACGGAATTTGTAGTCATTTGGATATTGCTGTAATAGAGGAAGCCAAAAAGTTAAACATCCATATGCTTCGTCTTCCAGCGCATTGTAGTCACGAACATCAACCTCTGGAAAAAAGCATTTTCAAACCATTAAAAACGTACTGGAATGTTTCCATTGATAATTTCCGAAGAAACTTTCCTGGACGATCACTGTCAAAACTGCAATTTCCACTATTATTTACTGAAGTATGGTTGCGTACCGCTACACCAGCAAATGCCATATCAGGGTTCAGATCAACAGGAATCTATTCTTTCAACCCTAATATTATCCCCCAAGTAGCTTTTGCTCCCAGTGAAAATTCTAATTGCATAAACGTCAATAATCCTGATTTTGACAAGTTTAGTACTTTGGAACTGAGACGCCCAGGCCATGTCAAACAAAAATGGCCACGAAACATAATTTGAAAAAAACTCGAAAATCATCAAAAGAGAAGTAAGAATGTCAAAGATACGTTTTGTGGTGATTGCGGACTTTTTTACAACAATAAAAGAAAAAAAGATGATTGGATTCAATGCGTCGGATGCAAAACTTGGTTCCACGAACACTGTGAGACAGGAAGCATCATAAAAAGTGGCCTACGCACTTTGTGCAAAGTAGGGTGTACATCAATTAGCAAAAGTGACTAAACGATTAGATTTGTAATAAAAAGTTAAATAAATAATATGATTATATGAATAATGATTCATTTTTTATTCGTTTCTTTAACCTAATCTGCGTCATGAATAACGAAATATAAAAAAAGTGTGAGTGGCGATATTGGACGCATATGAGATTTATATCACCATTAGTAACATTTTAAGAAAAATTATATTTCCTTAAAATTATTTCATATTTCTAGAGCTAAATAATCATACTACCTAATCAAGAAAAGATTTTTTCAAAAATGTAGAGTTTACATAATAATAATCAACTAAATATAAAAGGGTTGCGTTATTAGACTACTTTACCATACATGTAGCACAAAATACACTGAGCAACACATATACATATATTGGATATACAAAAACAATATTTCAAGTATTATTTTTAATAAAAAACAGTTCTTACTTTATGTTTACAAAATTTATGCAAAAAAACGGAGCCGTTTTCTTGCTTATTTAATAATTACAAAATTGCGGTATGAGAGTCTAGACCAATAAATATAAACCGATTTCAACCAATCAAAATAATTTAATTATTTATTTCCGAATCGTGTTTTTAAAGATTTGAACTGAAGTACCGAATTTTATAAAATTAAAAAAAACTAGATTTAGTTTTAAAAATCCTTTAAAAAATAAAACTTATTTGTGTTAAAAAATTTCCATTGTCTACATAAGCGGTATGTCATTGGTTTTATTTTATATAAAATTTATTGGTTATCAAAACATTATTATTATTATGGTTTTTGCGTTTGTTTGTTTTATCTATGACTTTTGCTGTTTTTTCGATAAGAGTTTATTTAGTTGTTGTATGAATATAATGATCCAATTATAAGGATCTATAATTGTATCATTATGTTTATACCAGAGTGTCATTTATAATTATTTGTATTTCTTAGATTGAATAAATTTTGTTATTTAAAAATTACCCACCGCCAGAAAACCTCTAATATCAAAATCAAGGTTGTTTTCCCATCTATTTGACTTTAAAACATCAAAATTACTCACTCCTTCAAAATGTTTTTGTTTTATTGGCAACGTTTTTGTCTAATATAATTTTAACAAGTTCGCCAAATTCGTTGCTTGCATGTTTTTTATGCTTTTATTATTAAATGGTCTAACTTGCAAAATGATATTATCTTCTTTAGTCAAAAACATTAAACATTGAATATTCTCAAGATAAAAACGTTAAAAAAAAAAAAAATTCTGGGCTATACCGTCCGTTACAAATAATACAGTTTTCTGATAATAAAGTTTTTCAAATAATAGTTACAATTAATACAGTTTTTATAAATGCAAATAATACAGTTATATAATAAATAAAATAAATAAGATAATACAGATTTTTGATCTTATTATTATTATTTTTTGTTTTGTTTTTGTTTGTCAAATAAATTTATTGAATCCGTAAAACACCATGTAAATATAAACAGTAGCAACAAGAAAATGCCATAATTTGAAGAGGAGGAAATAAAAGAAGAAGACATATTTCGCCTTACCTCAAACGTATGAAAATATAATATGATAAAAATAAAAAACACTTTGAAATATAGACCGTTTTTATAAAGTTTAATTATTATAATTGTTGAATAATTGATAACATGTAAATAATTTCATTCTTTATCTTTGTTCAAAATTTTTAAAACTTGCTTTTAAGTATTATTTATTAAAAACAAAAAGTTTATCGGTAGCTATCCCTAAAACATGTTAAACTTCTGTTATGCTTTTTTAAATGACTAACTACAATAAAAATATAAAAAATCATGAATCAAAAACTATGGATATTTCGTGAAATTAATAAATAATAATAAATAGAATTTCAAAGGAAAAAACTTCACACCGAGTTCTACGACTTCCCTACGACTACATAACTTAAGCTTTTTAAACTTTATTCTATTTTTTCACACTATAAACTTTGTACTTCAAATACAACTTAAAAGTACCTCGTTTATTACAAGTATCTTTGAATGTTCTTATTGTTAAGGTATCAAATATTGTTAAAATTTGTATATACTATTTAGTTAAATCATATTAAGAAAAAAAAAACTTACGTACTTTTTTTCCCATCAATAGCTTTTGTCTCAATTTGGACTTAAAATCATTAAACGTTGCAATTTTAAATTCATTAAACAGTATTTTATTTCATACTTTTGGTCTTCTAGTAAAAATCAGTCGTCAAAAAATAAATTTTGGGCTGAATTTAAAAATCTAGTTAAGTATCAGATCTAATTTATTTTGAATAGTCGATTAATTATTTTGAGAAATATGTTCTGATTAATTTTGAACATAAATATTAGAAAATGATAAATAACGGATGATGCGGAAGTTATCGGACAAAATAAAAACGTAAATAACTTATTTATAAATAAAAAAACAAAGTACTATTATACTTTTTTTAAATAAAGCATTTATCTTTTAATAAAAATATATTATTTTTTATATGAAAAAACACCACCATCTGCAATTGATCTCAATTTTGCTCTGACGCCTTTCATATGCGACTGTAAAAAGTTTAAATCAATTTCTTGTAGTTTTAGTTTAATGCGATCAATCAAAACTTGCTCTGTTGAAGCTTGCCAATCTCCCTCGTAAACCTTCTGCGCCAAATGTCCCCAAAAGATTTCAATTAGTCGTGCTTGAGGCACATTTGGGGGATTGGATTCTTTATCAACGTAATAGACATATTGGTCCATCCAATTTAGAGAATCTTTAGAATAATGAGAACTTGCTAAATCTGGCCTAAATAAATAGTTAAAGTCTCCATGATACATGTGAATAAATGGAAGAAGTCGTTTTTCTAAACATTCATTAATATAGATTGATGAATTGATCGCTACAGCCTTGGAAGTGCAAAACAATGGCTCGGACATACCACCTTCAGATATTTTTTTGGAAATTTCTCTTTTCCTATAAAACATAAACTTTCTGGGCATGTCTTTTTGCTGTTTGTGTAGTATCCAGAATTTCCAGGCATGTTGTCCCCTGCAAAACAAAAGTATTTTTCGTCATCGATGACTAGAAGCGAATTTGTGTTATAGAGTTAGTTAACTAGTTTCCTGCTTCTTTTCTTTGCCTTTATTTGTTGTTCTATAGTGTATTTTGGAGTCTTTTCACGTTTTCTATATTTAATATTCATTTTTTTTAACTGACGACCAATTGTCGATTGATTTACACCAAATTTAATACCTCTTTTTTTCTGACTGACCCCTTTTCGATTGTTGACAAGTCTCGTTAATTCGGCTTTCTTTTCTTTAGTCCAGGATGTCGGACGACCAGGGTGCTTTCTATCAGAAAACGATTGAAGAGTTTCAAGTCTTTTTAGGTTATTATATATATTTTTAGGTTATTCAAATGATTTTTTTTTTTATATTAGGTTTATTTACAAAAAACATTTTTAGTTGCTTTCGAAAAGATTCTCGTTCAGCTGCATTTAACCTCATTTTAAATAATTGTGTTTCAAATAATAAAGTTCATATTTTATAGAACGTTTATGCCTACGCATAAAACCACAAAAACTAATTACTATGCTCAAATAATGAAATTAGGATTTGTCCGTTAACTTCCGCATCACCCGTTATTCTAGTAGACTTTCATTATATTTGACTTAGTAAATAATTATTTAGAATGTTCACATTGGATTCTGACTGCGTGCTCTTGTTTACTAAAGAGTTTTTATACTTTTTTTTTATTTGTAGTGCAAAAAGCAATGTTTGCGTAATTAAGATGACAATGAATTTAAGTTTTTAAGACAAATAAAAGTTTTGAGCAAATTAGATTTAAAAATTTGAGCAAATTAGATTTAAAAAAGGATTTGGTCTTAAAACCAATGTTCTTTGAAATTTTAATGTTGGTGATCTCTCACGTCACATTTTCATCAAGGCGTGTACCGGGAAGTTTCAATGTGATTTCTCTTTTGATGTCTTATTTGCAATATAAAGTTTTAGAAGTTTTTAAGGATTAAAAAATATATATATATATATTTCATATATGGTTTATTTTAGTGATAATTTATTTGCACAAAGCCATTCAGTAATTTCAATAACTTAAACAAAATATTTATATCATTATAAACATAGAAAAAATTTGTATGTAATAAATTAATGTACATTTCATCGTATATATCGTCCTTTAACATCGTGCTTGTTTGGTAAGCAAGATACTACAAATTGTATGTTTTTTTTTTATGTGAATTGTATGTAATGATGGTATTTCTTTACTGATGCAACATTTTTTAAAATTCTTTTGCCTTTAAAGTTTTCAACAATAGCGTAGGCAAGGGGTACGATGAGAACAAATGCTGTCCCGAAATAAAAATTTGGGGCTGTTGACGTCATTTTGAAATTTAGCAACATAAATAGATTTTAAAATTTGCACCATAATGTTAAAAATTGTGAAAGGATTTCAAATTGCCAACGATATTTATTCATATATTTATTTTTTTAATTTTTTTTTCTTTATGAGAAGTGTATATAACACTTTTTTGTGCTATTGTAGTTATAAGGAAAGATCAAATAACTTTTATAGTAATCTCTATATTTATCTCTCAATAAAGAGACATCAACCTAGTTTTTTATGCATTCTCATGCTTCATTAGCGTATGTAAAGAAAAAAAAAGTAAAGAAGTTTTTAGCTTTTTTATAATAATATTGCTCAAGCGGTAAATAGTTTATTGAGGTAAATCATATTGCAAATGTCGTTCGTGCGACAAACATTTAATCTTGAAAATATTGAATTTTTAAATGTTTCAAAAGTCGTAATTTAAGTGTTCTTATTACCTACATAAGACCCATTTTAGAATATTCTTTTCCATTCCGCACTTCACTGAATTACAAAGACGTTTTACCAAAACAATAGCCTTAACTTAAATAACTTCTTGAGTTGGAATTGCTCGAGTGTCATCGTCAAAAGCATGATCTAATGTTACAAAATTTTTGACAGTTTAGTTTGCTTCAATATACCAAATTTATTTAAACTAATAGCTTTATTTATGCTTGAGGTCATAAATTTAAGCTATGCAAAACTGTCAACTTGATGTTCGTAAATATTATTATGCTCTCAGATTTCTTAATATTTGAAATAACATGGCATCTGATGTCATTAATGCTAAAAATAGCTCGAGCTTTTATTTTCAAAAAAAAAAAATTCTTTCCTGTAAGTAAGGAGCAGCATAGGAGTAAGACTTGATCCCTGGCGGTCATCACATTTTATTTGTAACATTCTTGTATTACTGTTATCATCTTTTATAGCATATTATTATTTATTGTATAAATAATTCGTGAATCATTTCGGTTTTTTTTGTTTGTTTTTATTTTCGGGCTTTTGCATAATAATTGATTGAGGATTGATTGAAAAATAAAACAGAAGGTTGTAGGTGAACCGCCGGAAAATATGATAGGTAAACCTCTTGTAACCTTAGCAGTTATTTAAAGCTTTATAAACTAAAAAAATCTTTTAAAGTGTAATTTTTTTAAAAGGTAAAATGCATTTTGATTAATATTTTAATTTCTTTATTTAAAAAAGCTAAGCTTTTAAATTACGCTCTTTTAATCTAATCACGTTGTACTGAATACGGCTCAAGTATGTTTAATAAAAGATGTTTTGCGTTAAAAATATTTGTAAAGGTTAAATGAAATTTTTTATTTTATTTAACCTTGATCGTTAACATTTTTGGTTCACAAGTTCTCTTTAAAAAATATAAACAACGTCATTTTAATCCACAAAAAAAATATTAAAACGTCATTTTAAATCCGACTAGTATAAATACATTATGTAAAATAGATTTTGTTATAATAATTGTTATGATTTTGTAACCAGATATGTTATAATACTTAAAGAACAAAATCAAAGAATGCAGTGTTTTATAGTTTTTAAGTTAAGTCATTTAAAACTTTGATTTTTTAAGTTGTTTCATTTCTTCGAGCAATGCGACATAATTGCAAACTCTAAATACCGTGTTTTACTTTTATAAAAATGATAGTTATTGAGACTGTTTGAACTTGTCAAAAAAGTTGACAAAAACATACTTATTAAAAAATTTAAGAGCTTGTAACTTTTATATTTAAACATAAAAATAATAATAATAATACAGGTTTAGTTTGTCCAAGTTTAAAACATTCTACCTAGATAATGTATTAATTTACATGCATGGTTTTACAAGCTTTGTAATTTGAATAATTTTATTTTGCGTGTACTAGCCCATGCTTTACCTTGTATATGCACACTAAAAACAAAAAAGTAGAAACTTCTAGCTTAAGGTAGAATATGTAATATACCCTTAATTTAGGGTAAGTGGGTAATATAGGGTAGGATATGTGATATATGTGGTATAAAATTTACCTTACCCTACGTAAGGTAAATTTTATACCTTTTGAGGAAAAAAATTTTACTTTTAAGGTAGAAAATTGTATGAAAAGTCATTGTTTTTAATACAATTTTCTACCGCAGAAGGTATAAAAATATTCCTTAGGGTATAAGTTTCTTTAAGGGTATATCGCATATACTGCCTAATGTAGTAATTCATTCCTATTTTTTTTAGTGTGTGAGAAAGGACAATGGACTAAAGGAAATTTTTTTTCATAAACTATAATCAGGAAGCAAGCCAGATTTATATAAAATGTCTATTGCAGATAATGTTTATGATTCAATGTGCCCTATATTATTTCTCCTTGACAAATTTTCATTTATTTTCGCACTATGAAACTTTGTATAACTTTTCGTTATATCATTATGTAAAGTTGGTGCAGAAAGTTCAAGAACATTCTATGGGAATTATGGGATTTCTTTTTATTAATAGTTCTCGATTAATTTAATTGTAATTATGTATTTATTGGTTTTTGTAACGCAGAAATGCAGAATGTAAAACTTACACTTTCCAATTCTTCTAAGAAGAACTGATTATTTAGTATATCGTCGTTGGCCAGGTAATATCTCACTTGTGTAAAAAGCAAAATTTTACAGGAGACTGAAAAAACTATATATTTCAATGAAATGAGGATTTAAAAGTAAGAGTAAAAAACAAATAACTAACAAATTATATTATAATTTGTTAGTTATTTGTTTTTTACTCTTACTTTTAAAACCTCATTTCATTGAAATATATAGTTTTTTCAGTCTCCTGTAAAATTATTCTTTTTACACAATTGAGATATTACCTGGCCAACGACGAGATGATGCTTTAAAAGCTGATAATAAGCAAGACGAAGAAGAAGTTGAGCATGTCTTGTTAGCAACATTCTCTGTAGATGTTTATACCGCATACGAACTTTTTGTAAAACAAAAAATAAATGTTGGAGAATAAGTTGATGTATTTTTGCCCGGCTTGAAACGATTGGCTTATCTAGAAAAATTGTCAGAAGAGCCTGTTCAATCAGCGTTTGTCGTTGGATTGCCGGAGAATTTATCATCAAGATTTCAAGTCGTTACGGATCTAATTGATATTATGTTATCCAAAGTAGGAGCTGCTTTGAATCGTGTATGCGTAAAAATCATCATTGTAATGGATCAGTGGTTGTCATTATTGAGGTTGATGGTACCCAAGTACAAGAGGAAGTTAACATGATGTTTGGAATGTGTTACATTAAATTGCTAGAAGGAGTTTTTATATCCCCGTCTGGTATGACAATGTTTGGGTTAAGCTCGTGTGGAATGGCAGTCTCAAAGAAAGATAAAGTCAATAAAATTGAAATAAAAAAACAAGATCATGAAGCAATATTTAATGGTGTCGAATGGGAAGTTAAATGGAAATGGAGAGATGGAGAAGGTCCCAACCAATTATTTAACAAAGTTGCCCAATACGTCATACCAAAATATGCAGAACAAGAAACATGAATAGAATATGAAAACAGAATATGAAAACAGAACATGAAAACGAATTACGGGATTGGATCAATCGTAAATGGTTAATTGAATATAACGATAATAAGATGGGACTACCCAAAGGGCAAACTCCCTTAATGGTTGTTATCCAATGAAATAAAGATATCCGTTTTGGACTTGAGAGAAGCTAACAGTTTTGTTGAGACGTATACAAGCGATGCAGAAGTGTGTGTTGAGAAGCTGAGGAAAGGAGAAGTATGGGAAACAAGCAAGCAATTATTGATTCACGCATTTCCAGTTAAAAACTGAAGAATCTCTTTGGCCATTATAAACAGTGGTTTTTCAAAGCAAAAAGTATTGTTTGAAACGGCTTAGTTTTGGATTAAATGTTGCTCCAATGATCATGAAATTTGTCGTGAGTGCCATTATTGATTAAGACGAATTCGTGAAGAGGGGAGCATCCGCCTACGTGGACGACATTTTTGTCAATGAGGAAGTAGTGAGTTTTGATTATGTTTGAAGACAAAAATGTGGTTTGGAAAATAAGGAAGGTAAGCAGATTGGATGTAATTGGGTTCGTATATTGGGATTATGTGTGTACAAGGTTGGTGGCAAGTTGATGTAGTCCAGAGAGAATCGAGTTGATGCGATTCCGAAAAAGTTAAACAAAAGAGTAGTGAAAATGACGTTCGATATGTACGAACCAAGGGAAAACTAAGCGCTAAAGAAAATTCGGAAGGGTGGCCATGGATACCACGTATTTTGGAACAGAAAAATTATCTTTTGTGAGCGAGGAGCCCCGTCTTAAATTTTGACAGGTAACGAAGCAACTTTTAAGACTAAGGAGTTGAAAAGTTTTCTTGATGGTTGGGGAACGCGCATTAAGTTTCGAGCTACTTATTATCCGGAAGGAAATAGAATAGAAGAAAACATCGTACAGTTAAGAGAATTGCAGAAAGATTGAAAATGTCAATACCGAAAGCAGTATATTGGTACAATGTCTCGGGCGACAAAAACAATGCAAGCCCGTTGGAGAAAATATACAGGTATCAAATTGACGTAAAAGAATTGAGAAAAGATAATTTTCCGGCAAAAGCTCACATAAACGAAATTTTTAAAAAAGGTGATAACGTATGGTTGAAACCACCAAATGCAAAGTGCCAAACTAAGTGGCAGCCAGCAAAACTAACTGGAAATATTTCAAAACAAGTTGTATAAGTTAATGGCGTTCCGCATCACTTAAAACATATATGACTCGAACATGCTATTCCTAAAGTCGAAGTAGAAATGAACACAGACACTGGTCGTGATAACGCGGAAAACCATGTTGAGCAAACTGAAAGCGTGGTGGAGACGAGTCAAGCAGACGTGCTACAAACAAATGGTGAAGCCGAAAATGGATTCCAAGAAACAGAAGCACCGTTGCCACGAAGTATTCGAGAACAACGCATGCCCCAAAAATACGACAAATATTATTTGTATGATCCCTACGGACCAAGATGGAGTGTAAAGTTAGTGCAAAAAAGTTCAAGAACATTCTATGGCAATTACGTGGTTTCTTTTTATTAATAGTTCTTGATTGTTTTAATTGTAATTATGTGTTTAGCGGTTTTTGTAAAGTCAATTTTGTAGAAAGTCATTTTATATAAATTGATGTAGAACTTTTGTAAAGGTGAGTTGAATTCAGATTAATAAATAAATTTTTGGAAAGAAAAGAAGTTTTGTTTCGAGCGAGAAAATTACATATTATGAGATAAGTAAATATACTGTAAAATCGCCAAAGTTCGGTTACTTACACTTTGAACATTCATATCTCAGGCATAAATTGACTTTTTTTTTTCTTCCTAAATTATACAGACAACTGTATCATTAATTTATTTGTAAAAATAAAGTAGTAAAAATAAAAATTATCATTCAATATTTTATTCCAAATGAGAACATATAGCTTGTCCGAATTTTCGATACCATCTCATAAGTTCGGTTACTACGAGGGCTGTCGAAAATTGTGAAAATGCATGTCCGGGTACCCTTTAAACAAACAAGCTGTTACCCAGGTATCCATTAAAAAAAATACTTTTCATAAAAGTTGTTCTTAGAAACAGTCAATAAAAACTTTTAATTTACTGATTCCATTTATTTAAAAATCTTTTTCTAAATTTTATTTCACTTTAAGTGGCTTAACGGGCTTGGTGGCGAATTATTATTCTTTTCCCCCCTGCTATTTGTATTTATTTTATGTTTTACGGCTTGAATAAATTCATATGGCAAAAAAAGAAAATACAAGCGTCTCTACTGTTTCGAGAAACAAAGGTGCAGCCGTTTCTTGACCACATGCGCAGCAGTCGAGAAAGTGTATTCTGACGATACTGAAGTTGCATGTAAGCACATGTTCTTGTGTGCTGAATTAGCATAATTATATCTTTCATCTTTCAGGTTTTGAAAGAGTTTTGTCCAAGTGTTAAATTAATAAACAAGTTGAACAAATAAAGTAATTATTTTATTCAAAAACTATTGATTATAAAAAAATAGGTCTGTGAAACAAATATGTAAATGATTCTAAAATTGCTAATAGGAAAGACTTCCTTGCTTTTTTCATCGGAATCGTTCTTAAGTGACGCAAGGCTAAATTTAACTAATAGATAAAACAAAAAAGATCAAAAGTTTTCCCTTGCAGAGATTTTAATTTAACCAAAAATAGAAATAGCCCTCAAGTCCGGTAAAAATCGCCGCGTAAAAGTGCAAATGATCTCCTACTTCTATTCATTAAACGTTTAGTATTGCGTTGTTTATGGACGATCTCATAACATTTTTCAGAGAAAATAAAAGAAGCGTTTAAGTTATTTTTTCGATTCTGAGTATTTAAACCTAATAAAGCTAATAAACCATGCTGCATTAAAATAAAAGAACTAAAAGTTTGATTAAAAAATGATCTCTCGATCTATTATTAAAAAAAAACAACCTTGAAGGATTCTCAAACATTGTTGTTTTTTAGTGAACTTGACTTTATGTGGAGGATTTAAATTATCTGATATTTAAGTAATAGACATTGTTTATGATTAATTAAACTAATTTCCAATTAATTCAATTTTAAGACATAGTTTATGTCACTGTTGATATCAGCTTCACTGGTTAGAATGTTTTTAATAATAGCTCCAAAACAAAAACCAAAAAGTGACTTAATTGGAAATCTAAAATATATGAAGTAAATCGCTAATGATTAAATATCTACAAAAGTTTTCACATTTATGAACTTGCTAATTGTTAATTGTAATTAATCTTGTTAATTGTTACCAGTTAATTCAACCTCAAAACTAGTTATTAGATAATTCAGGTAAAATATATTTATTGCATTTTGCGGATTTACAATTTGCTTTATAGTGACAAAAATCTCATCTATGTTGTCTTTTTTGTAGGATACGTTCTGCTTTCTCTTAAAGTTTTGATAAAACCCATTAATTTAGAATGATTAACCAGATTACCATTTATTTTTTATCAGATTTTAACCAGACCACCATTATTTATTATCAGACTAACCAGACACCATTTATTACGTATTAATTTAAAATTACCTACCATTTCACCTTGAAATATTTTAAAATATTTGAACAATAAATTGGGTTGAAAAATATTTGAACAAATATTTGAAAGTTAATTAATTTTTATTTGTACGTCTTAAAAATAAAATTTACTATCATTAGTTTTACATGGATTTTTTTAACTACTGAAACTTGTGTTGTATATTCAATACATTATATTCAAAGTTAAAAACAGAAATCTTGCTAATTCGTGCTTTAAATTTCGGATAGGATACAGTTTGCGTTAACACAACTTCTCCAATACCACACGGTAAATTTTCTATAATTTATTTTGCCTAAAATATGTTAACTTCCGAATTTTTTAAATAAATAAAAAAAAAGGGTAAATTTTACTGCCTCTCTTACCAACAAGACATGGGCAAGAGACAAAAGAGTTGAATATCCCACGTCTCCTTTATAATTTTTTAATACGTTTCTGATTGCTTAGCAAAGTCTTTAACGCACATTATGTACCATACTTTTTTTGAATTTCTTCCAAAAGAAAAATAAAATATACATTACATTATATTTGCGTTTTCTGCGGCAAAGGGTGCACCTGCAAAGGGTGAGCGAGTTGACGGGTGAAGAAGTTGCTCTATTAAAGAGGACTGAAAAATGACTGTAATAATACTTGCTCTCTTGTATTTTTTTCTAAATCTTGATTATTTCAAGAAATAAACTTTTCTTCTAAATTAAAAGAACCAAAGATTACTTATATAGATTATACTACCATCTATATATAGGTGCTTATATAAATTAGACTAACACCTATATATATGTGGTAGTACGATCATACTACCACTACCTATACATATATAAATCATACTACCACTTATAAATAGGTGGTAGTATGATCAATATATGCAACCGTTGGTTTTTTTTTATTCAGAAGAAAAGTTCATTTCTTGAAATAACCAAGATTTAGAAAAAAATACAAGGGAGCAAGTGTTATTACAGTCAGTTTACAAGTGTTATTACAGTAGAGTTGTTTCGTACCTCTAAAACAGTGCGAACCCTCCATCCATCAATTTGCCCTGACAGACACACCCTTTTATGCTGAAGACGTAAACATAATAGTAATAGTAATATATTTAAATAAGTCCTCGTAGATAAAATGACAAATAATTAAAAAACAAAGAAACAAAACCAACAAATTATACAAAAATTTATGGTTTTTGAAATACAAACTTTAAGCAAAAAAAAGCAATTGTTATTTCATAGCAAGTAAGTTGGTATTAAAATAGGGAAAAAGGAAAAAAAGATTGCTTTTATTTAATTAAAGTTTACATCTATGACAAATAGTATCTAAAAAGCCAATATTTGTAGCTGGTAAAGTACGAATTAATTAATAAACGTGCAGCTCACCTTCAGTAAAAGATGTATTGGTTGCAGCTGTAGAAAAAAAGTACTTATCAATACTATTCTTAAATGCGTTAACTGACGGAACCTTTTTGCATGCTGACGGCAAGTTATTCCAATCGTTGACAGTACGATTTGTAAAAAAATTGTGACGAGCATTATTATATGTGAATTCACAAATGTAATTTATATTTTATTTTTCATTTCTAGAAATGGAATTATTAGTTCACTATATTTAATTACCTCCATTATAGCTATAATAAATGTAATTGAATATAGTGAACTAATAATCACATTTCATGTCTAGAAATCGTCTGCAAAATCTACATACCTACATGAAACTATTGTTAATCCAAAAAATATTATGGTAAAAAATTTTAACTTCTTCCAATAAAAGTGAATTAGAAAATCTTTTTCAAAGAAAAATAAAAAATAAAAAAATAATGTGAACTATTGAGTTACATACACTTAAAGCATTTTTACATCAAATTTCATATTTTGACAAAGCAAACAAAAAACTCTAAAATTGTTAATTAAAATTGTATTGATAAGTATTTAAAAAGATATAAAATAGGATATATTAAGTATTGTATATCTAATTAGATTTTTTACAAATTCTTTTTATTTAATTAAAATCTTTTGTAGGACAAAATTTAATATTTTTTTTAGAAATGTTTGTCTATCACGCCGCGGATACTTTACATTGAATTGCTTGCAGCTGCTTCTTGTTCTATGCGCGATATCCGATAAATATATGTTACAAAAGGGAGATGGCTGAATAAAAATATCAGAGAACAAATAGAGAATAGTTTTCTTTTGCATTACTTTATAAATGATTGATATGTACATGGCATTTGCGATAATTTTTTTATAATTTTTTTTTGTTTTTTCATTATATATAATGATATAGTTTTTAGTGATTAGCAATAACATTGTTATATTGTTATAGTTTTATCGTTTAAGTTAGATTCTCTACTTTGAATTAATATTACTAAGCATTTTAAGTAATATTTTTAAAAACATTTTTAAATTCTTTGAACCTATGCGTAAGTTTAGCTTTATGAATTTCGAAACTATTTAAAACAGTTTTAAGTGTGTTAATAATAATTAACATACTGTTTAAAATGTTAATATAAATATTAAATGTTAATATAAATATTGTTGTTAATATAAACATTAAGCTTAACATATATAACATATACAAGCTTAACATAAAATAATATATTTTAATATTATAAATGTTGTTAATATAAATATTAAACATTTGCAAAATTTTGAGTTTTACTCAAAAAATTATTTTTACATCAAGCTTCATATTTTGATCAGTTATCAAAAAAATGTATGTTTGTGATTTAAGTTATGATTTTTTTTCAACAAGTTTTTATATTTAATAATGATAATTTCAACAATGTTATATTATTTTATTATTAAGCTGTTATTTTAATTTTTTTTAATTGTATCTACAACATCAGTTTGTCTTCTAAACTTAATTGTTGTACAAAGTTATGCAAAATGTTCTGTAATATCTATTTATAACAAGTTATAATCTGCATTGATGTACTAATAATCTGCCCCTTTTTTGCTTTTTTTTTTGTTTAAAAATAATAAAAAAATTTAATAGATTTTTTGTTTTATAAAATGCATAATCTTGCTTCATATTATTTATATATTTTTTTCAGTTAAAAATATTATCTATAGAAAATATAAATGAGTTAATACATAACTGTTAAAGTATTTTATATCAAAAAGACAACAGGATCCAAAAAAGCAACCATGTCAGGGTAAAAAAATTTTGTGTTAGTACTTTTTAGTAAATTATATATAAAATACATGATTTGATAATTAAAATTTTTAAATTAGTACAGGACTAAAAGTTTTAACTTAAGCAACATTTTATTTATTGTTCATAACTTTGTTGTTTTTGTTCAAGTAGGTAAAAAAAAAATGTGATTAAATAGTTATAATTATATTTAAGCTCAGTATTGATTTGCTGTAAGCATATTTTGAGACCATTGTTTAACATTAAACATATTTAATTTTTATTATTGTTAATTTTTAATTTATTAACTATAATTTAAATCTTAAATTATTAACTTTAGTTCTAATCTTTTTTTTTTTTTGTATTTCACCTCCCCAAGGCGAAGAAGGCCACTACAGATGAGAAGGCTACTTGTGGTTAAAACCCTCTCCCAACTCTATAACTCCGAAACACGAACCTTGACGAACAAGGCCGCTGCTCGGAGAAACAAGTTAAGTGTGGTACTACCAGGGACGTGGTGGGAATCGAACTCGGACCCTCTCGCTTATGAAGCAAGAGCTCTACCACTACCGCATACCGCATCTTATTATATAAAAGATTATATATAATAAGTGCTATAACTGACAGATTTTTTTTAGTGTATAATATATACCAATTATTTAATAGATCACCAATTTTTTAATACTAAATAGATCTTTTAATATTAAATAGATTAAATAGATTTATTAAATAGATCAGCGATTGCTTACTCTTTTTGCTTAGTTGTTGTCTATAAATTACGTCCCTTTTAGGGACGTAATTTATAGATAACCCCTATTTATTTAAGATTTTAGGGAGGGGTTAGTAGTTTTGCGGCAACTCATATTGGACTTGTTGAAGAGTTACTAAAAAGTTGTGATGAAGAGGAGATGGGGTCAAAAGTTGTGTCATGTAATTTATAGATGACCCTTACCCTTCTTACATATGACTATTTGAGAAAAAGAAGTTGAAAAAATAAAGAATAATAACTAAAAAAAATAATTGCTGGTCTAGCCCAAACCCTTAGTTGATGTAGCGGCATTTCTTTGTATGTTCTACCTATTTGTCAGTTGATGTATGTACTAAGATATAGATATATAAAATATAAATATAGATATATAAAACATATTCAAGGTTAAGTTTTTTGATGTAATAATATGAAGACTCTTGTACATGTTACAGTGCTCAATATTATTAAATGATAGAGTTATATATATATTTTTTATTTAGATAAATAAAAACAACTGATTAGCAGGGCTTAAAGTTTCATGCCCGAAGACAATCATCAACCGTTAAAACAAACAAAAATTTAAACAAATCGTTAAAAAATTTGTATATTTTGGCAACAGTTTGTTTACGTTTTTTGTTTGTTTTAATGGCTGATGATTGCCTTTGGGCATGAAACTTTAAGTCCCGCTAATCAGTTGTTTTTATTCTAATAATATCTAAATTATATATATATATATATATATATATATATATATATATATATATATATATATATATATATATATATATATATATATATATATATAATTGATACCCTCGATAATAATATTGATACCCTTGTTATCAAGTATTATACCCTCGTTATAAAGGTTAAAAAACTGTTATAAAAAATAAAACTGCCATGTTATACAAAACTGTTTAAATTTACAAATTTAAATCAAAAAGTTAAAAAACTTATGTCACTTTTTGTGACATGTTTTTTAACACATGCGTTTTCAAAAGATGTTGCTACATAATTGCCATTTTCCCGGTTAAGACCTTTGTTGTAAAAGGTACTTATATTGTGTTGTATTTCCAACACTTCCTTCACTTTCCTGTTATAACTATTCGTTTCTATTTTAAAGGTATTGCGACCATTCCATTTCACCACAATAACCTTTGCCACAAGAGCATTCTAATTTATAAACCCAAGGAACTTAAAAAATTTCGACAATTGTTGGCAAAGAGGAGGCTGAGAGGTCAATAAAAGTTGATATCAGCAATGTTAGTTTTTTAATTAACTTAATTATCTAAAAAAAAGAGAAAAAAGGATTTCCATTTTGATTTTATTTAGGAAGAGGGGGTAATCAAATGTTGGCGTAATTTTATAAGGAGGAGTCTTTGAAGGTTTGACAAGTTGTTGAGAAGGGGGAGGGGAAGTAAATATTACCAAAAAATTGTTGACATAATTAATGGCCAGCACCCTATAGTAAAGAGTTTAAATTTACCATTTGTGATAAAAAATGGCTTTAATGGCTCTTTATTTAAAATTGACAAAATCAAATATACTTTACCTAAAAACCATTAAATTTAATTGAGGGACTAATTAAATTTTATCTTTTTTATAAAACCACAAAAATGCAACTTTATAGATTGGAATATTTTTTATTTTTATAATAAAACTAAAATCATTCTGATTGTTTTTTTTTTATTTTTTCTGTCCATGGTCTTTTTTACTATCCACATCCTCTGATAAATTAGTAGAATATATATATATATATATATATATATATATATATATATATATATATATATATATATATATATATATATATATATTTAACATCTTTGCTTCCAACAAGGCAGCAAGCAACCACTATTAGAGTTGGAAGTTACTGGAAGAGAAACAATGAAGTTTATAGAGCAAGATAGCGATTGACAGATGACTTAAAAGAATGCAAATTATCTGAATCAGGAATGTTAGATGAAGGAATCCAATTCCAAAGAACTAATGTTTGAGGAAAAAAATAGATGAATCAAAATTTTTGGAGCACTTAGGAATAGTTACAGAAAAAGAATAAAACTTAATTAAATGACAACATGCAATTAGTGCTGCTACATTGGATGATAAATATGCAGAGCATGCAAGGAAAGCTGCTACATCAACTGAGGGTTTAGATTAGGGCAGGCATTCTATCAATTGAAAGAAATTATTTTAAACTTTTTTTGGTTTTCTAAAATTAGTTTAAAAAAAATGATAAAATTTACATTTTATGGTAAAAATTAAAGACGATATATATATATATATATATATATATATATATATATATATATATATATATATATATATATATATATATATATGTATGTATGTATGTATGTATGTATGTATGTATGTATGTATGTATGTATGTATGTATGTATGTATGTATGTATGTATGTATGTATATACACACCTTATACAGAAAGTTTAAACGCACTTGTTTTTTTAACGTAAATAATACTTTTAAGAAATGATAACCTGATAAATTGATGAGATGTACTCTGTCTTTTTATGTTTATTTACACTATGGCTATAATTTATTAGTTTAGAGAAAGAAAAAAAATTGTACGGATATTATGAAGGAGGTGGAGGGTGATAAGAAAATTAACGGAGCAATTAACTCCTTTCAATTTTTTGAAATAAATTTTAAATGCACTTTGATAAGAAAACTTGTCACACTGTTTATTGAGAGATTTTTTATTGAAGTCTTTTGCATTTTTATCACTCAACAGCCTGTTAGTGTTAGGATATTTGGATCATTTGGATCCCTATTCTTATTTTATTTTGAATAAAAACCGCAACTACGATTTGAATCAATATTCAGTAATTTTTAACTGATCCAACCTTGTCAAAATATCATATTTTCATGGGTAAAAGAGCTGTTTTGTCAAAAAAAAAATGGCAAAACATTGGAATGCATAAAATGAAAATAAGTAATAGAGAAATTTGCAGATTCCTAAATATTTCGGAATTCAGCATTCATACAACAATAAAAAATTATTTATCAACTGGTAGTGTCAACCTTGTATTGGGCGTCCAAAAAAACTGACAGTATGCGATGAAAACATGCTTTACACGCTAAGCAGATGTAGCCCAAAATGGGAGTATCAACTTTAAATAAAGAAATCAATACTTCGCTGGTAGACAAAACAGTCAAATTACAATAAGTAAGTTATCATACAAGAAAGAAGTAGATTCTTTTCATGGTGTAAGAAATTTTTTGTTGACATTAACCGATCGCCAAAGACAAAAAAATGGTGCAAATGTATATATATATATATACACATATATATATATATATATATATATATATATATATATATATATATATTTATATATATATGTATGTATATATATATGTATATATATATATTCATATATACATATATACATATATACATACATAGATACATACATAGATACATACATACATACATACATACATACATACATACATACATACATACATACATATATATATATATATATATATATATATATATATATATATATATATATATATATATATATGTATATATATATTCATATATACATATATACATATATATATATATATATATATATATATATATATATATATATATATATATATATATATATGTATATATATATTCATATATACATATATACATATATATATATATATATATATATATATATATATATATATATATATATATATATATATATATAATATATCAGGCATAGCGTCCAGCAAAAAGCATTTTATGTATGCAAAGAGTGATTTAACATTACCCTACACTATGTAATGCTAAAAACTTTTTTTGTTTAATAATATTTAAATTATTCTATAGATATTTTTAGACAGTATTTTAATGGAGCAGTTAGTGTTTTAAAAATCACACAAAGTTGTGACAAAAGTTTAATTTGCAAATACATAAAATATGCTCATTATTTACTAATATAATATAATAAATTCAGATAAAAAAAAAACGATTTAATAAAATTTTAATAAAAGTTTTTTTAAGTTTATTTTAGCACAACTTATTATTATATATTATTCAATAAGCAAATTTTACTTTTTCAGCAGAATTATCTATTGTCTAAACCTATAAGGCTTTTATTCCATCTATTTATTTTATTTTACTAGAAATAAAATTCCTTGTAAACATTAAAAATATGTACAAAGCATACATTAAAATTGTTTAAATAATACAAGTGTTAAATAACACAAGCATATTTAGAAAAAAAAAAAAAAAATTTACACTAAACTGTTTCTTTTTTTTTTCACTATTTATAGTTTTTAGTTATTACTTACTAACTTTTTAAATTTAAAAAATAATTGTTATTTGCAAAATTGAAAATACGTATTTAAGAAATTAAACTAAATCAATATTCATTTAATTATTGACTAAACACGATTGTGTCAAATGTTAAGAGAATAAACAAATATTTTTATATTTTAAAAAACTGGAACCTTAGTAAACATTTAATAGCATTATTACATAATAACATTTCTACATTCTTTTGAATTAATTATTCAATTAAACTAGTTTGATAAATTGCAGAAGTTCAAATAAGTTATTAGTCGATAAAATATAAAAAAGCAATTTAAAATATATATATATATATTTAAACAACTTTAAAAAGTATTCTACACAATAGAGTGTTCAATATTCTTAAAAGAACAGAGCAATCTTTATATATATATATATATATATATATATATATATATATATATATATATATATATATATATATATTATATATATTTTTTTCAAACAAAGATATGCCGTGCAGAGAATTTTTTTCCCTAGAATCCTTAACGTGGAATATTGTGTATAGCATTAATGACAATATGGTCAAGTTCACTAAGTTGTTTATACACTAAAAGCATTATTGTTGTATGTCATTTAAAATGCAAAACAGTCATTTTTGAAAAAAAACAAATTCTTTTTTTATAAGCAGTTATTTCAACAACAACAAAAATGCTTTTAATTAAATAGGACTAACTGATTGGTTTCTTAAAAAAAAAATCAGTTTCTTTAAAAAAAAAAAATGTTTATAATTTTTTTCTTTAAAATTTTTTTTTAAATAAAAATGCTATCATGAAAAATGAATTGATAATATTCTGTCATAAATCTTTTTCTTAGTCAATGCTGTCTTCATATTAAAACTATTATTTAAAATTCAGTTCATACATTTAAACATTTGAAAAAATATATTTGAAAAAATAAAACATTCTTTTGTAATTTTAAAACTGCTTTTTTTTATTTTACTCAAGCTCGTATAATATATAAATATATATGATATAAAAAATAAGTTCATATAATATATATATAATATAAAAAAAAAAAATTGTATTTTTTTCATTTAAAATATTTAAATATATATATATATATATATATATATATATATATATATATATATATTAAATATAATATAAAAATATTTTGTGCTATATTATTTGTAATAATTTTAATATTATTTAACGAATTATATATTTTATATATTAATTATAATGAATCATATATTTTATATATTAATTATAATGAATTATATAAATTTGTCTCAATATGAGACAAATTTATATAATTCATTATAATTAATATATTCAAAAATTTCCTGCTAAAGATTACAGTAAGTAAATATAAAATATTTTTTATAAGCAGTAAAACTTTTATAGCTCAATGTTTGTCAAATTTTTTACAAATAAGTTAAGTTGTTAATAAATAAATAGACGGTCTGAAAACCCAAAGAAAATGCTCATCTAAAGAATTTTTTAACAGGGTGGTAAACAATGCTCTTTAAGTATATATTCTTGTAACATCAACACTACAAGCATATGCTTGTAACAAGAGTAAAATCAAATTTTTTATTTAATATATAATAATAAGCAATTTTTTTAATGAATAAAATATAGCTCGCACAAAAACTGAAAGCTCTCATAAAAAGCTGTTTAGAGAGGAAAGCTCTCTTTCTCTGCTCTCGCATTCATTTACTCCTGCAGAGGCCTATATATATATATCAGGGGCTATTCTAGACCATTTTTGACAGCGCCAACTGTTTTTGGGTGCTCCCCCTCCCCCTTCCCCCCTTCCCCCCTTCCTTCAAAAAAAAAACTTAAATAAACTTTTCCACATGTTTAATTGTAATAAAATTTTGAATAACTTTTATTTAAAGATTTAAAACTTTTCAAATTTAATACCAAAAAAACAGAATGAGGAGTCTTCTGTTTAGTTACTATGCAAATATTTAAAGAAAAATTATCAGCCTTTTTTTTTTTCATGTTCAAGTGAAAAATTATTATTTTATGAAAATATATATCAAATCTTTAAAATAGTTATGATTTGTTAAATATAGTTTAATAAATTTTTTCTCAATATTTTTCTTTTAAGTTCTTTATGAATATTATTTCTCTTTAGATTGATGTTTATAATATTTTAAATAAATCTTTTAAGTGATTTTTAGAGCTTAAGCACCTCAATAGGCTTCAACTAGAGCTTAAGCACCTCAATAGGCTTCAACTTACCAAATCTATACCAAATTTAAATGAATGGTATTATGATTTGGTCATAAACCATCTTGTTTGTTAGTTTATTAGTTTGTTTACATTTGTGTTGTTTACCTCAATAATTTAAAGAACTTTTTAAACATAAGATGATTTAAACAAAAATCTTTTTTTGATAATAATTTAGTTAATTAATTCCATGAATTATTGTTTAGACATTAATGGTTTATCTCAAGTTTAGTTCCTTTGATTATTTTTGTTATTTAGATAAATAAAATAAGAAAGTGTTTTGAACTTCAATGGTTCACTTTATTTTGTTAAATGTTTCTTTGTTTACTGTTGAAATTAGATCTTTTATAATTATGATGTATAGAGTTTTTTACAGTGTTGTTTGCATTAGGTCTAAGGTGAATGTTTATCTTTCTGCTCATTAAATATCTATTAAATAAAGAAGTTTTGTTAAGTAACAAAAGACCTTAAAAATACCATAATAGCTATGAGTTTGAAAAAAAAAAAGTCAAGTTTTTTTTCAAGAAAGAAACACAGTTCTAGCACAGAAAGTCTTGATGTGGATAAGAAAGATAGATCCTTTTCAATTGAATACAACAGTAAAACTCAAGAAGATAATATTTCTGTATTTCGTACAAAGACACTCAGTGAAATAGAAAAATATGTTAATGAGGTTGATCCATTAGAAAATAAATTGAATAAAAATTCAAGTTTGTTAAAATTAAATAAAGAGGTCTATAATGCTGCTACACTTAATGTCACTACAAAACCAAAAGGGTAACCACCAAGATTTTTAATTGTAGTTAGTTGTTGTGTAATTTATTTATTTAAAAAATTTATGATATATGTATATATAATGTATATATTTTTTGAACATTATTAATTGTTGATTGTGTAAAAGGTAAATAACTATATAAGATATAAATAAATAATAAAGTTTATATCAAAATGGAATTTTATATTCCTTTTTTTTTTTTTTCTTTTTCCTTTTTTTCTTCCTTTCTTTGTTAAATGTTTTAATTATAAAGTTTTTTTTAGTGAACACTCTGTTGCTGAAACAAGAGCATCTGTAATGATTTAGTTATGTTTTTTCTAGTGAACACTCTGTTGCTCAAGCAAGAGCATCTGTAATGATTTATAATAACGATCTCAAAAAGTGGGAACATGCTGGCGGATCACAAGGAGTTTCACGAGTGCATGTTTATTTTAATCCAAGCAGTGAATCTTATAGAATTGTTGGAAGAAAAGTAAATGATAACGAGGTAAAAAATAAAAAATTACTTTGACTATATTATTGTTATTTTTAATTTATACTTATAATTTAAATGATCAATTCTAAAAATATGAGACATGATTTCATATAGAATGTTTCTCTTTTATAGATTTATTTTTATTACAAAGTTATTGAAATTATGAGATTTGTTTAGTTAGTGATAATGTCAATATTTTGATATTGTATTTAGAGTAATAAGGTAATATATTTTTATGTATTGAATAGGAGAAATTCTTCTTTATAAAATGATGTAAATCAAATCAAAAATGTTAACTATCATCTTGGTTGTTTTCTACCAGACACAAAGTTTATTAAAGTTTATCTTTTTGTTATAAAAAAAATTGATGCAAAATATTTTAAGTTTAAATATTCCTTTTTTAACTTTATATAATTTATATTTACTTCTATAATAGCTTTTATTTTTAAGGTTGTAATAAACTGTTTAATTGCTAAGAACCTGAAATACAACAAAGCTACTGCTACCTTTCACCAATGGAGAGATCAAAGACAAGTTTATGGATTAAATTTTGTAAGCCCTGAGGATGCCTCAACTTTCTCAGAAGCAGTTCTTGGTGCAATAGACTATCTAAGCAATCCAGGTGTGATATTCAAAAGTTATATGCTTATTGAACAAAAAACGTTTATTTATTAAACTTAATAGCCAAAGAATAGAACTTAAAAAAAATGTTAAATAAATATAAGGAAAAACTTGTTCATACATAATACTTGTACATACATACATACATACATACATACATACATACATACATACATACATACATACATACATACATACATACATACATACATACATACATACATACATACATACACACATATGGCTACTTCCATAGTTCATTGACATATTATGTGGAGAGATTTTCTTTAATAAAAGTTTTCTATAACTCAGAAAACTGATGCTCTTACTTTAAAATAATCCTAAATACTTTAATACAAGTTAAATATATTTTTAATGTCTCAAAAAAAAAAAAAAAAAAATGTAACAAAAAGTACACATAAAAATGGATTTTACATAACTATTTCTTTTAATTTTTTATTAAAAATATTTTTTGGCCTATTTTATACTGTAAGTCTAATGAGGTAGGTTATGATAAAAACATTTTCATCGTTTGATGATAACAAATGATTGCTTCATAAATTATACATGCAAGTTCTGTGAGGATAACTTTTTGTGCTTGCTGATCACAACTTGTAAGGGTTTGTTGTCTAATTTAAGAGAAAATGAAGTTAGTAAAAACTAATTTCATTTGCAATTGGGTTTTTTTTTTCCGCATCTCCATATGTGTGCATATTTTTGTTGAGATTGGTTTGATCGTTTTCATTTGCATTACTTTTTCTTATGAAGTGGAGATGAATTTCATTATTGCTACTAGGCACTGGTCATGGTTCACCAGTTTAAAGCAGTCTTTTACTGAGGAGGATTAACCTTTTACTGTCTTAAAATTTCTCAGAGCTTTTAAATTTTGTTTTTAATTGTTGTTTTGCTTGATGTGTTTTAATTAATCCCTTGAAATTAGATTTGGAACATGCATCATTAAAAAAGGCTACCATATAGTTAACATTCCCATTAAAGTTCAAGGCGTAGTAAAGATATCATTCTAAGTAAGTTTAGAGTTCTTTGTGCTATATCTATCAATAGCAACTTTTAAATTCTCAGAAGTGCTAGGTATACTTAAGCTGGTTATTTTTGTAATCTTTTTGAATGGTTTAAAGAGTATGATACTATTATACATAGCTATAGTTAAAACAATTTGATCAGGGGCTATTCTCGGAAAAAAATTTGCGGTAAGTAATTTGAGGGGTGGCCTATAACTCAATCTAATTTTAAAATTTCTTAAATTCTAGATTATGATGTTTTTGATTTTCAACCAACAATTTTTGATTTTTATATTTACACCTAATTCAAACATGTACTTCTAATTTTCCAACCTACAAAATCATTGACCAATCAACCTACTGTATATTCAACCTACTGTATTTTCAATTTTATAACTATGCCTTTTTGGTATGTATTTTGTATATTTTGTTGTTGATTTGAATACGAGCCAAATTTGATCAGCCTTGGCGCAGTGGTTGAAGTGCTGTCTTCAGAATTGGGAGGTATAAGGTTCGATGAATGTTTGGAAAACTTATTGATTGTTAACTTAAAAAAATAATTAATTTATAGTTTAAAAAAAAACAATGTTAAAAACACAGATCAGATAATTGGTTGAAAATTAATTTATCTCAAATCGGTTGAAAATTAAAATCTATAAAATAGGTCGAAAAATATATCAGTTAAATACGTCATAAATTTGTTAAAAATGAAAAATACTATGATAGGTTGAAAAAAATTTAGGCCTCAGTAGGCCTAAATATTTTTCTAAATGAATCTAAAAATTAGTTCCACATTTTAGTAGATTTTTTTTTGTAGAACAACTTAGTAGGTCAAGATTATTGTAGTTCTAACTATCTGACAAGAACTTTGAGTTCTATACAAAAAAAAAGCTAGTTAAATGCTGTGTGCTATATGTAGTTAAATCTGTGAAAGCTGTCCAAATTGTTTCATTACTGCAGCAGTAGTACTGGCAACACATTCTTTTAAATTAAGGTTAAACAAGACCAATTTAGCCTTTAAAACTTCCAAACATCTATCTGCAGGCAATTTTCTGTGTACTTAAGTAAGGCCAAAATTACAAAGCTTACCATTTGCATGTACATTAACATACATATACTGCTGATTCCTCAGTTCACTTGTCCAATGTTAAACTGAACTTCATACTTTGTACTTTTAAAGACTGCAATTTATGAGTGTGTGAATATATGTATGTGTGTGTATATATATATATATATATATATATATATATATATATATATATATATATATATATATATATATATATATATATATATATGCCAACTTCAAAGTGTTTGAGGTTGGCAGTTAATATTGATTTTTTAAAACTTGTGAAATTCTGTTGTTTTTTTAATAAAAAAAAAGAAATTAAGTTTCACACACCCTTCCTTCCTTCTACACTCCCGTACACTTTTAAGTACTCCCCCCCCCCTCTTTTTACTCGCATGCATACTTTATGAAAAGCCCCACAGATGTTCAGAGGCAACAAATAATAATACAGAGCTTGACAAATTCTTTTAAAAATTAACAGAAAAATGAATGTAGATTTATATGACTTTTTTTTTATTCAAATGTTGATATGTGCTTAAAAGTTTCACCATTTTTGTTTTTAAGTTTGTTATCGCATATTTTTTTGACATTAAAAAATATTAAGGTAAGGTGGGTAATTTGGGTTTATGAAGTAATGTGAGTCTAACTGATATTTATCAGCTTTTCTTAAGAATGACATCAGATAAAATGATTTTTTTCTCCTTGTATTTTCTAAGTGGTAAAGACAGCTTTCTGAATTTGATTTATCAGCCTACTAAAAAACAGCCTGTATAAATAGAGATTCTTATAAAAAACTGGAGGTCCGTGGTTTGAATCCGGTTCAGAATATATATGCATCATTGGTAAGAAAGGAGGCATGACCTTCCTGGTTAATTGCTATGCTGTAGTGATATGTGATAAGAGTGCTAGGATTTCTAAACACCTAAATAACTAATTTAAAAAAATTAAAAAAAAAAGTTTTTTTTGAAAATGGCTGTTAAAGATAAATATTATTTTATTAACAACCCTCAAAATTAGGGTCAGCATTCGGCAATGCCGACCTAACTGCCGACCTAGAAGTGTTTGAGGTCAGCAAAATATTGCTCACCTTATTTCTATGTTTTATGGTCAAACCTTTGTTTTACATTTTTTCTGCTAACCTAATGCCGACCTCATACAGATTAAGGTTGGCAAACTATTGCCGACCTTAGTTTTCCTAATTCTGAGGCTCTATTAAAGATAAATATTATTTTATAATTTATAAATATTATTTTTGTATTTTTCAAACGTTATTTTATATTTTATCATATTTCTCAAATGTTTATATAATATTCTTCACAAGTGCACACAGTTAATTCCTTTAAAAACTTCATTTACTCAAACGTTTATATAACATTCTTCACAAGTGCACACAGTTATTTTCTTTAAAAACTTTAAAAGTGTTGTAAATCTTATTAAGATATACAAAACGTTTTAAAATAGCCCTTTGCCAAACAAACATTCTCCAAGAATATTCACGGCTCTTGAACTGCATGTCAATAACTCTCATTTTGTTTTCCCCTGCTTATCATAAAATTATTTCTCTTTTTAAAACAAGTTGTACTAATCTTAAAGGTATCCATCCTTTTAGATTCCCACTTAACTGGATCTACAGTCTACTTTTAGAATTATCTCTCCCCTGTCTACCTGAATGGACTACTCTGTTGGTCACCTGTGTGCAACTAGAGTTGCAGAAATAAAATAATACTGTGGAAAAAATTTTCAATGATTTTATTGTCAAGTATATCTAAAAAAAATATAGTAAAATAAAATCTAAAAATTAAACATAAAAACTAGAGATAAATATAAAATGATAAAAAACTAAAATTTAAATTAGATAAAAGTTAAATAAAATAACCACAACAAATGCATTTATAAAAGGAAGATAAATAATATGGAAAATATGATACAACCTTGATTGAAAGGAGTTGACTATTTTTTTATTTAGTAAAAATGTTATTTCTGTATAAATATTTTTAAGAAATATTTATAATTATTAACCAGTATTTATTTAACAAGTACAACAGGGTAGCTACTGGTCATAGAAATTATAAAAATTATGGAAATGTCATGGAATTTTATTTGGTCATAAATATTTAATATTAATAAAAAATAAATGAAAAAATTTTTGAATTGATAAACATTGAATTCATAAATTTTTATCGAAAATCATGGAAAGTTCATGGAACTTTCTATGATTATTTCTTTTTTTTTCCATTACTGATATTTTAAAGATATTTGCAAAGTATTAGTATATCTAGTCTATGACCTTTTAAAAAAAATCAAATTGTATTAGTTTCTCTAGTCTAAGACCTTTATGAAAATGATATTATTGCAGTGTAAATTATAGATTTTTATTTTTTTGAAATCAATTTGAAGTCACTCTTTTTAGGAGGTAGTTTAAATATAAGTAAAGCATATAGCAAAGATATTTTACTATTTATTAGTTACTATAAATTATTTCAAGGTTGTATCTTGTTTATTTTTAAGATTAGTTCACCTCTTTTAATTTTAATTTTAATTTTTTGTAGTCACCACCACTAAATTTTTTGTAGAGTCACCTCCACTAAATTTTTTGTAGAGTCACCTCCACTAAACAATAGCTATGACAGCATTGTTCCTACACAAAAAGTCCTAGAAGATCCGTATGTAAATCAACAGCAAAATAACATTTCTTTGGTTCAGAAAAATATTCCTGTTGTACAACAACAAGCCCCTGTTATTCAACCGCAAGTCTCTGTTCAGCAGGTATTATTAAGTAAATAGAAATTTAGTTAATTATAAATATTCTCCTTATTTATATATATATAAAATAATAAATATAATATAAATATAGTAAATAAATATAAATATTTATTTACTCCTTATTTATATAGTTTTTCTTATCTTTTTAAGACTACGCTTGTGGTTAAAGCTCAACAGTCAGGTATGTTTCTGTCAATTTTCATTTTTTTTTGACCAGATAAAACAATTTCATTTAATTATAGTAGTAGTAATTGGGTCAGGTTGGCTGGTTTGGGTTAATAAGTTGGAACCAAAGTTTTTTCAAGTTAAACTTGTCAAATCTAAATATAAAGATAAGAATTATAGAATGTATAATAATTTTATAATAAATATAGGATTATAATAAATATAAAGATATAGATTATAATATGTAGTAATTAACTATTAGGTAGTAATTAACTACTATGAGAAAAGAAGTTCTTTATGCTAATAAATCCATTAAATTATTATTCTATTAGTTATAAAAAATTATATTCTTTTCTGACAACAAAAATAATTGTTAAATAGACATTTTGAATATATATTAAATAGACAATTGGGCCCATAGTTGAGGGAGTATTTTTGTTTCAATGTAAACAAAAATACTCCCTCAAAAAAAAATGTAGATTGCAATTTTGCCACTCTCATTTAATTGTATGGCTTTGTGTAACTTTTTTAGTTTATTTTTTAGCACCTGAACCACCTCCTGCACCACCTGTACCAGCCATTGTGTCTGCTGTTCCTCCATCAGTACCAGCACCTCCACCACCAACTCAATCTTTACCAAATACTGCTGTAACAGGAGGTGCACCTATAATGGGGGGTGTTCCTCCTCCCCCAATAGGTGGTGGGCCTCCACCACCACCTCCTCCACCACCACCACCAGCTTTTGGTGGTCCTTCGGCACCCCCACCACCTCCACTTCCTGGTGCTGCCAATAAAGCCTCAGGTAGTAGTAGTTCTGCATCAGGTGGAGGCAGTGATCTTTCAAATGCTTTAGCTGGGGTAACTTTGAAAAAAAGAGCTGAGGTATTCTCTCATTTTTTTAATTTTTTTTATTTTAATATAATAAAAATAGTATATATATTTTTTAAATAATATGTGTGTTAATTTTTAGACATCAGTAGAGGAGAGGCGTCCAACAATAAGTAATGCTAATCCTATGGATGATATGATGAGCGCTCTCAACAGAAAGTTACTTGCCAGGTTTTAAATTTTTTGTTGTGTTAAAAATGTTTTTTATATACACTGTCCTCCGAAACATTAGCAACCAAATAAAAAAATGCTTTTTTTCTACTTTGAATACTAATTACAACAATTTTTTTAATTATGCTTTGAATACAAAAAATGCTTAATATTACATATAAGAAAAAAGATTTGTACATAATAAGACTACTTGAAAATGAATAAACTTGTTTTTTTGTTTTTATTGGTATTTTAATGCAAAAACGTGGTCCTCCAAAACATTAGCAACTTTTTATAATTACTCACAAAAACTCACGGAAAATCGGCAGCACAGGTGCAGAAATAATGCCCAAGGGAATTGTTGTGTTGTAATTATTAGTACTTAAGCAATGAGAATCAATTAATTGTTAATTTTTGTCCAGAGATGAGTATGGAGTGTTGCAATTATTACAATATTAATTTAAGATCGCGTATATATGCTGTTTTGGATTATAATGGCAGGAAACAAGTATAATTTAGCTTTTCGAGAACGTATTGTAAAAGATTACAAGGAAGGAGTCAACAAAAGGAAATCGGAATGAAATACTCCATTAACAAGTCAATTGTATGTCGAATAATCAAATGATTTAATAAAGGTAGTCCTTTAGAAACAGAACATAAGGGTGGAAGACCACTCAAAACATGTCATTTCACCGATCGAAAATGACAGCGCTAATGACACTATTAAAAAGCTGAAACTTTCCGTGTCTCAAAATACAGTTTGTAGATGGTTACAACTTTCAGGACTTTTTAGCTTTAGAGCAGCAAAATAACCTTTTATTTCTCAGAAGAATAGAAAAGCTAGAATTGAGTTTGCAAATTCTCATTGACTGAACTATAAATGATTGGAATAGAGTACTCTGGAGTGATGAATCAAAGTACAATTTGAAAGGTCCTGATGGAAATTTAAAGGTACGTAGACCTAAAGGTAAATGCTTAGATCCTAAATACACAAGAGGAACAATCAAGCATGGTGGTGGAAAAAGTGCAATGGTTTGGGGTTGTTTTTCTGGTTTTAGTGGAGTTGGACCTATTTACCAAATAAATGGCATTATGGATCAGTATGTTTATCGTGATATTCTCAAGGAAAAAGTGGTTCCTCGTACTGATAATAATATGCCTCTTTTATGGACAATTTAACAAGACAACGACCCCAAACACACCTCTAAACAAGCTAAAGAATGGTTTGAAACAAATCAAATTAAAGTAATGAAATAGCCAGCTCAATCACCTGATCTCAACCCGATTGAAAATTTATGGTATCAAGTTGAACTCTCCCTAAAACACAAAGGACCCTTCAAAAACCCCGATGAGCTATATTAAGCTATTGAATCCACGAGGAATGAGATTACACAAGAAAAAATTAATAAACTTGTAGAGTCTATGCCGAGAAGATGTTCCTTGATCCTAAAAAGTAAAGGATATGCCATTAACTATTGATATTAACATTTTTTAGGTTGTTTTAAAAAAGTTGCTAATGTTTTAAAGGACCACGCTTTTGCGTTAAAATACCAATACAAACAAAAATTCACATTTATTTTTTTCAAGTAGTCTTATTATGTTAAAATCTTTTTTCTTATATGTAACATTAACCATTTTTTTCATTTGAAGCGTAATTAAAAAACAAAATTGCTGTAATAAGTAATCAAAGTAGAAAATTTATTTTATCTTATTTGGTTGCTAATGTTTTGGAGGACACTGTATGTTATTATGATGTATATAACAGACATTTATGATATATATTTGTCACTGCTATGTCAATATATTTATTTATGCCAATATATATTTTTTTAATATTGCTATACTTTATTAGGAAACAAAAAGCAGATGGAGATGAAGATGTAAGTTTTTATTTTTATAATTCAAATAGTTGTTAAGGATGCATTTTTGGTCCTGCTTCTGTTTGTAGATCCTGGAAATTTTAGGCAGTTAGTTAACTTTAGCTTGTTGTAGAATTCCAGTAATTTTAGGGAATCTTTTTAAATGCAAATTTCTAAAACAATTTTAAATCTCTTCTAGGTTACTGATGCACCAAGTACACGTAAGTTTTTAAGCATCCGATTCAAATCTCTTTTTGAAGTTATTTTTATATACATTTTTTTATAAATGTATATAAAAATAAATTTGAAAAGAGATTTGAATCGGATTAATTAATACATAAAAAAGAAACAATGCAATAAATAAGTAAAATACAAAGTTTTAAATACCAAAGCAAAATTATACATGTTATTCTGGTACAATATTTTTTTAGCTTTTACTGTACCTGTTAAGGCGCCTGTTAATAAGAATCCGCCTGTTTCAAATAACAAAGCTACAGTTGTAACAACTGCAGCAAAAAATAAATTGCCGACTCAAGTCAAGGAGTCATTGTGAGTTGTTTAATAATATTTATGCGTTTTAAAGTTTTTTACTTTTTGTTATTATAATTAAATAATGTAATTTTATTTTTTATACATAGACCTAATGGTGTTAACACAACCACAAATGTAACTTCTTTGTCATCTGAAGATTTCAAGCTGTTAAAAGAGGTAAAACATATACATACATACACATGTCGTAATAGAATTATTAGTTATACTTGCATTTACTACCACTGACATGTTCATTAATATTTACCAATCTTATTATCCTCTTTTATAACACTGATAAACAAATAAAATTTTATTGTGCATATCTTGTTAACTAGGTGGTTTTTTAAAACAAATTAAATATGCTGATTTCAAATATGCAAACCATTTTTCACCATCACGTCAAGTTGTAAAGATATTTGGGTTCATATCTTTAGTAAAGATAAATATTTTTACTTAAAATTTATTGACAAAAAAAATATGTGAAAAAATGATAAAGACTCTTAAAAAAATTTTAACAGAATGATATTCAGCAATAATACAAAAAATACTTATTTTTATTACAAATGAATAACATTTTTAAAATCTCTATGAAAATACGCTTCTTTTGAGACCCAGGTTGACATACTTTTGAATAACTTTTTTTCGACAATATTAGGGACTTTACCATAAATACTAAAGATTTGAACCCAAATATCTTTACAACTTGACGTGATGGTGAAAAATGGTTTGCATATTTGAAATCAGCATATTTAATTTGTTTTAAAAAACCACCTAGTTAACAAGATATGCACAATAAAATTTTATTTGTTTATCAGTGTAATTTGTTTATTTCGAATTATAATTTAAATAGATTTATAAATTGATAAACAAATTATAAAAGTTATAATAAACGAAATTCTCCCCATTAATACATTTAAGCAATTTAATACGGTATACTGAAACGAACAAAAAAGATTTACACTAATAATAAAATTAACATTAGTACACATTTTTGTTGTAGGAATTATTATCTTGTTTGAGAGAAGAAATCAATGCTGCAAAAAATGAAATTATAGAAGGTAAGGCAAGTTTATTAATCTGATGAAAAGTTAAATACAGTCATCGTGATTATTATTATTTTTTTTTAATAGCTATTAGAGAAGAAATGTCTCGGTCAAGCTAAAGAAATTCGAAACAAATTTAGCAGTCGTTTTTGTACTGCAAGTTTTTATTATTGAAGTTGTTAAATTAAAGATTGCGATGTGTACATCTTCGGTGTTAGGCGTAGCAGTCCTTAATAGTTGATATCCAATATCCAATAGTTATTTTTTAGTATTATTTATTCTCTTTTTTTTTTCTGTCTTTTAATTTTTGCTAAAGATTTTTTAAAAGTTTTTAGTTTGTTCAAATGTATATGGTTTTTCCTATAAGTTTTATACACTAAAACTGTCAATAAATAAATAAATGAATAGTTTTGTTTTGCGCGTATTATAAAATTATTATTTTATAATTAATTGATTTATTAATTCTGCTTCCGTTTTTCTAGAATGGTTTTATCACTAAATTTTTTTTATTATAATTTTTCTACCTTTCCTGAGGTGTAGGTATGTATGTAGTTTGTTGTACATTTATTAGTAATGACTTTTTTTTATGTAAAATAGATTTTGAACAAACAAAACGAAATAAGTACCTTTTTTCTCTTTTTACTACTCGTTTTATCTCTTTTAATATACACATTAAAAAAAAAAGAAAGTAGTACCGAAATTAAAAAAACCGACATTAAAAAAAAAAAAAGTAGTACCGAAAAGTAACAACTTTACTTTAAACCATTGTTCCCAAACGTTTTTATGCCATGCAACACCGGAAAAAACTTCTAAAAATTTGAAATGCTCCTTATGTTACATAAGCATAGTTTTATTAACTGGTTACTTTCTTAGTATAACATTTTTCTTAAAATCACAGTTTTGTTAACTAAAGTTATTAACTTATCAACCATACCATAATTACATGAAATTGGAAATATCGTACCATTTCTAAATATTAAAACTTTAAATATATATATAAATATTCAATTTTTTTAACAAATATGAGTTAAAGTTCCAGATAACAAAAGAAAAACTATTCAAACTAAGATGATTAAAATATATTTATTAGATAAATTTTAACAAATATTTTATTTTTTTCCCTAACACAGCAGGTCTTTCATATAAAATCTTCAGTTGTGTATGAGATTCACAAAACCATATATATATATATTATATATATATATATATATATATTATATATAATCTATAATATATATATATATATATATATATATGTATATATATATATATATATACAGTGGTGGAAAAAATAATACTCTATCTAAACATTTCGAAAAATGCTTTTTATTCACAACAAATGATGTTAACTGATATTAATTTTTGTTTTTATAAACTTTATTGTTAAGAATCATTTTTTTTTTTTTTTAATTATGAGGTTTTTTTCAATTTTTCTCGTGTAGCTAACAACTTTGTTTAATGTAGCCGGAAATTTACTGGAAAAAATAATAAATACAGAAATGGTTATTTTGATGTTATATTTAAAAAAAATCAAGAAAATTCAATGTTTATAAAACAAATATTTAACAAAAATAATAAAAACCAATTAAGTACAAAAATAAACATTTCTTTTTTTCTGAAAAAGGTTTCAATCACTTCATACAATATTTATAAAAATTGCCTAATATTTTGTCGCATGTCCTTTATTTTATTCACTTCCATTAGTCTTTTAGGCATGCCATCGACGAATTTATGGCATGTTGATAGTGGAATAGCGTACCATGATGTTTTCACAGCCTCCCGTCATAAATCCCTTTTGTTCCGAATCTTTTGTTTTCCTACCTCATTCTTTACAATTTTCCATAAATTGTCTATTGGATTTAAATCTGGCGATTGTGCTGGCCAGTCCAATTGTCTCATACCATTATTTTGGAACTATCTCTTTGTGATAGAGGCTGTATGTTTTGGATCGTTATCTTGTTGAAATATCCAGAGCAGCGGAATGTTATTCTCGGCATAAGAAAGCATTATTTCTTCAAGTATATCAGTATAAATATCAGCTTTCATAGTGTCTGTTATTAAATAGATAGGACCAATACCAGATGACGAGAAACATCCCCACTCCATAATGCTTCACTAATTACCACCAAATACCACCAAATTAAACTGTTTTTATAGTGTAATGTGAATCAAACTCGTTATTTAGTGGTCTACGGACAAACTGCGTACCATTTGATCCGAAGATATTAAATTTAGACTTATCTGTCCACAAAACTGTGCTCCATTTCTTATTTGTCCATGCTGAATATTTATGACAATGTGACTTTCTATTCAAAATATCCTAGGTTAAAACTGTTTTATGAATTAATGTACTAATATACATATTAATATCACCATATCATATTTTTAAGTACTTAAAATACTTACAGATGAAAAGTAAAAAGCAATTCCTTCAACTTCAGCAATATTTTTTACTCTAATTGTAATTAATTTACTGAAATGATATTAATATAATATATTAGTAAACTGTAAATAATTAACTGAACATGCAAAGAGAACTTATTGAACACACTATGTTTCAAAATATAAAGTAAAATATTATTGAGTAGCGTAAAAAGGTCATATCAGTTTGAGGGGGAGTGACTATAACAGCGAGGGTTAGAGATTTGAAGGGGAAGGGTGAGAGACCCTCCTCTTAAATAAATATGGGGGAAGAGGCTATTACCCCCTCTAGTTCCTCTTCCTACGAGGCAATAATAATAACCGAGTCAAACACATATTTGAAAAGTAATAACAGTTAAAAATTAAAGAAAACAAAAAGATTAATCATTGCCGTATTTATTATTTTTTCCAGTAAATTTCCGGCAACTTTAAACAAAAATTTTTAATATCATGAGAAAAAATGAAAAAAACTTCATAATCTTTTTAAAAATATAACTTTTAACAATAAAGTTTCTAAAAACATAAAAAAATTAATATCAGTTAACATTAACTGCTGTGAATAAAACGCATTTTTCCAAATGTTTAGATAGTGTATTTATTATTTTTTCCACCACTGCATATATATATATATATATATATATATATATATATATATATATATATATATATATATATATATATATTTCATTTATTCATAGTTATCTTTCCTATTGCAAAATTGCATGGGGAGGTACCAACTAAGAAAATTGAAAAAAACTTATGGTAAACAAAAACATTCAAGCAGGATTATATTTGGCTTTAACGCAACTGTTAACATAGAATCTCTTTTACAAGAACTTAATGTTTATAAGTTTAATATATACCAAGTTACGCTGTTTATGCTTAAATCAAAACATGGTTTATCTCCTAATAACTTTACTCTTACGTTACCAAAATTTTTTATAAATACCCCACTAAATTTTCAAATGATAAATTTGTTATTCAATCATTTTATTTAAAATTGAGTTCATTTCAAATCTAAAATCGTGGACCATTCTGTGGAAAAAAAATTTTTTAAATGTTATTAAAATTCTAAACTTCTATTTAGAAAAATTGAAAAGAGAATGTAAACGTTCCTTATTAGAAAAGAACTTTAAATTTAAATTTCTCTTCTAAAAAAAGATCAAAAACTAAGATAACTAAACTGCAAAAGTCGTCACTACTAGTGAAGTCACGGATCACTACTTGTTATTTATAATGGCTTCGCACTTCTGCGAATTCGCACTTTGCCAATGTTTGCAAAATCTTTTGGCGCACTTATGCCAATTCGCTCATACGCCAGTTTGGACATATGCCAGTTTTTGCAACACTTCACACTCATGCCAGTTCACACTTATGCCAATTCGCGATTATTCAGTCTCCCGTTATTTTTGTGTTGTTCATCTGACTTTTATTTCGTATTAAAATAAAAAATTAGTAATTTTAAAAACCATTAACATGCCAAGTTTGTTTAAATGCTATTAGCTACTACTACACATTGTACAACTTAGATCATTGTAAATTTTGTTTTGTGCTCTTAAAAATGTAACGTTCATACGTGATATACTTTATTGGTTTGAAAAATTGTTCAAATTTTTCACACATGACGTTGTATTGATTATTATCGTTTCCTTTAAAAGTTTTGTATACTTGTTTCGCATTTTTCCATGCTAAATGCAAGATTAAGGCCTTTTTTATTTTTGTGAATCTTCTGTAACTCTTATTGCAATTAAATACAACTCAAAATCTTGATTAACTCAAAATACACGAATGATTGATGATCAAATTTTCTGTGTTAACGGAGGTGATCATAAAATTAAATATGAAACAAATAGAATACTATATCTCTATTAATATATATATATATATATATATATATATATATATATATATATATATATATATATATATATATATATATATATATATATATATATATATATATATATATATATATATATATATATATATATATATATATAACATGTGTCTTTTTTGACTTAATTTGCCGATATGCTAGAAGAAATTTACGCACTAATTAATTATAAAAATATAAGTATAAATATATTTTGAAATTTCATCTTGTCATTGGTCACTGTATTATTTTAAATGAAATATTTTAAAAACTTTAGTAGTTACTTTTAAATTAAAAGAAAATGTCACAAGAATCAATCAAACTGATATTCCAAAATTGACTATTTTTACTTATAGACTGGTCTCAAATAATATATATAATTTTTATAAATAATTGTTATAGAATAGAAGTTAAATATGGTTTAAATAAAAATAAATTAAAAAATCTGAAAAAGGTATACTTTATAGATAAAGTGAAAAAGTTGTACATTTAACTATGATGTTTTCTCCTAAATATTATCTGCTTCTAGTTTCATGCATTACATATTTTAACACGTAGAAGATATTATTCCGATTAAAATTTCTCTAACATATCACCCTTAATCATCTAATATAGTATATAACTTAATTATACATGATTAATAACCATGTATTATACATGATTTATATTTGATTATACCTAATTATACTTAATTATACATGATTAATAACCATGTCATGGCCGGTGACACGGGTTTTGAAGTGAAGGGCACAATTATTAATTTCTAAAAAAAGTCCTCTATATCTAGAGTTTTCTTAGAAAAAAAAAAAAAAAGTAAGGTCCTTTAGAAAAAAAGTAGGGAAGGAGGTGGGATATGCCTCCCAGCCCCCCCAGTGTTGTCAGCCCTGATTAAGCAAATGAAAATTAAAAAAAACTTTTTCATAAATTATAGGGGAAAAGTCATAAAAAAAACTGGCAAAAATAATTAAAATGAAAAAAATATTTTTGCTAAATGACAAAATACAACACAATTCATTATCTGACAAAAGAGAACATCAATAGCATTAAATAAAAATAAGTTTAACATTTAAAAATCTTTGAATAAACACTTTGTATATTGTATACCCCATTTTGCCCCATGCTAGGCGCAAAATGGGGTATACAATTTACAAAGTACATTGTATACCCCATTTCCTGGTATTGTGTTCATAGAAAGTGCTAATGGCTTCATAAACGCCAAATCCAAGGGCTGTATTCGATGTGTGCAATTAGGAGGCATACACAGATGGATTACGCCATTCTCTCGCTATGTTAATCAATTCATTACTTTTAGTACGTAGCGCAGTTGTTAGTGCGCTTGCCTCAGAAACTAGAGATCCGTTATATTCATGATCATCATAGGCAACATGTATCTCTTACTTGGTGAAGAGAAAATAATGGCTGTGACAAGCTGATCCCTATCAGCTAGAATGAGAGAACCAACTTGTGTTTTTCCTTTGGTTGAAATAATTTTTGAGAGACACTTTGGAGCTGTAGAAATACCTGTTTTGTCTTAATTGCAGATATTTTCAATATGTAGCTTGTTTGTATCCACAACTTATTCCAGTAAAGAAAATTAAAGAATCTACAGCCACGTGGTTAAAGTCTATGGCACAAGAGGCTGATGTAGCCTCTGTTTTACGAAGTGGAAAGTGTTTGGAATATCTCTCCATGAAACCTTTATTCAAGCTATTACCAAAAATTTTGTATAATTTATAAACTTTGAATAAATTAACTTTGTAAAGAACTTTTTTTAGTAAAAAGGTTCTATACAAAATTAATATATATATACATATATATATATTCATATATATATATATATATATATATATATATATATATATATATATATATATATATATATATATATATATATATATATATATATATATATATATATGTATATATATAAATGGAAGATATATGATCAAAATATAATTCGAAGTATGTATAGTATTCCACATATGTTATGTGGAACACAAATGTATTCAGGATAAAAAAATTATTTTATTTTTATAAAAATGTCATATATAATTCGTCTAAATTTTATTTAAAAACACTTGTATTAAAATAGAAAATACCCCATATTTCATACCTTTATGCCCCATATTTGATACCCTACGATGCCCAATTGGTGGCATAATGCTAAAAATAGTGCCACTTCTAAGAAAAATTCACATATTTTAAAATTCAAAAGTTTTAATAATACCCTGTTCTATATTAGTTAAATACAATATAAACTTTAGCATATAACACGAAATAATAAAATTCTACATCATATTATATGACACGGTTAAATTACATTAAAGTTCATTTAAAGTCATATTTACTTAGTCAAGAAAAATTTTGCTAAAATTTTGAAACTAATGCAACTGATGGTGGCATTTTGTCACATGATAATTCAAAATCAATTACTATTTAGTTGTTTTCACACTCAGAACAAGGTCTATTTGCATAAAACCATAAAACAATTTTGCCCCAGTACCCCATTTTGCACCAGTTTCTCCTATATTTCATGAGTAATGCTCGTGTTTGTTGCATAAAACCACTCTTTACAACATAAGTAAATATTTCTGTTTGAAAAGAGAATAGTCAAAAATTTATATGTTAAACATCTAATTTAAAAAAAGAAAGAAAACAATTGCAAAATAAGCCTTTACAATAGTTTAAAAATAATTCCTCAAATGATTCTTTTTTATTCGTTCTTGAAATAAGATTTTCCGTATCCAAAACCTTTATTACATGATCCACCATAACCTCCATGTCCGCCATATCCATACCGTAGCCTTTATCTAAAAAAATCAGTTTAAACTGTTTAAATCGTTGATTACCTTAATTTTAATTATTGTTTGATACGTTGGTTTAAATTTTTAATTTAACTTGTTGATTGATTATTATTTGTTAAACTGAAAAATATGAACAGGAATTTTTTAAATAAAGTTTACAGTATGAATTAGAAGTGTGATCTTCCTTCATAGCCGCTTTAGATTCATCACTGCAGTAGATGGTTATGGGTATTTCTATACCCATAACCTTTGTTGTATAAGCCACCGCCATATTTACCGTACCCACCGTAACCTTCTTACTCAGTGTGTTATAAAAATTTAAAAATAATGTTTTTTTTTTTTAAATTACTTAAATAAATATTTTAAACATGATTTGCTGTATGAATTATAAGTGGGATCTTCTTTTACAGCCTTTATTGATTCGTCACTGTAGTAATTATTTCCGTATCCATACCCTTTGTTGTATAAGCCACCTCAGTATACTCCGTATCTACTGTAGCCATTACCTTTATCTAAAAGATTTATTAAACACATAGTGTATAAATGCAAATAAAAACTTACATATAATATTTTTTCTTTATTGACAAATCACTTTAATAAATATTTGAAACATGATTTACTGTATAAATTAGAAGTGGGATCTTTTTTTACAGCCTTTTTTAGTTCGTCACTGTAGTAATTGTTTCCATATCCGTACCCTTTGTTTTATAAGCCTCCACCATAACATCCGTATCCACCGTATATACTGTTTAATTTATCCTCCGTACATACGTTTAATTTATCGACTTCATTTTTTGCTGTACCAGATGATTAATTTGTTATGGACAATATTGCCTTGTATCTCTTGTTATAAATTAAATTCAACAATATCTGATTCTTCAGATATTGAAATATTTATCTTTAGTTCTTTCAAACTAAACATTTACGGATTGATCTTTTTTCATTATTTCATAAACCAAAAAAACGGCAGCATTTTTCGATGAGCATTTGAAGTTTGTTTTTGATTGTGGAACGTTACCCGTCAAGAGATCAGCAATGTCATTAACGTCTCGTTTCTTCTCTCATTCATTCTTTTTTTAACTGAAACAGTAAATTTTTGCTTAAATTGGGTTTCATATTCTTCAGCTTATCAAATATAAATCGTAGGAATCGTTATTATCGATATTTGGTGCGCCCTCTTCAATTAAAGGTCCTTCAATGAAGTCAACGTCAACAAAATAGCTGTCCTCATTTGTGTCATTAATCATTAATCTTTTATTTCTCATCTTAATTTTTTAAATCAATCAATTACGATTTAATGTAAACCATGGTTATGGTAGAGCTGGCTTATTGCAACTAAATTTCTTCCATACTTTATCATTACTGTTGTACCACCGTTTAAAGCAATAATGTCCAATTAAACTCTGCCGATTTTATTTCTGCTCAAATAAAACAAAATTAAATTCTGCCAATTTTCTCTGCACTAATAAATCAATCATTTCAGCATTATATTGGTCTTTAATTTTAGCATTAATCTCAGTCAATTCAAGGATATGTTAAAGACAAAGTATACTGTGAAAGGTTGGTCTACCTAGAAATATAAATATATGTTATTACCAATGGTGCAATCTTATTTTAATATTTCTTAAAAATGACAAAATTATTTCATACCTTGAACTTTACATTGTAACCAATAGCGGCAGAGTATGGGTTTTCGACTCAAAAAATACTCTGCTGCTATTGGTCACAAAGTAAAGTTCAAGTCGAACTTGATTCAAGTTCGCTTCTTGCATTCCACCCTTAATTTCACCTAATAAAAAAATAAAAAAATAAACGTTAAGTGTATTATTTCTGTGATAATAACAGCACTTTTTGTTCTAAATTTTTTTAAATTGCATGGTTTCAATGAACTTAAAGTTTTTCTAAAATTTGTTATGAATCTTTCTGATAACTTTCTCAATCTTTTTGAGCCCGAGGGTTCTTTAAAACCATATCATAAAGTTTATTGTTCAGTTTTTTGGTGAAATATATATATTTTTAATAATGTTGCGTTATTTTTATATTGAAGAATAAAACATAAAACTTCATAAATATTGAGTTGATATACACTTTATATCTAACAATAACAAAATTGATTCTTTTTTAAAATTGAATTTGAGATTTTTTTAAAAAAAAAGTTCTAAATAGAGCCTATATCCGAAAAAGGACGTTGAAATTCTTGAGTTAGTGCAACAGAGTGCTACGAATATTGAATATTTGAGAGAGAAGCCGTATAAAGAAAGATCAAACATATTAGAACTGCCAACTTTGCAAGATAGAAAAAGACGAGGTGATTTGATTCAATTGTATAAGATTTCAAAAAGGGAACTCTATTTTTGTTGCTTTTATAAACAAGTCGACGTCTTTCGTTTCATCAGTTCCAATTGATTCAGAAACACAAAAAATGATAACATTCTTCTCCTTTATTTTTTTTTTAATTTCGTTTTCAATCTCAATTTTTTTTTTGCGTTTGTATAAACAAAAATATGCCTAAAAAAATAAATAAACAAGCTAAATAGCAAAAGTTTTTGATTACAACAAGTAATCAAACAAATAGACTGATATTATTTCAAAAAGAGGAGGGTCTAGAAATAATCAATAAAAAATATATTTAATTTATATTTATAAAGTATCAGTTTATGCGCTTTCAACGTGTTTCAATTTTTGGAGAACCGGTTTATTCATAGCATGAAAGTAACAAATTTAAAAATTACATAACATCGTAATATACCTAAATTAACCGCTTTTACTCAAGATAAAAAATGAAGGGTAAAAGCAGGCAACACTTTTTTATGTTTAAAGATGATTTATTTTGAGAACCATTTAATCGGAAAATCTCTAACGCTTTATTAATAACTATACTTTTTGGTTGATGAATTCTTAAATCCAAACTGAATTCATTACCCATAAATGTTTTTCTGGTCTTTACTGAGATAACAAAAACAAACAGATTCATATCCTTTTTTTTTGAATTTATGCTCTTTTGCAGGCTCTTTTTTTTAAAAAAATTTTTTTGTTTTTGTTTAATATTATCTATACTAGATTACTATAATTTTTCAAATCAATTATCAGACAAGTAACGTAATATGACGTTACTTGTCTGATAATAAAACTTTTCTCTAAATAAAAAAGAAGGTCTACAATTTGAAGCATACCACGCGATTAATAATTTGATTAACTACCCACAAATAGTCCAAAAAAAGACGCGGTTTTTTTTTATCTCATTTCAACCTACTTAACAAAGTGGTTTAAAATACCTAAAAAAAATTACTTCAACTAAAAACTTCTATAAAAGAGAATTAAATTGAGGGGTTACAGGTAAAAAAAATTAAATATGGTGCAAATAAGTGTCATTATACAAAAAAAGTTTTCCTATAATTTATAAGTAGCTTTATTTTCTTTTTTTATCTTAAAGAGGGACGTATACAGGTTTATAACCAGTTTTTTTATTTTTTTAAAGTTTATTAAAACTTTTTCAAAAAAGTATAAATAACAACTTTAAATAAACCTTACTTTTTCTGGATTCCATAGCAACAAATTGTTTACAAACGTTGCTAGGGGCTTTTCTCTACCTTAATAACTCTTTTCAAAACAGTTTTTTTGGAAAAATCAAGTAGATAAGGTGAAAATAAAACATAAAGTTGGCTCTTGTTGGCGTAGTCATTCTGTTCAAGAAGTGCATTAAATTTTAACATTCTTATCTTAAATTCTTCAGCAAATTTTTCCAATTTTTCAAGGTTTTCTCAGTTTCATTATTTAAGGGGTTAACCCTCTAAAAATAACTCAGGAAGAAAAACAAAAAAAAATTATTTAGTTTAAAAAAAAGTGATTTTTAATAATAGCACTTTTTCCTTAACAGCATGTTTAAATTTTGAGAAACTTTGATTTAGATAAAAAAAAAGTTTTTTTGAAAAAATTTTACACTTAGTCTTTCACTAAAAGATGTAGATATCATATTGGAAAATTAGAGCTTTTGAGTACTTATTTTTAAAAAATATTTTAAGTTTTCATAAATGGTCAATATTTTGCTTAACTTAACTTGTACACACAGGAAATGTAACTTGTATAAGTCTACCTTAAAAGATTTATTGAAATTAGATAATAGCTAAGGAATAAAATAAGGTATGAAGGGTAAATTTACAAATCTCTATTTTGGAGTCTTAAGATCAATTTTGCTCATCGGCGTTAACATGAACTTAGTTAAAATCTTTTGAAAAAGTACCTTAATTTACTATGTATCCTAGTTCTAATCGGTTCTGACGTATATTAACTATATATAGTTGTCAAAATACAATAGTTCCATCAATTTCCACAAAAAATACTAGAATTCCGACCAAGAAAGAACTTATAATTAAGAAAAATTGCCATTAAACAATCAGAAGAGATCATATTATTAAACTATGATGTTCATTTTACCTAAACAACGTATTTTTTTTTAAATCTTATTTAAATTTGGACAAGCAGTTGTGAATTTACAAAGATTTAAAAAAAAAAAAAAAGATTTTTCAGCATGGGTTTTTTTGCTGTAAACATTTATATTTTATGATACCACAAAATTTATCATTTTGATTTTTTTCGTCTTTTCATAATTCAAAGACCTGATCATTTAACGGAAATATGTCGTAGTCAACAAAATATCATACAGACGCTATAATACTTTAAAATTACCTTAACTACACCGAGAACTGAGTTGTGTTAAATGCCGACTAGTCGACTATATTCCTTAACAAACCGACTACAAGTTGAAAATAGCCTTCTTTAGGGTGAGGAGGGGGGTGAGAGGGAGTTTAGGTGCTACCCCACCCCCTACCTCGATAAAATCGCCCCGGTTTATAATACATTTTGTTTAATATACGTATTAAGCTTGCGAATTTTTTAATAATTTTTATTTGTATTCAGAATTTTAAATAGCTAATTTACTAAACTACGTTTTTATAAAATAAACCAACTTAAATAGTTCAATTTGATTTATTTAAGTTTGTTTATTTTGTTTGTTAATTTTATTAAAAAAAAAAAGTTTATTTAATAAAACTATTGTAAAATAATTAACAAAAAATAAAGTTTTGGAAAATAAAAACAAAACTAAAAAACTTAAAAGATTGTTTTCAGTAAAAACAACCGAATAAAACAACCGAAAAAACAACCGAGTAAACAACCGTTAAAGTTACTTTGAATAGAGGGGTTACTTTAAAGTAAATAATAATTTGACAAATAACTTTTTTGTTAAAATAAAATCAAAGTAAAAATTTACAGAATACTTTAAGTGCGAAAATAGAGTTATTCAAGGCCATTAATTAATTACTATTTGAAAATATAATTTATTTAAAAATTATATCTGCTTCAAGCAACCCCAAACTAAGTTCAAGTTTACCCCGTTTTACGATAGTTAATGGTATTACCGATTATATTTCGGTATTTGAATTAGCTTGTTATAAAAACAAACCGTTCTTATCACGACGAAAAAAAATAAAAAACAATTTCAATGAAAGAAAAAAGATGATTTTATTAGTTATTTTGAATACTACATAAGTTTTTTTAAATATTACGTATTATGTACTGCAATGGTGCGCAATTAAATTAGTTTTGTATGACAAAGTTAATACGACATAACTTTATTGTTTTTTTAATACAAGTAGGTGATAACACTAAACTTTTATTCAAAGAAAGATTTTATTAGAGCAATTTTTTCAATTATTTGAACTCTGGAAAAATAAAATCTACTAGATTCACTGAAGTTTTACTGTATATATTGAAATGTTCTTGAATTGGGTTAAAAAGAAAAAACAAATGTTTTCAAAAAGAAAAGAAAACGCAGTTTTTGATAAACGCTTATTCATGGATCTACTTCTTCATAAACAGGAAACGTTTGTCAAAAAAGAGGTGAGAAATATAAAAGAAATTTAGAAGGGTTATCATTGGGGAAGCAAAAAGCGCCACCATAGGGTAGATAACGGGACTTGTAAAAAATTTATAAAATTTCACAAAATAAAAACTAAAACTTGCTGGAGATCTGCACAAGCCCTATATGTAATTTTAAGTATCATTTAATACAATCGATTTTATTATTTATATATAAAAAGCACTTTTATTATAATGTTTCGTTTGGTCCGGCCAACTTTTACATAAATCTTTACAAGTTTTGAAGGGGTACTCTCCAATTTAACAACTTAATAATTGTTCATGGTAATTAATTTGAAGGTATTAACAGGCTATTTTAGTATTTTTGCTTCGATGCATATTATAAGTTATAAAATTTTATAAATATTTTCGAAAAAATAAACTGATTTTATTAAAAGTGTTCATAAGTTTTCACTAACCTTTATCACCAAAAAAAGTTATCGCAATCTTTATGGTAACGTAGTAAATTTAATATTTGTATTATTAAATGTTTCCAAAACAAATATAAATTAGGAATATTAGTTATAAGTAAATATTAAATTTTTTTTGACAATTGAAAATTATTTTAAAAAGTCACAATATTAGATAGTGTTGAAATAACGTCAAAGAATTATTTTGACGTTTTAAATAATTTATCGTACACTTTTTTAAATTTATTTTCATTTGTTTTATTTGTATATAAACTAAAAATATAAGCTAATTGGCCAATATTGAATTTTTTTTTTCTGTTTAAGAGATATAGCGTTAGACAGTCTCTAGTTTCAATTACAAATAAATAGTTTTATAATTTTATTTAACGGATTAGATTTATTGAACGAACTCTCCATTTTGAAAACATTTTTTCAAATCGAATAATAATACCCGTTAACGTCAAAAATAAATGTATTCTACGCTTATTTTATAATAAGGTATTTCTTATTTTGCAATTCGCAATATTTGCTATTTTTTAAGCTGTGAAATAATCGGAAATAGATGTACAGCAAGTAAACACGTGTGTCAATAATCATCATTTAGTTTTCCGGTTTATTATAAAAAGCAAGCTGTTTGCAATTAAGAAAATAAAAAAAGATCTTCGTAGTCACTGATTTATGACAAAAAATATTTAAAAAAATTAATTTCAATTGACGTCAAGCGTCATAAACATCAGAATAAAATAGCGTAATTAAAACTATAAATTAAGTGATAAATTATTATTTTATAAAAGTTTATAATATCTCTTTCAAATTAAACGCGTGTTTAAAGGAAACGTTTTTTGAGTGTGTCATAAAATAAATGTTGCGTTATTTAAAGAGCAATTGCGCACTGTAATATAATTTGAATCAGTTTGAAACATATTTGGATAAAAATAAATGAAATATGTATAAAGTAGGAAGATAAAAATAATTGAAATATTTTAATTTGGATAAAAATAATTGAAATATGTGTATAGCAGGGGTAGTTGAGCAATTTTTATTAAATCTAACAGATCTCATGGACTTTTTCAATATTTGAAAGATAATTTAACCTGCTAAAAATTCGTTCAGTTAAAAGAATAGTTTTTAATTTTTTTGAGAAGATATTTACTAAAGTTTGCGGAGCTGCTCAACCTGCCCCTGTGGGGTAAGTTGAGCAATAGTGTGAGGTAAGTTGAGCAATCAACAAATAAATAAATATGCATTGTACAAAACTTGGGTGAATCATTAATAAAACTTCTACTAACACTAAGCGTTGAATAATTTACCAACTTTTTATTTTATACACTTTAACGACGTAAGTAAGAGAAGAGAAAAAATTAAATAGTAAGTAAGCGTCATAAAATATAAAAATATTATTTTATACAACACTCTTGAACTTTTGAAGCCCGATTTAAAAATGACTAATTTTAAAAATATATTTAAATAATGTACCGCTAAATTATTTCTTATCAAAGTTGTTACGTTGTGTTCGATAGTTTAGTTTTATTTAATTTTTTCAAAGCTGCCCAACTTATCCGTACTATACAAGGGTACACATTAGTTTTAAAGTTTTTAAAGGTTTTAAAGAGAACAGTAAGAGTTAGTAAAAAACGACTGATTTTAATCTCAAGTCCGATAAATTGGTAAAATATCAACGCTTAAGTGGTTGCAGATAAAAAAATTTATAAAAAATTTATAAAAGTGGTTGCAGATAAAAAAATTTGCAGATAAAAAAATTCACAAGAAAAACAGTGAAAACTTTTTTTTTTTACTTTTTTGGTCCAAAATTAAAAAAGTGCCCATGCACCTTACTTAATTGCTTTTCAGCAACCATTTGTTGTAAAGTGTGTTGACATTCTAGTTCTCTAATTTTCATTCATTAGAATTGTTTTTTCGTGTGATGCGTAGTTTTTGAGATATTTTAGTTGCAAAACTTACTCCTATGTTCAATTTGCCCCGCTTTACCCTACTACAGTTAAAAAATGTTACTTTTTTTTATGGAGAGAACAGGGCATTTGTTAGGTAGTAATAACAGTATCGAAAAAAACCAAACTGAATTAATTTAACAAGGAACGTTTTGGATTAATATTGAAATAGAGAATAAAACCAAAATTGTGAAAAAAAGGAAAAATGAAAATTCCAAAAGCAGAATAAGGTCGAAACTAGCAGAAAATGACTAGCAGCACTCCTTGCATGTTCTACCTATTTGTCAGTCGATGCACTATGCGTCACTAAGCGGAAATAGGATTTTACTTATGTTTACTAAAAGATTTATTCACTTTTAATTTTTTATATATTTTTAAATTTTATTTTTTTAAGAAGGGAAATTTCAGGGTTAAAAAAACTCATGTTTTTGATAAAGTTTTGAACTGCTTATGATAAAAATCAAAATTCTGCATTATATTTATATAATTTCAACTTAATGGTATATCAAATTAGTTAAAAGCCAAAAAAAGTAAAAAAATATTTTTGCATAGCATAAGTTTCTTCTTGTTTTTTTCAGTTCGCAAAGACTGAACCATATTACTACAGAGGTAGCAAGTTTTTTATTTGATACGAATTCTATGCAACTAATCAAGTTTTTATAAGTAAAAAAATATTCTAGTTACCTCTGAAGCAAGATACTTTAATTCATTTTTTCGAGTGTGAACTGTATAAAAAACTCTTCTCAATTTTAGTTAGTTAGTTAATTAAGTTCCACAAACCATAGCCTTGTTAAACTTTTTATCAGCTAAGTATACGCGTATATACCCAACTCGTATGTCGGCCACTTTTGTGTGGCATTTACAGTAAACGATGAGTTGCAGAAACTACGATAACTGAAAATTGTCCAGTAGTTGTTTAAATTTATCAACTAATGTTGCCTTGATGACATTATCTAGTCATTGACTTCACGGTTGTTGAAAAAGTTATGGCTTCGCAGTTCCTGACAATCTCGCGATGAAATTTGATTTGATGTTGAGCTCTGGGTGCTGTGCTGCAAGGCTTTACGTGCTAATCAATTAAATTTAAGTTATTGAGGAGCTTATAGTCGCCTATTTTTTACATTTTTTTTACATTTAACTCCATCTGCCAGGTTTGCGTCCAAATAACAATCTTGTTTAGATTGGATTGTAAACTTGCTCGGTCTTCATCATTTTCGACAACTTTAATGAGCTTTGTGTTATCTGCGTACATTTTACAAGTGTCTGATTTGACATGATTTGGCATGTCATTAACAAATATGACAAAGAGTGTTGGTCCTAAAGCAAAACCTTGCGGAACACCGCTAGTAACATCAATCCAGTCAGATTTTGAATCTTCAAGTATATGACGTTCCTTGCGGTTTGCGGAGGCCGGATTTAAGAATTAGAATTGTATAAAAGTCCAGTTTTAAAGTTTCCTCTGTCGCTCTAACCAACTGAGCTATCCAGTCACATTTACATGTAGACTTTTAGCGCAGAGATTATTGTGAACTGGCGGAGCTTGTATTGATGTTTCTTAACAAGGATCAGACTGTCAGGTACAAATTTCACAAATCCGGAGCTATTCACACGCCTGGTATTTAACAAAGGCATTTTGCTAAATGAAACTCAAGTTGCTTTCCAAGATTCGATGGGTTCTTCTTCTGGGTAATTCAACCATCAATAAATAGAAAAATAGTTCTTTTGATTTTGTCAGGATTGGTTCTTTCCAATAAAAGAAAGTCTTTTTCAGTTGAAGCAATTTTTTTAGATGTCAAGACGATTCCAGAACAAATTAATTGAATTTTCAGACTGGATTGATTTTAATGTTATTAAATCTTTTTTAACAACTTCAACAAATACTTTTGTTGAAGTTGTTAAAAGTATTTATTGACTTTGTAAGCTTTGTAACAAATAAAGGATGTAATAAATCTTTATCAATAACACTTCATTATTTTCAACTTTTCAGGATAAGCAAAACAATTGTCGGATGTGCCATTAAGGTAGAGCGTGGCTAGTTGAGCATAAGCGTATGTTGGGCAACTAAAATACCTCAAAAACTACGCATCACATCACAAAACATTTAAAGGATAAACATCGGGGAATAAGAATGTTAAGACAATCCACAATAAAATATTTCTGGAAAACAGTTAAGTAATATATTAAGTAACACGGGCGCTTTTGTCAATTTTGAACCAAAAAAGTAAAAAAAATATTTCACTATTAAAGCGTATACCTTTAATGACGTAACTAACAGTAAGCATGTGTATAATTTATAAATTTTATATTTTATATATAAAATATATTAAATAAAGTTTATAAATTATACACATGCATACTGTTAGTGAAAGCTTTATTTGTACTGTTAGTGAAAGTTTTAGACGATTCACTCAGGTTTTGTACCACGCATATTCATTTATTTGTTGATTACGCAACTTACCGCACACTAGTTGAGCAGCTCCGCAAACTTTAGACAATATCTAATCGAAACAATCAAAAAATATACTTTTTCCTTAACAAATTTTTAGCAGGTTAAATGCTAAAAGCATGAGATCTTTTAGATTTAGTAAATATTATTTATCTACCCAACTCTAGTTATGCTACAAAATTGGTATTGAAACCATGACAAAATTATTAGCGGTATTTGGATCCATTAACGGTGCTGCTGGTGTTAGAATCTTCTGACGGAAACCACTACATTAAAAGGGAGAATATAGAAAAATTTCTTTATTCGACCCAAAGGAGATCCCAAAATATGTAAGACATATGTTTGATAAATACCAGCCACCAGGTTCGGAATCTTATATTTCACCAAACTCCAGGTTGATTTTTGATATTCTAGGTCATTGTTTATAAAACGTCAATAGATGAAATTCCATTAGATATTTGGAAAAGGTTTCCTGGGTAAAATGAGTTTCAAAGCGTTGTAAAGTTTGCCGAAATTGTATATGGTCATCAAAACAAAACTAATTTAAGAAAATGTAGAGCATGTGAAGAGCAAAGAGAAGCTCCAGAAACTACTCTAAACAAAGAATATTTAAAAAAGACTATGTGGGTAGAAAGAATCAGCTACAACGTCTACTCTCTCACTAACGGCTCTTCAATGTTAACTCAAAATCCTTCTTATGCTTTTAATAATATGGATGTTAACGGTTTTGATCCCATATAGATTGTTGAAATTTTTTAATGGTGTTAGAATAAAATTTTAATTGAAGACTAATTAAAGTTTTCCCAGCCGAATGAATGGAGAGAGATTTTTTTTCTTTGTTATGTTTTAAACTAAGTATTTTTCGCTCAAACAGCAATGTTAAGTTTAAAACCCAATTAATAAGCTTTTATAAAAAAAAAAAAAGATTTTTGAGAATCAGCATCTCGGAGGTCTTGGGTTGAGGTTTGTTTGATCCTGCGATCCTTTAACGGTAATTTTATTAAAAAAACATCACCATTTGATATAAATATAAAGGAAAAAAGATTGAAGTTTGCTGCAACCTACATAAATATAGCCTCAGAGCAAGTTTTATAATAATAAAATTCTATAAAAATTAATAAAACAGTAATAATAAATAAACAACTTTTTTAATCTAAAATCTTAAAATCAACATGTTTAAACACAAAAATTTTTCAATTAGGATAAGCTCAAAAAACTGATGGTAGAACGTTGCATTATTGTGTTATGCCACTGTTAAATTGCTACTTTGTTTTAAAAAATATAATAATAATATAAAAACAGCTATTGGGGTTTATGGAACGCATGCTTGTATATTATAACAAATGTAAATTACAATGCAGTTATAAATTTACAGTTTTATTTTACTTACTAATATTATTTAATAACATAAATAGTATTACTCACGTAAAAACTTCATAAAAACAATAAGTTATATGAAAAATAAAAAAATCTTAACCGCAAAGCACAATTTTGTAGACCAGAGCGTTTGTTATTTTTGAGCCAACAATGGGTTCTAGCTGGCCGTATGTTGGCAATGCATTGACATATACTTGGCATATCATTGAGTGTAATAATAAATTATTTCAAAATCAATCGAAATAAGTCGCTTTTCTTCTAACCGTCAATGCGGTAACGCCAGTGCCTAATATGAATAACAAAATATTATATAATAACAAATATTAGTAACAAAAATTAATTGAAAAAATAAAAATTAAAAAATACGAACTTTTTTAAAAAATACGGTCTTAATCAGTTTTAACTTAGAGAAACTTCTCTCAGCTAAAGCTATACTTACTGGAATTGTGAGCATGATTCTTATTGTTTTGTAAAAATTTGGATATATTTCTTGAAACTTATTTTCTAAATGTACTGTATAAGTCGTTTTGCATCATTTATATTTTCTAGTGAAGTTGATTCTAAAATTTGAAGTTCTTCATAAAGTTAGAAGGGATCTTTGTCGCTGTTCTCATATTCCCGAAGTATTGTACCTAAATCATTACAATGCTTGAGCAGGTACTTTCTTGGCACAAATCTTAAATAATTGATACAATAAATAAAACCAAAACAATCAAAATAGTTTTTATTTTTATTAAGCGCTTTCAATCAAGATTCAGTGTCGACTATTATTAATAAAGTTAAAAAATCTTTTAGCTGATGTTGAAGAATTAGCTGCATCTATTAGAAGCAAATTCCGACTATGACATTTGCACGGTGTGAATAATGCTTTTGGATTATTGTTGAGTATTCATGTTTTGACACCTTCATTAATGTCTACCGTATTGGTGCCATTATCAAATCTCTGTTCTCGACAACTTTGTATATCCAGATCATTTCTTTCTAGTTCTTGTTTTATAGAATTTGCTAAATACTCTCTTGTAGTTTCTGTAACGGCATTAAAACCAACAAAATGTTCCGCTTTGCTCCAGTTAAGGAATTGCAAAATCTTAATTTTATTGACATTTGTTGAACACGATTTGAATCGCTGGTACAATCGAGCAAAAAAGCATAGGATTTTGCTTGTTTAACTCTGTGTATAATTTCATCAATAACTGTTTTAGACATCAATGTAATTAATTCATTTTGAATATCGTGGTTCAGATAATTTTGAGCAACTTGTATTTCATTAATTTGTTCCAAGTGCTCTTTTAGCGTCAGATTATATTTGGATAACAACTTAAATAAGTGTATAAAATTACCACTATTTTTACTATTGTCCAGGTTAAGACCTCTAAAGGCCAGGTTGTGTAAAGCTAAAAAGTTTATTATATCTATTAATCTTTCAAACAAATAATACCAATATTTTTTCCTCATATATTGTTTTTCCGTGTTTGCTTCTTTAATAAAATTCCATCCATTTAACCATGAACTCCGTGTTTCCTTAATTTCGTGTGCATGAGATGCCCGACGGACGCCCCCGGACAACGCGCTCACACTGGAAATAAAAACAATACTTAAAAATGCTTTTATGTTATCAATAGCAGTTAAGATATTTATTTAAAGTCGAAGTAATATAATCCAATGGTCAAACCGATAAATAAAGATGTTTTTGTACAGCAAAGCAAAATAAGATTTGTAAAAATAGCATCAGTTATATTTAATATATAATATGTATACTTTAGTAAATTTTTGCGAGGCCCCCTCCAGTACAAGGTCGTCAACAGTTGCCGTCTTCGCCGACGCTTAACGCCTCACTGCATACAGTGACACTGTGACTATTAAAAATTATGCTTTGATTCTTTGTTAAACATAAAAATTTTAATAAAGTAATAGTAGGCTTTTATAAAAAAAATAATATCATTGTATTTTTAGAGCACTATTAAACTACTTCATTTATCATGCGTGTTGGATCGTGATGATGTTCTTAAAGAAATATTATGTCTACAAGGTATTGACGTTGATGCTCAGAATGAGGTTTGTCATTCATAAAAAACTTTGTTATTTTAAAATCGACTTTAAATAGGAATAAAGAATAGAAAAAAAAAGGCGGGTATAACTAATTTAATTTTATTACATTTTAATTTAAAGCAAGGCCGTTCACCATTATTTACATGCGTTGAAAATGGCTCTTCTGATTGTTTTGATATACTTATTACCCATAATGCAAACATTGAAAATAAAGATCAGGTGAGAAAGTATGTAAACACTGTTTTTTATAGTTAATCAGTATATCTTTGAGATTATTTAATCGATTTACTGAAAAATTTTGGTCCCTCCAATATATATATATATATATATATATATATATATATATATATATATATATATATATATATATATATATATATATATATATATATATATATATATATATATATATATATATATATATATATATATATATATATATATATATATATATATATATATATATATATATATATATATTGATTGGTTGTTTATGTATTATATTATATAAAAATAATACAAAAACTCTCGAACGTAAACGAACTCTCGAACAGTGCTCCATATTTCTATAATAGAGCAATAAATATTTAAGTTTTGTTTAAATGAAAAATAACATTAATTAATATAAATTAGATAATATAAAAAATCGTCCTTGTACAATAATTGAATGTACATGTGCGTATGCACGTGTGAGTATGCGTATGTGTATTAATGTGTGTGTATATGTGTATGTATGTGTGTTGTGTGTTAATATGTGTGTATGTGTATGTATATGTATGTATGTGCGTATGTATACGTGTATATGCGTATGTGTGTCGGTTCACAAAAGATGAATACCAACAAATTTATCCCAGTGACCCAATACCACCTCGTATGTATGGTGTAGTAAAGGCACATAAGCCTGAACAATCTTACCCAATGCGAATTGTAGTATCTAAAATAGGTACACCAAACTACGGAATCTCAAATTATTTAGTAAGACTAATACAACCAATATTAAATGAAAACCCAACTCGATTAAAAAATTTGTAACAATTCCTAGAATAAGCAAAATCGTGGGACATACCCAGAGACGAAATTCAGGTACCATTGGACGTTATAAACTTATACCCGTCAGTTCCTCTTAAAGAAGCAACTGAAGTACTCATAAGTTTATTAGAGGTGAGCGATAATTTTAAAAAAGCGACAAAATTAAATACAAAAGAAATAAAAATTCTGATAGAACTATGTTTATACTGACCATACTTTTTATGGAACAATGAAATACATGAACTTGAAAATTCATGTCCGATAGGTCTTTCATTTATGGTAGTTTTAGCTGAATCTTTTCTTCAACATCTTGAAAAAAGAGCACTTAAAACAGCGCTGAAAACCAACCTACTTATTGATTTAAAGTTGTTTTATAGATACGTAGATGACAGTCATGCTAGAGTCTCTAACGTTGCCCAGAGTGATCAATTTAAGACAACACTTAATCAACAGCATCCAAAAATACAATATACTATTGAATTTGAAAATGACAAAAAAACACTAAATTTTCTAGACATATGCATAATAAATAACAAAAATGGTAAATACGAATTTAAAATACACAGAAAAAATGCTATTACCAACATTCAAGTTAAGGCAACATTAAATCATGACCCACAAATTTTAAATGGAATATTCAAGGGTTTCGTACATAGAGCATTCAATGTATGCAGTCAGAAACATATGAAAAATGAACTGAAATTCCTTATTCAAGTATTATCAAAAATGGGTACAAACAGTCCAATTTCATAAACATCATAAAAGAAATAAAACGAAAGAAATCACAAGTGACTACTAAAAACATTGAAATATCACCAGTACGTATCCAACAATTTCATTAGCTTGGGTACCAATATTGTTTACCAAATTACGTAAGGTGTTTAGGAAGGTAGGATATAAAACGGACTTCAAATCAAACCTGAACCTACAGGCAATATTAACATCAACAAATAAATCCAAACTACAAATGAACAGCCACCCAGGAGTATACCTTATTAAATGTCATTGTCGCAAAAAGTATATAGGTGAAACAAAAATGCAAATAAAAACACGCATACAACAACACCAAAACGGTATAATAAAAGTTGATGCTAAAAAGTTTGATAGGAAAGTCCGTGAGGCACTTGAAATACAGTACCACCAATGTGTCCCTCAATAAAATGGCATCAATTTAGATAAGGGACAATATTGTCAACAAAATTTTGGACACCATTTCTGTCTATATACATACATATATATATATATATATATATATATATATATATATATATATATATATATATATATATATATATATATATATATATATTAGGCCATCCCATAATTTTTTTTTGACAACCAAATTACATGCGGAGTCGCTAATGAGTGGCGTAGAGGTCATATTTATAAGTCAAATTTTTTTATTTTTTCCTGTTAGAAGTATTCGCGCCGGTCGTTCGAAGTTACGCACTAGGCAATTTATGACCAAAATTGAGCAGTTTTCAACACAACGGCGCGAATCGATTCTGATGTCGAATCTAGTTAATTTTTTCATTTATATTCTCTTCATGTGTTCCCATACCAAAAAAAAACACTGTGCTTTTCGAGTTAAGAAATACACAATGCCTACCGTTCACTGATTTTGATAGAAAAATCAACATTTGTGTTATTTCAAAGTGCCTTTTTGTTGATCTATGAGGTCATTTTCAGTCATGGTGCAATATTTTTTTTTTTTTACTTCTTATTGGTATCAAATGATGTTTTTAAAAAAATTACTTTTATTGGAATCTAAGATTAAACAAAGCCAAACTTAAAATGGTTACCCCCAAAAGATTTGTTATAGGACTTTAAATATTTTGGTGTAGATTTAACTAGATCAAAATGTGTTGATATATTTCAGAAAATATCTACTTAGATTTTGTGTGTGTTATTTTAAATTCTCATTAAATTTTTAGTGCTGATCACAGAGCACCGCGGGAAAATTTTTTACTAGTAAATGTCGTTTATATGACTAAACCGGCATCAATCCTCGGACCTCCGATATTAAAGTAAGAACTCTAAGTACTGCCATAGCTGCTATTATATTTATTATATATATAATAAATTCTTTCCTTTAAGACACATATCTCTAAAAATCACATAATTTAGTTTTTTTTTAAATACATTTTCAAGGTTTAGAGTCTACAGTAAGGTAATTCTAATTATTAGAGATATTGGAAAGGTTTTGAATTATTAACTCACAGCCAGTAGCGAGGGAGCAGGCGTTGTAACTGACTCCTTGTATCCATTCTTCGTCTTTTTAAATGGCTTTTTCCAAGTGTTTTTCATTTGGAGAAGGTTCTGAAGTTTTTCCTCGCTCTTCGCACGCTCTACATTATCTTGAATGAGTTTTACTGCACGTTCTGATGAGTCGTTAACAACTTCGACAGATTTTACGAAGCTTTGAAACTCATTGTATCCTGAAAATTCTTTCCAAAAAATCTGAGGGAGTTTCATCCATAGACATTTTTCAGAAGTATGACCTAGGATATCAAAAATTAACCAGGAATCTGGCGAAATATATGATTCAAGACCTGGTGGTTGATCTATATTAAACAAAAAACTGCTATCAGAAAGGATTTTAGTTTTGGTTCTAACCGTTCCTACATTTTTAATGCCACTCCGTTGGGTTGAATAAAGAACTTTTGCCATCTTTTCCATTTCGATGTAATGATCTTTATTAGAACATGCTAGCGCCAGCACCACGGTTGATGGATCCAAATACCACATATGGTTTCGCCATGATTTTAATACCACTTCTGCGGCAGGCTCATACGCATTGTAATGGCACATCTGCCAATAGTTTCGTTGATCCTAAGAGTGTGAGTTAAAAATAATGCAATACAGATAGTAAGTAAGGTTGATAATGACACGTCTAACATCTAATGTAATAAGTGTCATTTATTTATGTCATTATTCTAAAACAATTTAGTTGGTATTTTTTTGAGACAAATTATTCTTAAATTATGAGACTAATATAAAAATATTTAGGAAATTAAGTTTTACTTCAAAAGCTGCAGAATCAGAAAACTCGCAGGTCAAAAACCACGATGCCCAGAAAAGAGAAATGTATTCAGCCATTCTGTTGATCTCTTTGACAATTTCATCACTCAGAAAAAGAACCTGTCTGATCTTAGGGAGAAGCAAATTGAACTTCATATAGTACAATGCCTTTGCCATGAACCTGGCGTGTGAAATAGCTCCGGTTTTGTGAATTTTATACCTAACTGTCTGATCTTCTTCAAGGAACATAACTACAAGCTCTGCCAGTTCACAATAATCTTTGCGCTTCTCAAAAGTCTAAATGTATATAATTTACAACTTAATTAAAAACTTTTATGTTTCTTCTTTCTATTTTTATAGTTGGTATATATATTTGGTATAAAGTTGTTTTAAAGTAATATATTTCTTTATTTTAACCTTACCTGACTATTTCTTAACTTGTTTTTATCTATCAGGTCCTTGCAAGTTTTTAGCGCCAATAGAGCTTGCTTTTCCAACCAGGTACCCTTAACATTCTGGTGATTAAATTTCAACAGCATCCTCTCGTTGTTTGCATCAATACCATGCCAGTTCTGCTTTAGAGATTTAAATAGTTGATTCTCTGGTCCAACAGATTTGTTTACTGCAACTTCATTACAAAAGTGTTTTATATGGAGCTCTCCTACATGATGGCGGCAGGCTAACAAGAGCAATGGTCGGCCATGAAAATTAGCTAATCTTGCACAAGCTCCTTTTAAATAGCCAGTGTTTGAAGCAGTGGTATCAAAACAAACTCCGTGGATGAACTGCCCTAGATCAAAAGAATCTAATAGATTTTGAATTGCTGCGAACTGAGCCTCACCACTGCCGTGTTCCAACCCTGGAGCGCCTAACAGATGGGACTGATTGTCATGCCTTATAAGCACACAAATTCGGTCTTTTGTCTCATCTATGCTACCCGTATAATCTTTGATAATTTTGCTATCAAAATGCACAATGATGGGTTTGCCGCTCGTCTTAACCATACTGGTTATGTTTGCTCTAAGAACACGAGCATCATTTCTTATTATTGTATCAAAAATCCTGTGAGTTGAGCTGTGGGATAATGTAACATTTTCTATATCTCCACCGGCATTGCAAAGAAAAGAAGAGATAAGTGCTGTTGCCTGGTTAGTAGATATTCCCATCCCAATAGCAGTTCTGGCAGTTTTTGAAAAAATGTCTTTTGGTATCTTTAGAGTCATACTTTTAACTGTCTTCTTCTTTGATGCGTTACCAATCTTAAAATCATCTTCGGAACATGTATCATTAGAGTCATCAGTAATCATTTCACTTTTAGAGGAAAATCCGGAGAAATCATGGAAAGTTTTTTTTACTATACCAGAGGTTTTAGAGTTATTTCTTGATGCAGATCTATTACTAACATCTACAAACCGACCGTCCCGTATGAAGGTTAAATCTTCAATCTTATCTGCTTCCAGTCTTAGCCTATCAGTCTTTAAACTACGTTCAAGAAGCGTAATGTCTTCTCCAGCCCAAAATAATCCTTTAAATTTAATTTTATTAGGTAAGAACAAGAAAAAGTAAACTATTTACTTCACAATAAATTAGCTTAGTACTGGCTGTTTGACTAGAAAATCTTAACATTTAATATTTATCCCCTACCTGTCATTGATTTCTCAAATTTATTTCTTGTCTCAAGATAACCAATTCCAATTTTTTTTCTGGGATTTCTTCAATGCTATGTACTTTTCTACAAACTTCTTGATATGATACATCATCCTTTTGTCACTGATGACTTTGAAGCCAGTTTTTCTCCAAGGAATTAAGATTCCGGAAAGGATACAACTGACATTGCAAAATTCATTGTTTGTTATGCATTTTAATCTATGAAGAACTTCCGTAAATTAAAAACATAACTTATTAAATTATCTTTACTATATTTGACATAAAATAACGTTCTTATCTATTGATTTCTAAAGCTAAAAGCTTACTTGAAAGTTTTGGACATTAAAGGACAAGCGACGAGATCCTTCAGTGCTTTCTTTGGAAATTGTTCTCTTAAAAATAAGTAGCGTTGGATAACGTGAATCCTTAGGGGCAGCTGGTATGTTTCCATTCTCTCCAGAGTGACGTTAACTAGGAACATGTTCTTGCGACTCGATCTTCTTTTTTTAAACATCTTCTTGAGACAGGGATACACCTCAGATACTTTTGTTGTCATAGCTAGCTTTAAAACAAAATTTCATAATGTTACTCATTGATGATAATGTTAATCACTATAAACATTTTCATAATTTGTATGAAGTTTAAAATTTTTTAAAAGTTTATTTAAAATATTATAAATGTTTAAATAACCTAATTCATTTAACTATAATTATAAAATATAACATGCATTATTATGTTATGTTGTTATAATAAACTTACTTGAGGTGGTAATATTAGATTTTTTAAAATTAAAAATTGTTAAGTAGCTTGATAAAAAAATTGTTTTCTTAACTGCGCTTTTTTTAAATATTACCCGATTTTTGCGTTTCTAAAGTACCACCTGGTAACAAATACGATAATAATAAAAATGCGCACAATCGGTATGGATAAAAAACCTTCCATTCGTTGTATTGACGCAGTTAAATTGTTAAAGGTTTATAAATTTCTATTCGCGCTGATCATTTGAAACTGCCCATAAAAACTCAAAAAATGTAAAAAAGTTAAACTTTAAACGAATGGCGCGAGAATAAATACTCATCCAGAAAAAAAAAAAAATTCATTAACAAACCAATATTAAACCAATTAGGAACATTTTGAGACACTCCGTGAAATAAAATTCGTTCATGAGGGTCAAAATGGGATGGCCTAATATATATATATATATATATATATATATATAGGTCTTTGGCAAAATTTTAGAATCAGTTAAGTATTTTTAGGTAAGTCCATAATTTATTGAAACTGACAAAAACCTAAGATTTAATTTATATTATACACAGATGTATGTTTATAACATTAATTAACCCAAGACCACCATTATCTAAGACCGCCATCCTGAAACGTTTTCTGGTGGTGTTGTATTTCTAATGCTACCCAATCAAGCTTATTAACTTCTATTTTTAAACTGTTGAGACTGTTCCACTGGATATTACCGCTACAACTTTCAAATGCTTAACTATTGCCGAACTTTTTCTCTTTCCTTAATGTAAAATTATTTTATGTCGAGTTAATACTTTGATTAATACAAGGAAAAAGTTTTCCACCTGGGTTATGGCTGAAGCTGGTTTCAGTTCTGGTTAGAAATATGTCAAGAAAAGTTAAATAAATAATATAAAAATTTTGTTACTTTTGATCATACTAACACCTTAAATAACTCTATATGCTTTTGGCTCGTATATTGAAGGAGTATTTAGCAATCAGTTGTTTAGAGTTTGCAGCAATCGATAATCTCTTATGCTATAAATATTCAAAGCAACTTTATTATTTTCAAAACACAAACCCTGCTAATCAAGGCTGCTGCGCAGAGTAACAGGTTGAGCGCGGAATATCCAGAGGTGTAGGGTGGATTTGTACCTCAAATTGTAGGGTTGATTTAAACCTAAAACATCTTAATTAAAAGTCAGGTGTTTCACAACTAGCCTATTACCGCTTTGTTAAAATATACTGAAAAAGTCTAAATGCCGATTTAAGTCATAATACAACTGATACAGTAGTAACACATTAGAACCAAGCTGCGATACGAAATGATATCATCTATATCAAAAAAACACCAATATAAACAATACAATTGATAACAATATCACAAAACCTTGATATAAATACTGTATGGTATTGTATCAATACCAGATAATAACTGATATTCTATTCCGGTTATCAATTGTAAGAATTTATATTCTAGCGGGCACAGAACGTCCGCTGAATGTGTAATAATGTTTTGGGACGCAATATCTATTTGCAGACGACAGCTGTTTTTATACTTTATTAAAGAAGGATCACCGTTCATATAGTTCCAAAATTGCCCAGTAGGATTCAGAGCCCTTTCATATATCAAAGTGTAAAACAATAGCTGTTGACCAATAAAAAATAAGTTTTCAATCCGTTCCTTACTTCTTTGCTGGAATTTAACTTTAGATACCGAAGCTTTTTTAATGCCGCTTTAATCAAAGCATTCCTATTTGACTGGTTTTATATTGATCAGTGATGTAATTAAATTTTAAATTATAATTGTGCAATAAGTGTTCAACTTTGAAATGGAACTAAAATTACAATACTGATTGCAATAAAATTGTTTAAACAATAATTAGTATTATTTGTAATAAGAATAGATGAATTCCAGATTATTGTTTGCACATCTAGTAGCGTAATATGTATCTCCAACCACAAATACTAAAACAGTCATTCATTATATTGCATATATATCACATAGTATAGCTTAAATTCTCAAAGATTGTTTGATATGAAATCATATTTATCATTATATGTTCTACATAGTATCGCTATTTTTATTTAATTGTGTAGTTTCACCTCTGTAAATTTATTTCTTATATGGTATCGTATGATACGAGACCATCTCTCTAGGTATCGACTTACACGATACCAATTATCTAGTGCTTAATTATTACAATAATTTAGTTATTAGATAAAATCTAACAACCTAATAATAAACACTAAAAATAGTTGTCAAATACCAAAAAAAGTCAAAAACTTGATGAAAAAAGACAACTTATTTTACTTTTTTGATCAATGAGTTGCCTGCAGCATGGCTATAACAAGACACACGGTAGACAACTATTGTTACGGTATTGTTAAAAGATAGACATGATGGTTACAGTCTGGCTATTCAACAAAATGCTTTCTTTCCATTTTGAGCGCTAAATAAAATCATATATGAGCTCAGTTTATAAATTTAGCACAAAACTTATCATTTTAAAATATTACAATATCTTCTTTAATATGACTTTAATAGTATATTAATTTATTTCACTGTGAGATAACAAATGTCAAACTTCCAAAGTGACTATTTTTAAGTTTTGATTGATTGTTAACGTATTCCATACCGCAATTTTTATATAATACTGTTGTAACTTCGTTTTTTATACGATTTAGATAGTATTAGCTGAGAGGAAGACTGTTGTATGTTACATACAACTATATGCTTATTTACGGAATAAAGAAATTTATAAAATTGTAATAGTTATAATAATAAATTAGATAAAATTACATTAGATGAAATTATAAACAACGTTAAGTTACTTAATTTCAAAACCTACTTTTGAAAGTTACGATTCTCATATCACAACGTTTCCATAACAACGAGACCATAAAACGCTTTTCTTTAATTCTTTAGCGAGGAAGATCAATCCTAATTGCAGCCATATGTTCAAATAACTTCATCTTTGTCAACAAAATTATGAATGTGCTACCTAAAAAGGTTTATTTTGTAAATTATTATTGAATTATTTTATCATGGCAATTGCAATTATAATATTGTCAATGTTTTGTTTAGCTTATAGAAGAATCATTGGAGTTTTGTATTTCTTCAAAAAATAGTGAAGCGCTAGCTATTTTAGCCGAATACGACTCAGTCTGTTTATTGAAATTTTCAGGACAATTCGATTTTGTTGATAAGGTTAGGTTCTTTATTTTTAGCGAGTGACTTAGTGCAGAGTGTTTAACCTGGGACTGAACTTTCCTAGGAATCGTAATTAAATATTTATGGTGCTTTAACTAAAGTTAAGGGATTATAAATCAAGTAAAAGTCAAAAAATATGGCTCAGCCACAAGTTGCCACATCTTTTGTGTTAAAATTTATGCATTCAAGTTTAAATTATTAATAAAATTATTTAAATTACTGCTTCAATCAGTTGTATAACTAAAACTCACAAACAAAGTAATGGAAAATCTTGTTTCCGGGACAAAACGTTCCTTTAATTTATTATAGAGTAATGAACCATATGATCTATTGGTCATTTTTATATGCAGACTTTTTTTTTTTAAGATGCTCCAAGAAGACCTATTGGTCTTATCACAGAGCACCGCGGAAGAGCATTAAACTAGAAAGTTCACACCTCCTTTCATACCAATGTCACTTATTATCAAACCTCATGGTTCGTGGTTCGAAACCATTGTTGCCGGTTTCAAACCACAAACTTTTTGGTTCTGATTCAGAACTCTAACCACTGAGCCACATGCAGCAAAATTTAAGTTTTTAGAAAAATTATTTCAAAGTTGCTATAAAAATAGGTATAGAAATTGCTATTAAATCTTAGCTTTATAATATACTTATATTATAAAACTAAGATTAATATATATCAGTTTTATAATATATAAATAAATAAAAGAAAACTTTTCTTATGCTTATTTACCATAAATGAAAAATTGGCGATGAATGCGACAAGAAATTTCTACATGAAATACTAAGTTTTAAAAAGGTCTTCTTTTCTTTTCTTTTCTTGGAGTATCTTAAGAACAACAAGAAAAAAACTAGTTTTTATGGAAACGAGGTTCGATAGAAGTTCTGTTATAATTGTATAAAAGTACTCAAAAGAGCTTTTCACATACTTTAAAAGCGTATTTATTTATGAATATTATTTTATATATCAATAATAATAATAATAAATAAGTAGGTATTTATTTCAATATGATTCTTTTTACAAAATAGACAAATGAAAGTCATCATGTTGATGACTTTCATTTGGTAATCCTTTAAAACTACCTTCTTGATGATAAATTAACTTCTTTCATTTATCTAAGGGGGAAAAACACCTGATTAAAATTGAATTAAAAAAAGCAAAATAAATAACTGCCTTTAAGCAAAAAATATTCCCTATTAGGCATCCATAACATAGCAACACTACTACTAAAAAAGGCCGGATTATCTTCGAGGCACGTAAAGCGCTTGCCTTAATTATACTAGCAAAAGGATTTGAACCCTCGCAATGCTCATAATAAACTACTGCAGTTATCAAAAAATTTGATGATTGGTTGGAACACACTTTTCTTCAACACGATTTCGGCTTTCCGTTAAATATATTTTCTAGATTTACAAATCTTCTATCCTTTATTTCTTAAACGAATGAATCTAAAATTCTTATTTCTGGCTGTTTGTTGATACAAACTATAAGAACAAGGCGTATCTGGATCCTTTTCTGTAAAAATCTTTATGCGCATCAATAACTTAAAGATTGTCTGGAAGCTTAATGCATGTTTATTGTGATAGTCAGAAATTTGAAGGCACCTTTTATACTCTTGTTTTATTTTTAATATAATTTTATAAATAGAAATAAGTTCTTGGCTATTTTTTTTCCCTAATTTTCCCCTAAAGTTACTCTGCATATTATGTTGTCACTTGTTAAATCCAAACTCACTCTTTACCTGATGACTCAATACACTCTTTACCTGATGACTCAATACACTCTTTACCTGATTTCCATCAACCAATAATTACACAAAGTGTATTAATTTTTCAATATAAACTTTTACCCAATAATTTCCTTTGTTTAGTTTCTTGTCTAAAAAGTAATGAAAAAATGGTTATTTTATCAAAACTTAGTGGATCTAGTCTATATGTCTCAAAAGGTTTTATTGATTTCAACTCTTCTTTTTTCGTCAAAAAAAGCAATACAGTTTTTACTGCAAACTTCCGTACATCGAGATTTTAGACAGTGATATTTTTGTTTGCGTATACTTGCTTTTTTGTATTTAATTTTCCACTCGATATCTTTTCTAGTGGTTTTTTCCTAGCTTTCTTCAGGTAAACTCACTATAAAAGTTGTGGAAAATAGTAACAATTGTCTATAAATTTGAACAAATCTTATTTGATATATATATAAAATTACATTTTACATGTGAGCGTTTTGCGTGTTTTTTTAAGACTCTTCGGTTTGTTAGATTCCATGATTCGTTAGACTCCATGATATGGATGTCAATAATGATGCTAATAACTAGGTATTTTAAAAATATTGTTAATTACATTTGAGATTTCTTTGTATTATTTTTCTAAAAATTCTAAAAATAAAGGCATAAGTCGTTTATGTGTGAATGCTATTTATGATTGTGAAATAAAGGCACTTCAAGTAACTCTAAAAACATTCAGAAAAGTCAAAATATCATAAAGTTTAACGACTTAAACAACCGTAATACAATATAAATATAAATTAAATAAACATTATATACATTGGTATGTTATTTATTCTTTTATTTATTTCAAAGAAATTATGTTAAAAATTTTAAAAGAACAAGGTGTATGATGTTGTACATTTGTTTCCAGACTTCCAGGTGTTCTGCACGTGGTCTACACGTGGAAATGCAAAGAATGCTTTGAACTTTTAGAGGTTGTAAGTGTTGAAAGTGTTAAATGCTCTTTTACAAAACCAGAAATAGTTTGCCAAGTAAGTTCACTTACTCCAAGCACCTAGAATTCATGGCTTTAAACACACTGGTATTTCATCTTGAAATTATGTGTAATTCTTTCAATTCTTTAAAATAAAAATTAAAAGTAGCTTGTTCCGATTGGGTTTAGAAAAGGTAATAATATAAATATAAATAGGTAAAATAAATAAAAAAATAAATAAAAAAATAGATAAAAGCATAAGGTTCTTTGATGAAAGTAAAGTCAATGGAGCAGAAACAGTTTTGTTAACTAAAGAACATTTAGAACGAAAATGTTTTCTGTTAATGTTAAATCGTTTTTATTGCAAATGAAAAGTAGTTTAAAAAGGTATTCTGATTTTATTCAAATAGACTTGATAGAAGTTGGCAACGTATCAAAAATGAAATATTTTTTCAAAAAAATTGATTGTTTTTTGCAACAGTTTCGATGTGATTTGAATGCGGTTTCATATATTTTGCTTTCCTAAATGTACGCCTTGCAACTTAAATTCAATTTAGTATCTTATATAAATCTTGAGAATAAAAGGGTTTTTCACAACAATGAAAAAAGTATGAAAATTTTCAAGATCAATAGCAAATTTTCTTTATCTTTGAACTGAACATTGATAAAGTTTGTATCATCATCATGATATGATATAACACAAAAAAAAAGTTTTTTTTTAAGTTAGCACAACAAATGCCAATCTCATGGTGTTTTTGCATTCTTGCGTGCTTAATACAAAGGAGGGGACGGTTATTATTTTTCGAAAAATTTTTTCACCCACCCCATGCTTATTGAGACTTTGAGCCTTTGGTTTATTCCTCTCCATAGTATAAAACTTATGTAAACATATTAAATCCTATTTGATCGTAAGCAACACTAGAATTAAATTGATTTATGCATGTTCTGTATAAAGTATTAAATTAGATATACGATGTTTTGGTTATTGGCTGACGATTATTTAAATTTAATTCAAGCAAAAGTTCGTAGCCATCTTTATATTAGGACCTCCCCCCCTCCTTCCCCACTTTCTTTATTAGATTGGGACCAAAATTTCCACTCATCTTTTATTTCCACCTCTCTAAGTATGTAAGATGAAATTCTTTGTTTAGTAAAATTTTAATAGTTTTTACAAAAAAATTTTATGTACGTAGACATTCCTATACTATAGACGTTGTACTTACAACATTTTTATCTGTATTTTGTCCCAGACTTAAGAAATGATTAGTCAGACCCTGTTAAAAAATATTTGCAACTCAAATTTAATATTTCTTTAAAAGTTAGTGAAATCAATTACTAAGAATTGAAAATGTACGAGGAGTTAACATAAAATTTAAATTTATTGTAGGCAAACTTAACCCCTCTGCATTATGCTTCAAAACGAGGATTTTATAATACTGCAGAAAAACTCATATGTGCAGGTAGCAAAAGCTGCAATCGAAACGTAAGAGAAAATTAAATTTTCACATAATATTTTAAACATTCTTAAACAAATATATTATCATTTCAAAAATTAAATTTTTTTCATATATATTCTTTAAATCTAAAGTGTAAATATAACCTATATAATTGTTCATTTATTTATTTCTGTTTAATTGTTGAATTTTTAATAAAGTTATTAATTACATAATATAGATATAAAACTATAAAGTTGAATTTCAATACAAAATATACCAACCGTAAAACTGAATTTGAATTAAGTTTATTGATTTTTTTATTATACAGTTTATTACTTATTGTTCAGAATGATAAATTTTAAATAAAAATCTTTTAAATTGTAGGATAGTATTGAGACTTTGGCATGGTCAGCTGGTCATTACAAAGTATATAGCTTACTTGTTTGTGCAGGATACACACAGGGGGATACGGTAGCTACTTTTTAGTTTATTGTATCTATTGACGTATCTGACTGTAAAGGGATAGGGCTAGAATCTTTTTTTTTTAATTATGTTTTATACAAAATATTTGTAATGCCATAATAATTAATGCCTTTATGGCACTCTTGCATTTCCATTATAAAAATATTTATAGTAGATAACCTTTATTTAATCTCCCTTTCAATAAAAAAGTATAGAGTCCATACAATAAAATTATTTGCCAATCAGAGCAACAAAAATCAACATCAAATCAACAACCCATCAAACTAACCAGCCAAATTAACAAACAGAACCTTTAGACTTACACTTTCAATCAAAATTTTCCGTTATAATATTTTTTTACTTAATAATAATATTGTTTTATTAAGAGTAACTAAAATCTATTTAAAATAATCAAAATAGTTCAAGTATGTAGTCGATGCTTTCTTATAACTTATTTAGAAAGTTTCTTCCAATTGGAAACTACTTTCAAACGAATGGGTTAAAGAAGGGAATAGCTTAAAAACGCTGTTTGACCAATTAAAAGCTATATCAGACTGCAGTGTTGACTTGATATGTCAAAATTTTACTGATCAACTTGATCTGTTAGAACTCTTCTTGAATAATCAAGTTAAGAACTTAGCTTTTTTGAGTTGCCAACTTAAGCAACTACCCACTTCACGACAAGTTAAATCATTATGCTTACAATCGTGTGTTGTTGAATGCTTTAGCGAATTACAAAAATATGCCGAGTTGGAAATGTTAACAATACGAGACTGCAATTTACAAAATCTTCCAATTTTTCTTAAAGAGTTAAAACATTTGCGTTTTTTAAATTTAAACAATAACAAAACTTTGACCAACTTGCCTCATTGGATCAATCAAGTACCTTTAAGTTATCTATCTATCAATAATTGCAACTTTAAAGCTGTTCCAGATCTTCTTCCTCCATCTTTAAATATTCTTTTGTGTGATAAAAACAAAATTCAAAGACTTTCTCCGTTTCTTTCGCGACTTGAAAGTTTAATGTATATTTCAACAGTTGGCAATCCTCTAACATTTCCAGAATATTCAATTAATAAAAGAACTACAAAAGAAATAAAACAGTATTTGGGCGCTTTTTTAGATGATAGTTTACCAAGTAACTGTGTGAAGGTCTCCTTAATTGGAAAAGAAAGGGCCGGAAAAACATCATTAGTAGAAGCTATCAAGTCGGCAAACGGTATATGCGATACAGAGTTTGCCAAAAAAACAGATGGTTTAGAAATATCGGTAGTTGAAATAAATGATCTCAAACTTCGAGTTTTTGATTTAGCCGGAGACATAGAGTTTATTGAAACACATACAATGTTTTTTTCTGAAGAGACGTTGTATTTAGCTGTGTTTGACTTGAGATCTTATTCACTCAAGTCGTCTAAAACCAATTTTCTTGCTCGAATTGAAGTTTGGCTTTCATCTATATTTGCACAAATACCTAACGCTCAAGTAATAATTGTTGGAACTCATTCTGATGAAGATGTGGTTACCCCTTCTATGTTAGATTGTATATGGGAGAACGTTTATAAAATTTTGCTCAAAGCCAAAAAAAATCATACAAATTATTTTGAATCTTCCCCCGTTCATAACTGTATTTTATGTTCAAGTAAAGAGGTGTTTAGAGAAAGTATTCAGGGAGTAGCAGGTAAAGTATTGGTTTCACAAGATATCTTTAATAAAAATGAAACTATTACAAAAAATATAAACCAAAAAACATATTTTGAAAATTCAAGTTTTGAAACTGCAGCATTAAAATCCGATGAAGACATACCTAATGAGTTTAACGATATTCCGGACGGTTCCCAAAGCTCTAGAGAAGAATCTCACAATTACAATTTTCCTCACATTGTTGGCTATTTTGAGGTTAGCAGTACATGCAAAATACCCAGAAAAATCTTTTCAAAACAAAATACCAGTATAGAACAGCTGAAATGGAATATATATTTGGCTTGTAAACAGCTTAAATCCTTGTACCCATCAATACCAAGGAAATGGATAAATCTACACGAAGTGCTATTAAAACAAATTGAAAAAAGTTACCCAGTGTTGAACTATAGAAAATTGGAAGAAATTGCAGAAAGTTGTGGGATTGCTCCAAATGATGATAACCTTATTCCTTTCTTGCGTCATTTTACGTCTTGTGGTGAGATTTTGTATTATTTTGATATTGATGAGCTCCGTGATGTAATTATAACAGAACCGCAATGGTTAAGCAATCAGCTGCGGGCAATAATTAGCTGTCGCAATCTACCTTGTATAAAAGAAGGCCTTATTGAACACAAGTACTTTAAAGACATATGGACTAACCTTGAGGATGCACATAGGTACAAATTAGTACATCTCTTTCGTCAAGCTGGAGTTTTTGTTCCTTTTTCAGAAACATCTGAACTCATTCCGTGTAGACTTCCAATTGGTCGTCCGTCAGATGATATTTGGCCACCGTTGCCATCTGCTGGAGAAAACCAAGTTGATTATTTTATTCAATTTGACAACCTTCCTCCGTCTTTTTTTTCTCATCTAATATCACTTATTGAATATCGACAACCAGCAGTTGTATCAAAAATAAAACCATTGTATCTTAGCAACCATATTGTATATATAACCCAATCTCAAGGAATTTCTTGTGAGGTTCACACAAAGGGTATGAACTCATTCGTTCTTTCATCCCCATCCAATAACAGTAAATTAAAAAATGGGATGCACTTAGCTAGATTTTTATCCCTTGACGTTGAGTGTGTTGATAGTTTGCTAGATTCTAAAGTTAGTTTATTTAGGTGTTCTGGTATTTTTGATGATTCAGAAGCATTATGTATTGATTCTATAAAAGAAACAGGAAGACATCGAATTCACTTTGCTGTACAACCTCACAAGCAGTCATTAACTATAAGCATACGAGGACCTAAACCGTGTTGCTTAGCTCCTGAAACATTAGATCTTGTTAACCGAGTTCGTTTAACAAGATACCAAACAATCAAAAGTAAATTCTACATATGTTGCCCTCAATGTGTGCGAAAAAGACAATATGATGTGTGTATTTATTCTTTAAATGACGAGAAAACTATTTTACCAATATGTTCTAAAGGCCACGATGCGGGTACTTGGATAAATGTATTCACGGGAAAGTGCGATTTTATAGCACCACTGACTTCTGAAAATATTGTTTGTAGCTTGACGGATTACCAATCTCCTCGACTTTTTTTGCTTATTCCCATAAATTTAGAGTCAAAAGATTTTTGCAGCTTTTTTACATTTTCCTATTTTAAGGAAGGTTATTCAGTTCATCTTCTTTGTGAGTATCCAAATTGTTGGCATTTTCTATCATCTCCCGGTTATCGTCTAAGTAGACCCAAAGAATTTGTTAAAAAATACGGGAGCCGGCTTAAATCGTTATTACGCATTTTAAAGTCATTTGAAACGCCAGCAAAAATTTTGAGTCCATTATTTAATCCTTTTGAATCAGTTGCAGAAACGTGTGCTTCGTTAGGATCGCTTGCTAATTCATTAGAAACTTACTTGTCTGATTTTAGCGAAGAATTTTCCTGCTTTAACAGAGATAACTCGAAAAATGAATATGAATACGTGATGAGCTATGATGGGTTAAACCGAAGAGAATTTAGGCGATTTCTGAACGTAACTGATAAAGATCATCGCTTTGCCGATCTAATACCTACTTTTATTGGTAATCAAGTAATGTGGGTGTGCGAAGAACATCATAATATGCTGATTGCTAAGGAAAATAATGAAATTTTTCTTCCTTTAATTTTTAGCTAAATTTATTTTTTAAATTGCTGTTTTAACTCTTTTTTTGAAGTTATATGTATATTATGTAGTAACATATTTATATTTTAATTTCATTGATTTAAATTTAGCAAAGCAATAAGTTCATTTTTAATATTGTTGTGAAATAACTAACGTTTTTAATATCAGCATTTAATAAAATTTATTGACTATTTGATCTCTAAAAAGTTTATGCGTATATTGATCCAATTTTTATTAAACTTAACATTATATGTTTATTTTTTATTAATATTATTATATGTTTATGTAAATTTATTAAAAAAAAATTATATACCACAACAATTAACAATTTTATTAAAATATTACAAATATTACAATTAAAGTATTAATAAATAAATAAGTATTTAGTAAAATAACTTTCAATCTTTGTTTATAAATGATTATTCTTTGATATTATTTAATAACAAAGATAATAATAAAAAAATAAACTAATTCTTATATTTTTGATAAAGAAGCCAAAATTGGCTTCATAAACTAAAGAAACAATTCCAACTTAAAACATCCCCTGCCTTGGGGCTCTTGGTTTAGTAAAGGCTAGAAATGGTGTCTCCATAAAAATATTTATCTTGGGCAGATGTTAAATGCATCCGGCAACTGTCTTGTAGAAGGCCTCCTAAGCAAAGACTCAATGGATAGGGTTTGCTTGAGTATCTGTTTTTATGACTAGGCAACTCATTCTACTATACTAGATTCTGAATACTTAGAATCTAGAATACTATTATCTCATTCTTCTTCATCATTAGAATTTTATCATCGTACCTTTTACAACTACCTTAAAGCTGACTGGGACTCTTTCCGTAAATTTCTTCGTGATGGCCCTAGGTTTCCTACAGAAGTGACCTCTAGAGCTGTCGTTTATACTTTCAAAACTATTTAACAAGTGCTTATCAGAGTCTTTTTTTTCCAGTAAGTCCTTTTTTTTCTGGTAAGCGGCATCTGTTATTGCTAATTACAAAAATTCTGGAGAGTGATCTGACTCGTTTAACTACCGTCTCAATAGTCTTCTTTCTATTATAAGCAGGATTTTTGAGTCTCAACAAACACTTAATTTCTCATCTTGAATCTAATAACTCTAATTATCAATATGTATTTCAATCTTCTTGTTCTACAGCTGATTTGCTAACAGTAATATCAAATAGGTTTTATCGTGCGTTAGATAGATGTGTAGAGGCTAAGGTTATCGCTCTTGACATTTCTAAAGCTTTTGATAAAATTTAGTACGCTGGTCTTCTCCATGAGCTTTCTTCTTGCAGCGTATCAGGTAACATTAATAAGGTTATTGAATCCTTACATACCAATTGTAGTATTAAAGTTGTCCTTAATGGACAGCACTATGCTTCATATCCTCTCACTTTAGGGGTTCTTCAAGGGGCTATCCTTGGCCCTATACTCTTTTTAATTTACATTAATGATCAGATATTTTCTTATCTAAGGTAGCATCGTTTGCTAATGATACAACCATTTATTCTTGTCTTAATAAGAAGCCAACACTCTCTGATTGCTTGGAGGGGGCATTTGAGCTTAAAAAAGATCTTACTTCTGCACAGCATGGGCTCTCAATGGCTGATGAACTTTAACTCAGATAAAACTCAAATTTTTTCAGCCAATTGTTATCGCAATAATTTAGATCTTCCTATATTTATGAACGGTAATTTACTCGATGAGTACATTACCGTTCTCGTACTGTACTTAATGAGTATATCTACCCTTTATTTATCTACCTCTCTCTTATCTTCTAGGATTAACTCTTGTTCCCGATCTTTCTTGGAAACTAGATATCAAATTGATTGCAAAATTAGTATCTGCTAAGGTTGCATCTCTTTACCGTGCTCGCCATTTTCTTACTCCCGATTCTATTCTTAATCTCTATAAATCTCAAATCCGTCCTTGTATAGAATACTGTTGCCATATCTGGGGCGGATCTTCCAAAGATGCCCTTTCACTTCTTGACAAGGTGAAAAAAAGCATGGTAAACATAGTTGGACCTGCTCTTGCAGCGAACCTCCAACCATTATCACAGCGCCGTAATGTTGCTTCGCTTTCCCTTTTCTATAAATATTATAATGGGCACTGCTCTAAAGAGCTTGCATCTCTTGTGCAATCTACTAAAGTTCATTCTCGTGTTACTTGTCATTCTATTAACTCTCATTCTATTACTGTGACTGTTCCTAAGTGATCTAAAAATTCTTATTTGTTCAGTGTTTTCCTCGTTCATCAGTTCTTTGTTATTCGTTTCCTACTTCTTGTTTCCTGATTCATATAATTGTTGGAAGTGAAGGTGTTGAAAAAAAAATGTTTATATATGTAGTTGTCGTCATATATATATGTAGTTGTCGTCCTGATGTACAATCTATATATAGATAAACATCTATGAACTAATAAGTGCTTTTCAGTTTAATAATGAAAGACTTTGTTGACCTCATCAGCTAAGCACATCTAGGGTTAGAATACAGTGTAATAATGTAAACTAGATCATTATTTCATTAAATTGAAAATAAAAATAAATATTTTTCTTATAGCTAAAATTACGATAGTAACGAAAATGCAAACGTTGATAATTTTGCCATATTAAAATCTAAAGTAAATCAGCAAAGTAAATAATATGATTTGATAAACTAATTAGGATCAACACTTTTCGTGAACTTATGAAGTACAAAGTGATTATTATTTTGTACTTCATAAATTTTTTTTTGTCACTCTCTAAATGTGATGAATTAAATTAGTTTATCAGATCATATCATTTACTTCTCTGTTTTAGATTATAATAATGTAAAGCAATCAACGTTTGTACTTTCTTTCCCTTATGGGACTTAAAAGCAATTTCGGAAAACCGGGGCTAGTTGCAACAGGGGTAAGTTATAAAACATGAAAAAAAAAAAAACTATTATTGCCAGTTACATTTAAAAATGACACTAAAGGCACTTGGCAAATAATAAAAAGAAATTATTTAAAAATAAAAATCATGCAAGGTTTTCTTTCACAGGTGATTTATATTGATAAGTTTATATGAACCAAAAGTTATTACTTAAAGAATTTAACAAATATTTTTATATTTTTATTGTTATTTATTACAATATTTATGATACAGATACAAATAATATAAAAAAAGAAAAGTTAACAAGTCAAAATATCGTTAAGAAATAAATAATAAAAATAAATATAAAGAACGCGAATACTCAAAGAAGACCATCAGGTCTTGTCACAGAGAAACCGCTATTGAAAAAATTAGAACATTTTTTTATATTTTTAATGGTTATTTCCTTTTGTTATGGTGTTTACGGCTTGCATCAATCAAATTACTGTGTCTTCCAAACAGCTGACTCACGCTAACAATAATGTCCATAATTTTCTAGATAAATCACTTTAGATGCGCACACTGAATCTAATTTGTCAAAAATAATCACTGAATCTTATTTATTGCTATATATTATTCATTATATATCACTGAATATAATAAATATACAATCTCATTTCCAGACTAAATATTATACATTTCCAGATTGTTCAAAAGGTTATGCAAAGGACCGAGATAGCCATACTATGGTTATCGCTGTGTGTTAAGCCAAATTACCGAATTTCCGTTCACGCTTTTGACAACAAAAAACGCCAAGCCTCTACTAAATATACAATTTAACGTTTACGCTTCTGAAGACAAAAACGCCAAGCCACTACCAAAGGGTGGTTTACCTCCAAACGTAGCCTACATACATATATTGGCAGATACGCATACATCCATTTTTCTTTGTTTTCTTTTTCTTATATATACAGTACTGTGAATAAGTTTTAGACCACTTATATTTTTTCAAAAAATCCCGGAGAATTCTTCTCTAATATTTAAGTTTGTAGTTCTAAATTATAAACTTATTAAAACACATGTATTTCACACAAAATATGGAACAATTACAAATTTTTTAAGTCAAACTTCATAAAAAACTCTTAATATTTACTATGTCCTCCTTTTGCCTCAATCCCAGCCAATATTCGCCAGGGAATAGATTCATACAAGTTAGTTATAAAATCCTGGGGTATGTTGTGTCATTCTATAGTTGAGCATATTTGTCATCCAAATATGCTCAACTATATTCAAAACGGGACTCTGGGGAGGCCAGGTCATCAATTCCAGAACTCCTTCCTCTGTCATTTCATTTAAATAATTTTTTGCCACTCGGGAAAAATGTTTTGGGTCATTATCCGCTGCAGAATAAAATTATGACCTATTGGTTTCATTCCGGATGATTCAGCATGGTGCTTTAGGATATCCACATAACGTTCCCCGGAGAGTCGCCCCCCTATTTTGATCAAATCACCTACTCCAGATAAAGAGAAACAGCCCCAAACTTGTAAAGAGCCTCCTGTGCGTTTAATATTTCGGTTTAAACACTCGGGCTGATAGACTTCTTCAATTCTTCTTCAAACATATTGGCGTCCTTTCGTTCCAAAAATTTCGAATTTGGACTCATCGGTGTACAGAACCCGATTAAATATTTCCTAGGCCCAACCTCTGTGTTGTTTTGCATATTTAAGTTGTTTTTCTTTATTACCACACCGTAATAATGATTTTTGAATTGCAACACACCCACACAATTTAAGTAGGTGCCGTCGAATAAATGAAGACCTGACATTTTTCCCAGTTTTCCTGTATTAATGTCTTTTGCCAGCTCGGTTGATACTTTTTTTGTATTTCTTAAAGATAGGGTTTTTAAATATTTATTGTCATCTTTTGTTAGCTTAGGAGGTCTACCACTTATTTCTACCTCCAAGGGAGCCAGTTTCTCTCATTTCTTTAACAGCATTTTTCAAATATCCTGTTTTGGATGTAGTTTTAATAAATAAACAAACAAATCCCTCATTTTGTATAAAATGCCTCTTTGAAATTCTATTGCACAAGTTAGCAATGTGGCTTTTCCCTATAAGATTTTCATCGATATATACACCTAAAAATCTTGTCACTAGAACTCTTTTAATAATTATGATAAAAAGAAAAGATAAGTTGCTAGGTGGCTGGTGCTTTTTACCATAAGGATAAAAAAGAATCCATTTAGTTTTATAAATATTTAATAATTGTTTAATCTAAACCATTCGGAAATTTTGACTAGTTCAATGTTCATATTGCTAAAAAGTGTAAAAATGTTGTTATGAGAAATAAATAAAATAGAATCATCAGCATACATAATTGCCATTAGGTTAGAAGCTTTTGGTAGATCATTAATATATATTAGAAATAGGAGGGGTCCTAATATGAATCCTTGAGGAACTCCACATGAAATATTTAACAAATTAGATAATACGTTATCATCCGCATAAACAAATTGTTTTCGATTATTTAGGTAACTTTTTAGCCAAATGAATATATTTTCAGTAATTCCGTACCACTCCAACTTTTAAAAAGAATTTCGTGATGAATAGTATTAAAAGCTTTTGCCAAGTCAATGAAAATACCTAAAGTAAATTGAGAATTTTCAAATGATTCAGATATATTTCTTGTAAATTGTAGAATGGCATGTTCAGTAGAATCGTTTTTTTAAAATCCATATTGATTCCTGTATAATAAGTTATTTATAGTAAGATGATTATAAATTTTATTATACAAAATTCTTTCTAAAACTTTAGAGAATGCAGAAAGTAGAGAAATTGGACGATATCTTTTGCTAATGTTAGAGCTTGTGGAAAAATACCCTGTTTAATTGATATTGAAAAAATCTAATGGAGTATATCTTTTAAAACATCGAGTGAACTTAAAACAATGTTGCCGTTAATACCATTAGGGCCTGCTGCTTTTTTAGATTTTAACATTTTAAAGGCAATTTCAAACTCTTCAAAAGATAATTCAAAAGAGTTCAAGTAAGAGTTTGGAGGATAACATAGATCATTAAACTGTTAGCTATAGGAATTCTTTTTGCAAGATTTCGTCCAACAGACACAAAATATTTATTTTTCCGTAATTTGTCTTTTATTATATAAAAATTCATTATTTTTATATGATAAAAGATAAGTTTAACCGTGTTTGGCAAAGAGTGAGATGTGCATTTTTTGCTGCCAGTAATTTCTTTTATTATAAACCAAGTGCGTTTAAAATTTAATTTATATTTATCTAGTAAATTTAAATAGAATTTTTTTTTTCCTGAGGCTTTCAAAAAGTTTAGCGTAATTTTTATATATAATTTTATTTCATTTGTTTTACATTTTAAGTAATTAATGTATAATTTTTTTTTAATTTTTGAAGACTTCCGCAAACCCTTTGTAATCCAAGGTGATTTAATACTTTTAGCTTTGAGATTTAAATTAACTTCAGGAAAATTAGTGTTGTAAATATCATAGAAAGTTTTAAAAAAGGAGTTATAAACTAAGTTTGTATTATCAGAAGTAATAATAATGCTCCAATCAATTAGAGATAATTGTTCTTTAAAAGATTCAAGGTTTTCATTTGTAAAAATGCGCTAAATTCAGATTACCCAATAAGTTGATAAATTTATTTTTGTGGTTACTTTTTTTCGTCATTACATAAAAACGAATTAAAATTTTTAATTTCACCTGAAGGTGGGCGATAACAACAACTTGGAATTTTGCTTTTTATTTTTTTGGTTAAAATTTCAATCGTTAAAACCTCTTTCAGCATCAGTGATGCTCATGTCATGCCGGGTAAAATATCATAAGTTATTTTTAACATAAATAAGAACACCTCCGCCACGCTTATTTTATTTTCGTGCCAATGAAATTACATTAAAACCCAGCAGTTCAAAATTGGTAAAAGAATTTACGTCATCCGAACTGCACCATGTTTCTGTTAAGCAAATTATATTAAAAAAATTACAAGTTTCTTCAATAAAATTACTAAAGATTTCAAAATTTGCAGGTTTTAATAATGAAAGGGAGGGGGGAGTAGACAGAGGGTACTGATAATAGTTGTTGTGATGACGGGGAGAGGATTAGAGGGGCATTTTGGTCGTGAGGATAATGTGTCTAGAAGTTGGAGTCGGGAGTTTTTCAGAACTTTTTTAAATTGATATTTAAAGGACTTTTTATTCTGACTTTTGGACATATTGTCCTTGCGATTGGAGTATTCTTTTGATTTTCTTTTCGTCATTACTGCAATTGTCGTCGGTGATTTTTTTTATTTTATTTATTTTTTTTATTATTAAAACCTGCAATTTATGAATTCTAAAATTAAAATTATAAAAATTGAACTTTTCCAATTAAAAAATATATATATTTATTTGTATTAAGCATGCTTCAACCAAATCCTTAAAAGGGTTGACAAAGATAAACTTTAAACAAAATCGAAAAAATCTGTGTCACCCGAAAAAGTCAAGCATTCCATCACTAACTAGGAGCATTTGCTTTAATTTTACTTTAAATTCGTCAAGAGTTTCGAGAGTTTTAAGTTTATTAGATAGGATTTTATTCCATACTTTTGGTCCTCTAATGGATAATGAAAACTCAGTTGCGGCAAAAAAACTTTTGGGCTGAATATAGGTGTTGTTTGAGTATCTGGTTAAGTATCTATATTTATTTATTTTGAATAACGAATTAAAAATGTTTAGTTTTGTTCTTTTATTAACTTTATACATGAAAATTAAAGATGAAAAATATTTATTTGGTAGACATTGAGTATATTCAGCTTTATAAATAGTTCTTTGGAGTGAGTAAAACGACCTACATTAGATATTATTCTCATTGCATGTTTTTGTTTATTAAAAAGTTTTTTAATTTTGTTTTGATTTGTGCTACACCAAGCAATGTTTGCGTAATTCAGATAACTATGAACAAAGGAGAAATATAACAACTTTAAACTAGTTTGATTTAAAAATGGCCTTGCTTTATAAAGTAGGCCAATATTTCTTGAGATTTTACTTTCAAGATAATGTATATGATTTGTCCAAGTAACGTTTTCGTCAAGGAGTACTCCTAAAAATTTAAACGATAGTTCTCTTTTTATAAATTGACTGCCAATATAAAGTTTTGGAAGTTTTGAAGGGATTTTATCGCGTTCATGAAAGCGATAGAAAAAAGAATACTTTGTTTTATCTAAATTAATGGATAATTTATTTGCACTAAGCCAATCTGTGAGTTTTATGAGTTCCATGTTAACTGAATTAAACAACATTTTAATATCGTGACAAGCGTGAAACAAATTTGTATCATCCGCAAACAAAATAGTGTCTAGTAACTTACAAGATTTGCTTAAATCATTAATATAAATTAAAACTAAGAGTAATCCTAAAATTGACCCTGGTGGAACACCACATTTTATATTCATATTATCAGTTTTTCCGCAGTTAAACGAAATGTATTGTTTCCTATTAGACAAATAGCTTTGAAACCATTTAAAATTTGAGCGCTTAATCCCGTAATTTTCTAGTTTATTTAATAGAATATAATGATCAACAGTGTCAAACGCTTTGTTAAGATCAATAAATACACCTAGCGTATATTTATTTTCATCAAATGTCTTCAAAATATTTTGAACAAGATGAATAATTGCTTGATCTGTGATTTTTTTTAAATCCAAATTGTTTGTTATAAAGAATATAGTTATTATCTAGAAAGGTAAATAGTCTATGGTACATAATTTATTCTAATAGTTTTGAAAGGCATGGCAGCTTTCTGAGGACAGTATCCTAAAATCTCACTTTATTAATAAGAAGGATCCATTGGAAATTTGGAAAACTGCAGTTGAGTATCCAAAACTCCATCAAATTGCCAGGCGTCTTCTGAGCTGCTTTGGTACAACCTACTGCTGTGAATCTATGTTTTCACAAATGACATTTATCAAGTCTTTTTTAAGGTCACAGTTGACCGATGAGCATCTGGAAGACCAACTGAAGCTTAAAACAACGAAGATAGAGCCAAATATTCAAGTTCTGGTTCAAAAGAAACAGAATCAGAAAAGTCATTGATAACTTTTGTGATACATGATACATTAAAAAATATTGTGATACATACGTTAAGAAATATTGTGACACAAGATGCTTTTTTTTAAGAGTCATGCGGGTCATTTTTTTAAGGGTCATGCGGCCCCCAAGCTCACAAAAGGTTCCCACCCCTGTTCTATGTGCTTTAATCTATGTGTTTACGGTCCATATGTTTCAATGCATGTCTTTGCTTATTATTACTTATATTATGTTTAAAAATTGAGTTTTTTTCGCAATTCCAGCGTATGATAACTATAATCTTCATTTATGTAAACCTTTTGAGTCCATAATTTCAAATATTTTATTGATATAGGCATATATATATATATATATATATATACATATATATATATATATATATATATATATATATATATATATATATATATATATATATATATATATATATATATATATATATATATATATATATATATATATATATATATATATATACACACACTACCATCCATAGTTATTTGAATGGTCATACTTTTCAAACTATTACTTTGATTGGAAGAGAAACTGAAAACTTATAATACCTGAAATGTATGCTATTTTACTAATTGTATAGTTTATATAAAAAATATTAAAAATTCCATTAAATTAATTTATAGTTTATCTCATCTATAAAAACCCCTTTCTCAGCAATAGCGGCTTTACATATTCTTGGCATTTTGCATAGCAACTTTTCCAAATTTTCAAAGTCAACTTTATGCCACTCAATATTAAGTTTTTTCTACATATCTTTTGCACCATTAGACAAAAAATTTTTAACATTTCTTTTTAATTCATCCCATAAAAAGTTTGATAGGAGAGAGATTTGGTGATTGGAAAGGCCAAATCATTCTTTTCGATATTTGATCATTTCTCTAACTCACTAAAATAATTTCTACAAAGTTTTGAGAATACTTTAGATTGTTATCTTCTAGAAAAATGAATGGCTTCCAAAAAATTTGACTTCCCGAAGGTATGGCATGTCTTTTTAAAATGTCTTAATACACTTCTTTCGTCATTATTCTCTCTATTTTTACTACGTCATCTGTGGTATTACTACCAAAACAGCCCCAAACCATTTACACTACCACCACCATGTTTCACAGTAGGGAGTACACACTGTTTTTTAATCCGTTCGCCAAGCTTTCTTTAGACAAACGATCTTCTCTTGAAACCAAAGATTTGAAACTTTGACTTGTTGGTCCAAAGAACACGTTTCTGGTCATCAATCGTCCATTTTTCGTTTAGTTTTTCTCGTTCCAGTCTCTTTTTTTTTATTATGGAGTTGAAGAAATGGTTTCCTTGCAGCTATTCTACCATCAAGTCCTGCTTCCATCAATCGCCTCTTTTGCGTTGTCACAGATATCGGAACTCCTCGAGAACTATTCAATGCATGGGTCCATTGCATGGGAATTCCCGGAGCAGTTAATAATCAATTTCTTTAACTAGTGGTCTTCTGCCTTCGGCAGCAGACGTAATTCGATCGGGTTGTGATCGTTTTCAATTGACCACACTTCCAGTTTCTTCTTTCTTTTTCAAAATATTCTAAACTGTTGAAGTCGTTGCTTTGAATTTTTTTGCTATATGACAGAATTTTTTTTATGTGAATATTGCAGATCGTTTTTCGATAAACAGTTTTGGTTTTTTTGCAATTTATATTTCAAAATTTCAACTTAAATTGCTTCGAGTACCACATCAAGTACACCATAAAAAATATTCAACTTAGATTGCGTGATTTCAACTTAAATTGCTTCGAGTACCACATCAAGTACACCATAAAAATTTTTTTTAAAAAATGGAATGTTTCCGTTAATAGATAAACCAACTAGAATCACCAAAAAAACAGCTTCGCTACTTGATAACATCATAACAAACAATATTATTAATGAATCCCTAAAAAAGCGTATTTATTTATTATCTCCGATCATTTCCCTATTTTTTTCTCCATAAATTTAGAACCAAATGAACTACCAATTGGCAAACAAATCTTTTTTAAACGCATCTACAACGAAGCAAAGGTATCAACGTTTTGGAAGCAACTGTCATTGCTTCATTGGAAAAATATAAACACTTCATCCGACGTTAACTTAGCTTACAACCAATTCCTAAAATCTTTTTATGAAATATATGATGCTAACTTTCCAAAATGTAAAATAAATCTAAAACCGAAAAATGTAAAATCACTATGGATTACGAAAATCTTCGTAATCCATAGTGATTTTACATTTTTCGAAAGACATTTGAAAGTAAAACCATCTACAAGAACTATGCGAAAGTTTTTGAAAGACTTAAAAAGAATCTAAAAAAAAATAATTTTCTAATTTAGGTGCTAAGCTGGTAAAAAAACATGAAAAATTAGGATTTTTTTTTAACTGTTTTGTATTCAAAATTTATCATAGATTTCAAAAATATATATTGTCATTGTATTTTTTTTATTTTTTATTTAAAAAAATAAGGTTTTTTAGGGTATGGTAAAAAATTTTGTTTTAAAAGTTTTTGCGGTGCACAAAAAATTTTTGAAATCGGTCAAATTTATTTTTTTCTTTATTACTTAATTTCTATCTGCATGGGATATCCAGGCCTGAATGGGTTTTCTGCTTTTAAAAAGCAGTTTGGCGGAGTCACCTTAGAAGTTATAGTTTAAATAACACTTTTACAGATGAACTTTGTTATTTAACAGTGCTTTTATAAAATTTTGTTCACTACGCTTTGTTTATTTTTTATTGCTCTTTTATTTTTGATGGCAAATAAAAAAAAATGTCGTTAGGAACATAAGAAGAAGAAGAAGTTCAAAAAACCAACACACAGCTTTAAATAATAGTATTCCTTTAGCAGAATCTAACATAAACAATGAACCTTGTCAAGTTTTGTTTTTAGCCAATGGAGAAAAAGAAAGTCTAATCCATCAACTAGTTCTTCAAAATTAAATGGATCAATAAGCAAACTCTTACATATTAAAACTGACCCTGATGACTTTTTTTTTCTTTTAAACTTTAACAAGTTCAAGGAGCTGCTAAGTAAAGTTTGTGCATGTCCTATATGCAGCAGCAGAGATGTAATTGTTTGTCATCAAGATCAAGAAAAAAGAGGGTTTAACATTAAGTTTCAATTTACATGTTTGAACTGTACCTGGCTTCATAATTGTTTTTCTTCTCCTAATATTCAACTTCCAAGTAAAGATAAATGTGGTAAAAAATCGTCCGAATTAAATGTAAGATCAGTTATTGCATTTCGTGAACTGGGTAATGGACATAAAGCACTAAAAACTTTTGCGACTATTATGAATAAACTTGCACCACTAGTCCATTCAGCATATGATGACATTAATAAATTTATTTTACCTCTTTATATTGACAGTGCTATTGCTAGTATGGCTGATGCAGCCAAAGAGTTACGGTGTACATTAAAACCTAGTAATATCGAAACCGACATTGTTGATTGTAGAATAAGTTTGGATGGTTCATGGCAAAAGCGTGGCCATTGTTCGCTGAATGACATTGTCACTGCTATTTCGACAGAAAACAAAAAGGTAATCGATTACAAGGTTTTTTCAAAGTTTTGTAAAGGATGTTTAAATTGGGAAAATCGAAAAGGAATTAATGAGCACAATAAATGGATCAAAACGTATTAGTGTAAATTGAACCATGCCCAAAGTTCAGGAGCAATAGAATCTGCTGGTGCGGTGGAAATATTTTCTTCATCTATTGAAAAATATAATATTCGGTACTCCCATTACATTGGCGATGGCGATACTGAATCCTTTAAAAAAGTTAAAGAATCAAAGCCATATGGTGAAGATTTAGAACCTATAAAATCTGAATTTGTTGGCCATGTTTAAAAAAGACTTGGCACACGGCTCCGCAAACTTCGTGTTAGCATGAAAGGTAAAACCTTATCAGATGGCTAAGGACTTAGCGGGAAGGGAAGATTAACTGATAATATTGTTAACAAAATGCAGAACTATTTTGGCATGGCTATTCGCCAAAACTCTCAATCAAGTTGGAATGGTAACAAAAGTACTGCTTTGTATATGATGAAAAAAGGAGTACTGGCAGTATTGTAGCACTGTACAGGTATTAAAGATCCTGGAGTTCGTCTCCAGTTTTGTCCCCGCACTAATGATAGTTGGTATAATTACTGGAAAAATATCAAGCAATACAAACAGTTAATTTACAAATCAGTTAATTTACCAATTGCAGTGAAAACTGCAATCTATCCAATTTTTAAGGATTTACGTAGTGATGATCTTTTTAGTCGCTGTTTAGATGGATCCACTCAAAGCCCAAATGAGGCTCTGAATCAAATTGTGTGGAAAAGATGCCCAAAAGATACTTTTGTTTCAAAAACCACTGTAGAAATTGGAGTTGCATCTGCAATAATAAGTTTTAATGATGGTATATCTGGACTTGTACGTCTTTTTGATAAAATTAAATTGTCTTTTAGAACAAAAACAATTATAGGTTCAATCAAAAAAGACACACTTCGGATTCAAAATATGAATAAAAAATCAACAAAAAAGAGTATGGAAAGAAGAAGATTGATTAGAGCAAAGAGAAAAGGATATTTGGACAAAGAAAAAGAACTAGAAGGAGAGGAATCATATCAACTTGGAAATTTTTGAGATTTTTTTTTTATGTATTGTTTTCTTGGTTTTTTAAAATCTTGTTGTAGGTTAACAAAAACATAGATTTTGGAAGACCTATTTGAGCTTTCATCTTGAAATTTTCAACACTTATATAAATTATAGAGCACTAGTGCCTAAAGCAGAATAAACCTATATACTCAAGTACTTAATGAGAAACCAGTCACTGAGCATCAAACTATTTATCTAAAAAATTCAAAATTAAAAGAATCTTCGCCATTTCGAAACGGTTGATCAATTTTTAAAAATTTTGCTTTAGGCACTAGATAATTATATATTCTTTTACTGTAGCAAATTTCATACTGATACTAGTTATAGATCGCTTAATAACCATGTTTTGCTTTTTAGCTTATTTTTTAAATTTTTGCTGACTCATCAAAAAACAATTAATTTTTTGAAGATTTTTTTTTTTGTAATAATTATTTTTATGATGGCTGTTGTGTGTGTTAATTTCAGTTTCAAACAATAAATATTAAACATTCTAGTTTTTTTACCAGCTTACCACCTTAAGCAAAACGAAAATTATTCCAAACGCACATGGCAAATTCTAAAAGAAATTACTGGTAACACTAAATCTAAATCACTGCGGAATAACTGGAAATGTTCTTAAATGGTTAAAAAGTTATTTAAATAATCGCAAACAATTTGTATCCGTTGGCGCTCCTTCACCGATGAGTTTGCTTAAGATTACCTGTGGTGTTCCACAAGGATAAATTCTCGGACCTCTGCTTTTTCTTACATATATTAACGATCTTCATAAAGTATCCAGATTAAAGACAATAATGTTTGCCAATGATATAAACCCATTTTTATCACATAATAACATCCCTACACTGTTTCGACTTATGAATCTAGAATTAAACAAGATTTCTTATTGGTTTAAATCAAACAAATTATCGCTTAACATTAAAAAAAGTAATTGAATTTTCTTCTAAAACCTTCTAAAAAAAATTAATTCCTAACAAAATGCCATCCCTTTTCATTGATAATGTCGAAATAAACAGAGTAAATGTTACAAATTTTTAGATGTTTATATTGATGATAACCTTACTTGGAAAACTCAATTTGAAAATTTATGCAACAAAACTTCAAAAAAGTATAGGAATTTTATATAAGGTAAGAAGCTTTTTGAATAAGAAAATTTTAAGTCAATTATATTTCTTTTTTATTCACAGCCATATTAACTATGCAAATATTGCATGGGCTAGTACCATCAAAAGTAAACTTGAACATCTTCATCATCATCAGAAGCACATAGCACGTTTAATAAATTTTAGTGAACGTTTTACCCATCCAAAACCTTTATTAAGAAAAATGAACGCGCAAAATGTATATCAGCTTTGATGATTTGGTTATATACTTTTAATATATATATATACTTTTTTGTATATCTCCTTTTTACCTTCTATTCATCAAAAAACTTTATGCAACTTTTTTTGGATATATATAGTATATACATCAGATTTAAATAATTTCAACAAACTTTTCTGTAAAGAAAATATTTGTAATTATCTTTTACGAATATTAGGAGAAATTATCACGTTTATGTTAGCGGTTCTCGACGACAAGACCTAACGGTCTTCTGCGAGTGGTCGCGTTCTTTTATTTTTTATCGATCTAATTTTGTAAATTTTTTTATTTTCATTTACTTTTTATTCTTATCTTGTAATCTTGTAAACTTTCTATTTTATAACGACATGTTTAAAATGTAATAAAAAACAAAAACAAAAATATATATCTACAATTTATAAAAATTATAAACTATTAGCATTTTAATAAAACTATTAGAGAACAACTATTAAAATTTGCTTGAGCAAAAGAATAGCATAACTAAATCTTTTTTTTATATATTGTAATAATAGCAAAACTAAATCTTTTGAAAGATCATATTCTGGAATAGTTAAATTTTTACATTGCTTACTTTATATAATCTTCAGATAAACATCAAATTTGATAATTGCATGATTTATGAACAGTTAACTTAAACATCGGACTTTTTCGATAATTGCGTGATTAATGAGCGATTTACAAAACAGTGCGCTCATGTAAATAATAATAAATTAACGCTAAATCAAACTTCAATTAATTTAAACATGTGTTTTGATAACTTAATGATTTTTGTTAAAGTGTTTAATTCAAAATTCATTATGTTTAAATTAATAATAATAATAATAATAACCATCTAAAATAAAAAATAAAAAAATTATCAAACATTTTTTTAAATGTTTATGTTATTCGAATAATTATGGACGGTAGTGTATATATATAACATATATATATTAAACAGGCTGGGGAGACTTGATCCTTATGGGAGACTTGGTACACAAGAATTATGGAAAAACTTAGCGCATCACATTTTTAGCTTGCAAAACTATAAGGTAAGACATGCAATAATTTTCGGTAAAAGTGATAGCTGTCATAGTTGACAGATTATCAAAGAGACGTCGCACAGTGGGTCGGATATTAGACATATGGTGGACAAAATTATTTTGATCTTTTTTTTTTTACTAAAACCCTTTATATATCCAAAGAATCACTTTGTATTAAGATATATTTACTTTTATTATAAATTTTAGTTAAATAGTTGCTAATTCTAAAATTTATTTAACAAACTTGATAAAACTTTAAAAACGCGGATTTGCAATTTTTTAGTTTCAAATCCCATAACTTCTTAATATTGTGGAACTGAATAACAAACTCTTCTGGTGGAATAAACTAAAAAAAAATTGATGCAACAAACTTTAAAAATAAAAATGCGCACTTCAGAAAAAATGAAAATTTATCACTAGATTTAAAACTCTATTATCGATATTGTATAATAGATTTGAAATATATAGATAAATTTATAGAAATATTTAGAGAATATAAATGAATATATAGATTTGAAACTTTATTATTGATATTATTATATGCCCACGACGTTTTGAATAAGTCTGTAGATTATTTATCATCTTTGTATATAAAAATATATTTTTTTATTATTAATCTATTAGCCGCACATTCTGGATGAATAATATTACAATGTTTTTATTATTATAAAGTCTACTGAGTTCTAAAGGTACTATGCAAATAATCAACAGGCACTCTTCATTCGTCACTATTTTCATTTTAACTTACCTGTTTCTAAACACTATATCCTGTAGCACCATTAAAACCAGCCTTGCATCTAAACGTCAGTTTAGTTAATTCCTTAGCACTATGTTTTGTATACCACATAGCTTTAGAAAATCTTTTAGCGGTATTTGTACTGAATAGCCATCCATTTGAATGTTCTTGGAATAGCATTTAGCTTTTGAAGATCCTATACTATTATACAAAGGATATATGTGGCAGCCGTTTTTTCAGCACCATTTCTTAGAAGCTGGTATGTTGATTTTGATATATCACCATTAATTATGAATGTTAAAGCTTCATCAAATGAATATATCTAAGCAAGTTTAATGGGTGTTTATTTTAGATAATAGAAATTTTTGTGCCAGTTTTGTACTTAAACTCACTTCTTAGTTTCAATTTTGTTGCATGTTGTATATTGCATGTTGCATGTTGCATGTTGAAGTAATTTATGGCTAAATAAAGTATTAAAAACATTGTTAAGCTTATTCTTTTTGTTTTGTTACAAGCTTTTTCGAAAGAGCGACATGGTTTCCCAACTTTATTAACTGATGATGTAGCATTTAATGAACTGTAGGTGTATTGAAAATCTTGAGCTAGCCAGTTTTTATTACTTCTCGCAAAATGAGTATTATTATTTTTTGCAGCTATCAACTTTTTACATTGTAATTTTATAAAGTTTTTTACTCAGAATCCTCTAGTTTAATATCTGCAGAAACTAGAACAGTTAATTTTAATGAAAAGAATGGTATATCATAAAAACTAGTTTATTTTGTTGTATAAGTCCGTAAATGTCACCAATTCTTATATTATTACTATATAAAAAAACAAAAAAAATGTTAGGTTAACAGTGCAATTTGTATTGAATAAAATAACAGACAAAATAACATGTATTTTTGTTTACGAGAAATAAAAGTTGATTTCAAGCAAATAACATAAGCTACAAGACATTATTTTAAAATGTTAAAGAAACCAAAAGGGGAAGTTAGGGGCAATCTATATGGTTCAAATAGACCAATTTCAAATGTTTACAAAATATTCAATCCCGTGGACATGCGCACTAAACTGGCAGGCAAAAAATATAAACAATCTGCAATAAACATTTAGGAAACTTGCATTTTATTATTTTTTCACCTAAAATTACAGCTCTAGAAAATATGGAATGAAGTATAAAATATATAAATATTAAAATATATATATATATTATGATATATAAATATTGTAATAAAAAAATTAATAAAGTTATATGTAAATATATTAGGAAAAAAGATATCACATAAAAGCTGGAAACCAATCTGTTGAACGCATTATTGGCATAGTCAAACAATTTAGAATTTTACAAACCACCGTGCCGATCAGACAAATTGATTTGTTAGATGATATAATGGTTGTAATATCGGCCCTTGTAAATTTAAACAAAGGCATTATAAAGTGATACAATGTTTTGCAGAACTGTATGAAACCTAAGCTAGATAAAAAAACAACCTAATGAACCACACCTTTCTGTCTTTATCAATTTATTGATAAATCTCCTACCATTTTGCTTAAGAATATTTACATAAACTATATTTATATATAACTAAGGGTAGTTTTATTTTATCTAATAAAGCCTAAGGAACCTTTGGGTTGTGTTAACATCACAGAGCCCAACTAATGATTCATACAGCAAATAATATTGTAGAGCTGTTTACCTTGCAAATATGTTACAAGCCTAAGGCATTTTGCAGTGGGTAATTCAGAATCAAAAGGTGCATACTGTTTGTAATAAATTGCTTATTTTATTTAAATATGACATTCTTCTATTGTGTTATATTACTATATCTAATAAAAATATAATATGAATACATAACCATAACATAAATATTAGTTATCACTAAATGGTACTTTTAATAAAGAAATATAGTAATTAACTCCTGCATTGAGGACAGAACCAGGAACTTCTTGGTTTCCTTGTAACATATACACATGAGTAATGAAACCATTTTTTGGAACAACTTGCATTACTGCATGAAATCATGAGACCAAATTCAGGTTTCATGCAAAAACAACACTGTTTTCTATGTTGAAAGTCTTCGTCTCTTTTTCTGCTGACAATTTCTGGTAAAATAACATTGAAGAAATATTTAGCCAAAACATCAACAACTACTTTAAGAAAATCATTATCACGCTGTACAGTACACTGTAAATAATTGTTTTGCTCAACTGGGGACCACATAAAAAACTCACCGAAGGTAACTTTGCAAACGAACATTTGTAATTGCATCTGGAAAAAGTAATGGTGATTTGATTTTAGACCATTACTATTAAGGGGAAATTTTTCATCACTTTGCCAGTTAATAAAACCATTTTTATAATTATATGGGCATTTAATCTCTAAAACACCCTTTCCATGACAAGAACAGGTAAATATTCCATCAGGAGAAGCTCCCAAAAAAAGCATATCAGTCATAACATAAAAACCAGAGTTAATAAACGAAAAATTGCTGTGCTTCTTTAACTGGACCTCATAATATGTATTTTTGGCACAATTTTCCATTTTCTTATTGTATTATGTAAATTTGCTATAAAAATCTTTTTTATATTGCATGACTTCTTAGATAAGAGATTCACTGAGAACAAATTTATTTGTGTAAAATACATTAAAATATATTGAAGCTGTAATTCTTCCTGCCCGATGAACCTGCCAAGCTGATGATAGATTTTGTTAATATGTTACTTTGGCAAGTTGATCGCATTGTTTTTCAAAATAAGTTCGACTAAAGTCTTGATAAAGTTGTTTCTGGTAAACAATTCATCTGATCTTCAGAACCTGACTCAGTATCACTTGATTTATGATGGCTATTACTATCTAAGCTGGTAAATATAACAGATTTAGGATTGGATTGGCGCAAGCTGTTAAAGTCGCTGACTGATATGCAAAACGATGGGTCAATATATGAATAATTCCCATTTAATTTAAACATAGTTGATGCTCTTATACTTTTTGTTTTCTTTTTTAATACAAGCTCATTAATTGAGGGTAACTGTCCTCTTTTTTTATTTTTGCTAAAATTCATAGCACTTAATGGTGCTTCATTAACACTGCGCTTTGAGGCATTCCATGAACAAAGCTGACTTGTTGACGCATCTTCTCTATTTAAACGGTGGTGCACAGCAGCCTCAAGTTTAAAAAGTAGAGCTGCAATATGTGAGCAAGCTGAACCTAGTCCCACTGGACAAGTGCAGTTGCTTTTTTTAACCCACCCATCTTTGTGAAGACAAACCCATTATACATGGAACTTTTTATGCTGACTCGCTGGCTTGGAAGAACCTAAACAAAGATAACATCTATTTGCAGTAAAATATGAAAAGTTATTTCTATTTTATCAAATTTTTGTCAACTTTGCTATACTCTAAAAAGTAGTTCTCAAAATTTAAGATTTATTTTTTGAATAATGAAAAAGTTGGATGTAATGAAATGTTTATTTAATTTCTCTTACTCTATATAGTGTAACTAAGTTATTTGACAGTGATAGTGAACAAAAATCGCTTTGCTACTAATATACTAAAATTAAGAGCAAACAAATTAGTTTAAAACCAACATATAGTACATATACCCACATATACATATATGTATATGTATATAAAAATGCAGCTGTGTATGCAGTAAATTTATTGCAGACATGTGTATGCAGACACAATTAATAACTGATTATGTATATTTCAACTATGGACCTTGTACTTGTTGTCTCAAACAAAGTAATAAATAAAAAAATAAAATATAACCTTAGTTTTTATAAAACAATAATCTTCGTTGATGCTGGGAGCATACCAACAATCCTGCACATGGCCACACAAAAAATATGTTTTATATGCCTCCAATCATTTATATACTTTGATATTTTCTTTTGTAAACTCACTAGGAGTGTCTATGAGAAAAATTAAAACGTCTCTCCAAGTAATGTCAGGCAACTTTGTAATGTCTTTCTTTCAAACTTTTATTAAAATTTTTTGGATTTACTTCGATTGGGTTTGAAATATTAATTTTTTACTTATTGATAATTGATTTTAAATAGTTATGTTTATCAAGTATAAGTAAATGTTGACTATGGTTAAACCGCTATTTTAATTTTGTTTTGCCTGCCAGTATCTGCGCGCTTATTGTTTACATCTTGCTTATACGTCACTTGAAATTGGTCAATAGGTTGTACACATATTACATTTACAAGTTCAAGCATTCAATATAGGTTCTTGTAGGTTCCCTAAATTATGTGACACTTTTTGTACAAAATAAAAGTATTAAATGTTAAAAATTTACCACGTTATTTTAAAGCCAGATTATAAGTGTATTATAAAGGCTGATCTTTACTTTATATTTTTTTTCGAAAAGCTTTAGTGTTAAATATTTTAAATATATAAACTAATCCCGTAAGCTCGTAAAATTTTAAAACTTACTGTTTACTATAGCTATGCATAAAAAATAAAAATTTCACGCTTTTTAAAAAAAAATTTTTTTTCATTATTTATGAAACCGCAGTTGATTTTTGTGGTTTTAAAAGATACTATTATACTCAAAACAATTTTTAAAATTTTAAACGAGAGTATTACAAATACGTTTTACTATATGGTTTTGAAAATAATAAACATTTATTTTTTAGGTTTTGTCCACCTGGCCCACTGTGCGTCGGTTAGATATTTGGTGCTGCATAAACAAATATTTTGCAAGTTTTAACTTTGGTTTAATCATTCCTTTTTCAACGTTATATGATAGCTTTAGGGTTTTGGTAGAAGTGACTATTAATATAGTCTGTACTGCCGAGAGGTGAAGGGGCGAAAAGGACAGTTTGTCCCGGGCGGCAGATATCCTAGGGGCGCCAACTGCAAAGAAGGTATATAAAAATTTTTGGCAAATAAAGACCCCAATCAGGGTTGCTTTCCCAAGCGGCATGAAGGCTCTCGGCGGCCCTGAATACAGTTTATTATTTTTTTAAAAGAAAGTGAAAGGGATTTTTTGTTATAAAACTTTATAACCTTAAACATAGCAGGGAACACTTGGTACACATTTATTAGTGATACTTGATTAAGGTATAAAGTCTCACATTAACAAACGTATCTTGAAATTTATTTCTTTTTCTTTCAAAATTCAGGATGCCATAAATATACGTCTAGTCATTTATATATATATATATATATATATATATATATATATATATATATATATATATATATATATATATATATATATATATATATATATATATAGCTTGAAAAGGTATCAACCAAGTTTCAAAAGTGTTTTCAGGAGAGTATAAGGAGATTGTAATGGTGTGTGAAGGATTAAATGCTTTCGAAAACCACTTACTACTTTTTATGATATTTCTCCACAAAAACTGGAAGCAAAAGTATTAAAAGGGGTGACCAACAGGAACAGCTCGATACCCGAGTACTTGTTATAATAAATTATGTAAGATGCAGCAAAGATTCTCCTAGACTTATTGCTTTTGATAATCATGAATCTCATTTAGCTATTGAATGAATTTTTGTAAAGGTAATAGAATTTATGTTTCCATTACTCCACCTCATATGTCTCAAAAACTGCAACTTTTTGACCGCATAACAATTGGGACTATGAAATCATTTTAAAACACAGCATATGATAATTAAATGGTCTCTTTTTAACCATACATAGTTTAGCTTTGACTAAAGTGATGTAAAGTCTAGTGAAAAGTATTGTGGTATTTTGACTGTTATAAACTGTTAAACTCGTCGCTAAAAACACCTAATCAGTTCAAAATTTATTATTTATATTTGATGTTTTTTTTAAAACAAACAAATATTAATTTTTATGTAATTTTTTTAAATGTATCGTCCACAATTATTTTCTTCGCGTCCATAATCATTTTCGTTGTAGTCCAAAATTATTTTCGTCGCGTCGATAATTATTTTTGTCCTATTCATAATTATTTTCGTCGCGTCGATAATTATTTTCGTAATAAAGATACTTTATTTTTCAAATGTTTCACAGTAAATGAAGAAAAAAAATCCAAGTATAATTTAATTACATAAACTTATTACGTTGAATACCTTGTAACACCTACTCATGCATGTGAGAATAATAATTTTCAAAAGAGTATCCGGTAAAAACTTAAAATTAAAATCTCAATATTAATGATAATCATTTCTTGTAGATTATTAGGTCGTGGTTATAGCCTTTTCAATAAATTTTTAATCACACCAAAAAACTCTTCAATAGGATTAAGTTGAGGGCTGTAAGGTGGTAAAAACTGGATAGTACAATTACTTTCTCGAAATGCCGATTCTAAAATTGATGAATAGTAGAATCGCGCATTTTCCATTATTACAACATATTTTCAATCACTTAAAGCTGGTCTTAAACCTTGCTCGATCCACTCGTTCAGGCTAGCAGCATTAAAGACCCCAACCTTTAGTTTAAGATCAATACATCTTACAACTGAAATGGCGCATATTAAGCTAATATTCCTTCCTCTTTGTAAAGTACGGGGTACTTCCAAACAATGGATATCCGTGATGTCGCGTATTGTGCAAATGAAAACTGGTTGTATCAATAAAAATTAGATCAGTATTTTGCGAAAAATAAGCATGATTGCAAAACGTGAACCTTGTAGCTATTATATGAGCTGAATTTCTCGAAACAACGACTGATTTAAGCTTTAACGACCGATTTAAGCTTTTTACGGGTCTCATTTATTTTAGTTCTCTTTTTGTTATAGTTGTCGAGCATTTATGTTCTTCGGGCATTATTCTGTAATGTCAATCCTAGTTAATGCATTATTTGCATTAATTAATAACTCAATTTCTCTCTTTCTTTCAATATTATCTCTAGCCGCTCTGTCACGTTTTTTAAGAATTGTGTTCGTTCAAGTTTTCGTATCTAGTTTTGAAAGACCTGTTGCATTTGCGATAGATCGATTTGATTCGTTGCTATTCATCATTTTTTCTATTGTAGAAACATTTTCTTCGGTTGCAGTTTTGTTTGTTGTTTGTTCTACGGTTTCGACATTTGAATTATTGAGGTTTGCATTGTTTTCGTTCGCCATTAAATGTTTTTTTTTTTTTTTAATTTACAATGTTAGTCGTGATACATTATAATAAACAATTGAAATATATATATATAATCACAAACATGTATATATATATATATATATATATATATATATATATATATATATATATATATATATATATATATATATATATATATATACAGTTTCGGTACTTTTTAGAAATTCAGTAAAAAGCAAAATTTCGGTCAAAATCATACCGAAAACTGATTTTTATCTACTTTAGAACTGTTAACAATATAACTACAAAATTTTAGAGAAAAATAATAACAATAATCTAAAAATTAAATAGTAGATTAAATAATTAGTAATACCGTAAAATATTACGAAAATCTTTGCGTATAACAAAAAATAACAATTTATTTGTCACGGAACATTTAAAACACTATCGTATCGCATGTTACCAAGCCCGATTTAATACACCACATTTAATTTTTTACAATGTATCGTCGAATCTCTGTACTTTCCACAGTTTCAAAGAAATCATATTCAACAAAATATAAAAATATCTTCATGAAAATAAATTACTTTATAAAAATCAATTAGTTTTTAAAAAAGATAATTCAACTGAACAAAAATCATTTGAAAACTCGTTCGGAACTTTTATTTACTCATCAAAAGCTTTTAATACGTTTACACCACATTTTGATTAGTAAACTTGAATACTATGGAATAAACTATAAAACTTTGTTCAATTCGATTTTTGATATACTTATTACGCTTAAATAATGTTTATTCTTACTTATTTCACATTATATAACTATAAGGATAACACATCAGCTCATAAAAAAATTATAATAGTAAAAAAAAACCGTAAAAGTTAAGAAAGATTTTTTTTTCCTATGTAAATTTCTAATTTGAGTTTTCAAAGATTCTTTTGGTTTTACTGAAAACTGAAAGGTATGAACAAACTAAAACAATGGGAGGTAAAAAAAATCTTTTTCAAACACAAATTAACTACAAAATATAGAATTATTTAAAGTAAATAATTATATATATTGATTAGCCTATGGAATTGCATCAAATCAAAAGGGTAAGATGAATCATAATATAACTGCAGTTTTGACGAATTTTTGACGATTGATGACGATTGATGACGGATTTTTGACGGTTGATGACGCTTGAGGACGGATTTTTGACGAATGATGACGGATTTTGACGGTTGATGACGATTGATGACGGATTTTAGGCACTTTTCTAAAATAATGGTTGCTTTTAATATAACAATAGATAAAATTGTTTACCAAAATTATTTATAATGTAGTCATGAATCCAGTAAACATGACAGACCTTTATGAAGTTTCACGAAATAAAAGTATTGTAGCTTAAAGAAAATACTTCTACGGTCTATGGATATTTTCTGTTACTAATCTTTTTTTTTTTATAAGTGAAAAAACTATGTGAAATAATGTAAATTACAAAGTAACTAATAATTTTTTTTTAGTTCTCTGTGAGGTTTACATTTTTGAAGTATTGTGTTGCGATTTACCGCGTTTACTGTTGCAACTTATACCCTGAGCAGGGTAAGTATGTTTTGTTTTGTTTTTTTCAATATTTTGCCGTAAATATAACATTTACAAATTTTGTAAATTAAAGGTGTAATATTTCCATGTTTCGCGAGTCAAAATATAAAATTGAATTTATAATTAAAATAGTACGGACATGACTTCTAAAAGAGCGCAATGATCTTATCACGAAGCTTTCACAATGTGATTATTATATATTATGATTATGTTTAATATAAATATATATCAAATACAACTATATTTTAATACTCTTTAAATTAAAATAAACGCAAGATAAACTTAAAATTAAAATAAACTCAATAAAAATTAAACAAAACAAGATGCAGCATAATAACTAAAATTGTTAAGAAAAAAAAAATCAAATGTTATTTTTGAAAAAAATAAATTTTTTAATGTATTGTTTGAAAAAGACTAAGGTCAATTAGATAATACACATAATCGTATGAGTTCACTTTGTAGTTGATGTATATGTAATTTAATTAAATATATAATTAAATTTTGATTATCTTGCAAATTGAGTTATTTTTAGTTATTAGTTTGTTACGTAACGATATTGAGATTGAGGGGCCACGATATGAAATCGAGAGTTAGGAAAGTTTTGTTTTTTTTGAATGGTGTAATAAAGTTTCCTATTTCCCTTGTGTTGTATTCATTAACGTTATTTATAAAATAGTTATTTATACAATTAATATGGTACTTGACCTAATTTAAATTTTACCATAAACAAAATATTTTAGTAAATTTTAATTTAATTAATATTAAGCGCATTCATTTCTTTAAAAAGGGGTTCAACGTGTGTAAATTTGTCGTTATGGTAGATTAGTCTTATAGCATGTTTCTGACGTCGGTCAATAAAAAACTTTCAATTCATTTGATTAATTTGATCAATATAAAACTTTCAATTTAGTTATATGCGTACTCGCCCAAGCTATATTTCCATATATGACGGTAGCTATGTATAAAAAAGAAATATAAAAATTTTGAATAACTTTGCAACAACATAGGTCTTGCCTTATAAATTAGACCTATGTTTTTTGATATTGTAATGTTTAAAGCATGTGAGCTTTCGAAGATTAATTTTCATCAATTATAACTCCTAATAATTTAGTTTCATGAGTTTTCTCAATAATTATATTTTCTATTTTTAAAGAGGGTAGAATATTTTGTAGTGTGTTACTTTGCTGACTTGAATGAAATAAAGAGTATATATTTTTTAGGGATAACTTATTTGTTTTGAACTATATTATTAATTTTTGGAGTTCTATTTGTTGGGAACAAACGAGGAGCAAGAATTGAACCCCAAGGTTCAATTCATGATCTATTGTGTCGAACGCTTTTGACATATCTACAAAGACTCCTAATACAAATTTCTTTTCACAGGTTGATTCACTAATCCTATTGGTGAGGTCTACGATAGCTTGCTCTGTTGAGTGCCGAGTTTGAAAACCATATTGGTTTTAATTCAGGATTTTGTATGTGATTAGGTATTTATACAAACGGTTATAGATTATTCGTTCGAGGAGTTTTGAAATTACGGGAAATTGATATTGGTCTGTAGTTATTAAAGGAGAAAGTTTCTCCAGATTTATAAATTAGAATTATTTTAGCCATTTTCAAATGATTGGATACAATTCCTGTAATTATTGAAGAGTTGAATAATTGGAAACTGGGTTTAATTACTTCTGAGAAAACATTCAAAATTTCATTGGGTGGGATATTATCGATACCTAAACCTTTAATAATTTTTAATTGCAGATTTATGTTCTTCTGGGAGATTTATGTTCTTCGTTTTTAGTTCTTTGAAATCTAGAAAGCAATGAGAGTCCTTAATGTAACTTTCAAATGAATAATTTTTAGGTTGAACTTTAGAAGCAAGTTTATATATTTGCAAAGAATTTGTTAAATTTTTTAGATATAATTTTTTTAACTCTTTTCCGTTTATGAGAATTTTTTGAGGTAGTCAGTTTATTTATTTTTTTATCAATTAAGTTTATTTTTTTTTTTTTACTAATTATTTCTTTTATAATATTACAGGTTTTTTTATTATCTTCTTTAAATTTTTGGATTTACTTTGAATAAAATAGTTTTTTTAGCTTTAATTTTATTTTTTCAAATAAATTTTTATATTTTATATTTTTATATTTTATATACTTAGACAAATTATCATTATGTGCAATGCGTACGGAAGTAAGCGGATGTGTTTTTTTTTATTTACGGTTGAAAAAAGTTTAATCTTTAAATAAATTTTTATAACAACATATATTTATTTACAAAAAAAAATAATAATAACAACAGGAAAGTTTGATAAATATAGCAGTCACAATTGTTAAAATTCAAAAAAATTCTAAAAGAAATGTTTTTAGAATATAAAAAAAAAAACTGCAGCTATGTTTTGAGAATATAAAAATGAGATGGCGATTATATTGAAAAAGCAAGAACAAATTGATATCGACATCTTAAGTGCAAACACCAAGATATTTAATGAAAGACTAGAACAAAAAGTTGAACGAAAAGTTAATGATAATTCTAACGAAATAAATATACATATTAGCTAATGATTTAGAGGATGTTAAGTTGAGCTTGAATTTCCACTAGGAGCTGTTTGATAAAAAAATTTGCCAGTATCGACGAACGAGAAAACGAAAAATCAAGAAAAGAAACATCATTTAGTGAAAATATCAAGGGAAAACAAAAAATTTCTGAAGATAAATCCAGAAGCAAAAATCTGAAAATTGATGGGTTGTTGGAAACTGATAAAGAAAGCTGGAATGAAACAGAAGAAAAAATTCGATCGTGTTTTGCAAATAAATTAGAATTAAAAATTGCTTTTTGCAAATAAATTAGAAGTAACCGGAATAGATGTAGAACGGGCTCATCGAACAGAATTAAAAAGAAATGGACGCCTCAGAACAATTGTTGTTAATTTGCTGAGGTATAAAGACAAGATAAAAGTTCTGAAAGAATCATATAAGCTTAAAGGAACTAACGTGTATGTGAACGAAGATTTTTCCGTGAAACAGTGGATATAAGGAAAAAGTTATTGGTGGAAGTGAAGAAAAGGCGATCCAATGGTGAAAATGTTTATCTTAGGTATGATAAAATTATTACTTCAAAAAACTCTTTACTTAAATTTAGTATTAATAAATTAAATCAAAATTAAAAAGTTATATATATTTTAAATGAATATTTAAAGGTATACATATATAGAAATTTTTTTTTAAATGGCGGAATTTTGAATGTTTTTGATATATCTACTAGAAAAAACACGATACTTTAAACAAATGACTTTGACCCTAACGTGAATTATTTTAATAACTTTCCAATAGATAATATTTATTTTAATATAAGTGATGTCTTAAGTTATTTAAAAGGAAAGCGAAAAGTTGCGCGCATCAATGAAATGATAAGTAACGTTACTAGAAAGTCAATTCAATGTTCCCTCAAAACTGTGTTATGAAACAAATAACATGAAAAAGAAGGCTGAAAACTTTGATGAAATTAAGAGCTTGAAAAAAAAATTCTATGTTCTGACAAAAGGACTATTGTTCAACTTTTAACACTGGCACCCCCATGTTGGTCAATATTAGAAGTACAAAATAACTTTGCAGTTACAGAATACCAAGCAAAAATGGCTAGACAAATTTTTAATAAAAAAGGATTGTTAGCTATCTCTCCGTTGTATAAAGGTAAAGTCTTATACAAAGAAATAGAAGATTCTCTTAAATTTTTTTATGACTCGAATGATTTATGTAGAACTATGCCTAGAAAAAAGATTATGTTAGCATTCAAAAGAACGTCCATAAACAAAAAAAACTGCTTTTGTGTAATTTAAAGGAACTATATGTATTATACAAAGAAAACAATCCAGAAATACAAATAAGTTACTCAAAATTTGCTTCACTTAGACCAAAGTGGTGCATTTTGCCAGGGGCAAGCGGTACACATTCTATTTGTGTTTGTTCTTATCACCAAAATGCTAAATTGCTAGTAGATGCCTTAAATATTGGACTAAAGTATAAACAAAGAATGCATGCTTTCACAGTGTGATAATTATCCTGGTAAAGAACCCCTTACCTAATATTTGTATGAGATTTTTGGAGAATACGAAGATGATTTTGAGATACACTACAAGCAATGGCAAACTACTGATCGTGCAACACTATTGAGTTCAACAGCAGATGTTCCAACATTTGTTGAACTATTAGTATCTTGCTTTGAAAAGCTACAAGCTCATTCTTTTATTGCTCGCTCTCAATCACAGTACCTTAACCAACTAAAACAAAATATGGATCAATCAAACATTATCATTATTGGCGACTTTGCTGAAAATTATGCTTTTGTAGTCCACGATACAAAGTTATCATTGAAACACCCAACAATGTTCTTTACATCCATTAGTGATATACTATAAAAATGATAATGGTGTACTGAAACATATTTCTTACTGTTTTATATCAGACGACATTACACAAGATGTAACTTACGTGTCCAAAATATTTCAAATAATCATACCAATATTAAAAATAAAATTTTTCTATATGTCCATATTACATTTATTCACTGATGGTTGCGCAGGATAGTACAAAAATTGTAAAAAGCTTTTTTGCCTTTAAAGTTGAATGGAACTTTTTTGCCACGTCCCACGGAAAGTCACCATGCGATGGGATTGGTGGTACTGTAAAAAAATTAACAGCACAAGAAAGTTTAAAACGACCATACAGAAACCAAATTCTCACTTCAAAAGCTATGCATGAACTTTACATTGAGAAAATCAAGGTTGTTAACTTCATTCACATAAAGGGATTAGACTTACAATTGCAACGTGAAGAGCAAAAAGAAAGGTACACTGGTGTAACAACTCTACCTGGTACTCGTAGCTCTCATCAATTTATTCATCTTGGAGATAACAGGGTTGGGGCAAAGAGGTGTAGTACGGATACTAATTATACAATAATCCACAATCTTAAAAAGAAACAAGATATATTTCAAATTGATACTGTTACTCTAGGAGGTTATGTAGCTGTAGTCTATGATGATAAGTGGTGATTGTAACTGAAACCAACCTAGAAGAAGTTGATGCTAAAGTTAAATTTCTTTACCCAAAAGGTCCATCAATCTATTTTAACTGGCCTGAAAGAGACGACAACTGTTTTATTCCCAACACTAACATATTGAAAAAACTATCTGTTCCACAAGGTTGCTCTAGTTCCGGTAGAAACTATGTGTTTGAAAATGCTGAAATAGAAGAAGTACAAGTAAAATGGGAACAATATTGTGAACTATTGTGAACACAGTCAAAATAACTTACATCTTCGATACCTTTGAAAATCTTGTTTATTCAAATAACTTTTTAAATTACGATTAACTTATTTTCATTTTATTTACAAATATTGTTTGGGAATTTCTTGAAAAAGTAACACATCTTCGAAATTAAAGTTTTATATGTTTCAGTTGTTTTTCCAGTTAGATTTTTTTTGCCTAGTAAGATTATAAGCAGCTAAAAATAATAACAGCAACAAAAAAAAAAATTTGACGGGGGTGTTTTGAGATATTGGGCCCCAAAGTTGGTTTATAGAAACTAGTTGTTTTATTAACTTTTAAGCATGTTCCTTTTATATTTAAGCATTTTAAGTGCTTTATTGAATTCAGCGTCAAAAAAAACATTATATATGTTTATTTTCATAGTTTTGCCATTTTTATTTCCTGTTTTTTTAAGAAAAATGTTTTTTCAGAATGTTATGAAAACCGGGTCATTTTGGGAAACCAGGTCAATATTAAAATTGCAGTATCTTGTCAACCGCTCAACATTTTTAGCTGAAGTTTTGCATGCAATATTTTTTTATAGTTAGGAATAATGTGTCAAAATATAACACAAAAAGAAGACACATGGTTCAATGGACTGGGTGATTTGATGTGGAATTACCCTGACGCTAATTGTGAGTCGTTAACTATTGAAATTCTTAATCAGAAAACCAAAAATATTTTTATAAACTTCTCTTTACAGAATACCTAATGGTAATTTTAAAGCATTTAAAAGGAAAAGGAAAAAACACTTAAAAGGAAGGCAAGGAAAAAACACTTAAAAAATATATTGCCAAAACTCATTAAAAAACACATTTACTTAATTGGTGACTTTAACATAGATATTCAAAAATTAAATAATGATTCCTACGCTAAACGGTTTGTAAATAATCTACTTCAGAACAGTTTAATACTTGTAATTAACAAACCAACGCGCGTAACACGAAATACTTCTTCAATTAGTGATAACATTATCACTAGTATTGCCATGACTTGCCAAATCAAAAGTGGAATATTAAAAACTGATATCAGCAATCATTTTCCAAATTTTCTTATAAATTACTCTTTAATTCCTGAATCTAAAAATTTCTTTGCAACATATTTAAGACAAATAAACCAATCTATTATAAAATTTCGAGAATTTTTAACAGAAATTGATTGGAATCTTTTAACTGAGTGCAATACATGGTGCATACAACTTATTTTTACGGTTGTTTTCTTAACAATACGAAAGATCCTTTCCAAAAATTAAAAAAAAAAACTAATTCCAAAAACTTTAATAATCCGTGGATGACAAATGGTCTCAGAAAATCATCTAGAAAAAAACAAAGGTTGTATGAAAACTTTAAAAAAAATAAAACTTATTACAATGAAATTAAATACAAAAAGTATAAAAAATGTTTTTGAAAGAATAAAAAAGCAAATTAAAAAAAGTTATTATTTTAACCTCTTAGACCATTCAATAGTAAATAGTAAAAAGACATGGGAAGTAATTAAAAAAGCTACAAGGAAAAAACAATTACAAAAAAACACCACTATTCCAAGTAGATTAAAGCTAAACTTGAATAAACAAATATTTGATAAGAAAGAAATAGCTGAAAACTTCAACAAGTTTTTTATAAACATAAAAAAATATTAGCAATAGATATAACTTCTAGAAATAAAACATTCCAATCCTATTTAAAAAAAACTTACTATGTAATGGATGAGTCGGAACTGTCTCTAATGAACTTCAGGCATCCTTTAATGCGCTTAAAATAAATAAAAGTGCCGGGTTTGACAATATTAATGTTAATATTCTAAAAGCTGTTTTTGATGTTATTAAATTACCTCTTTTGTTTATTTTCAATCTTTCAATAACAACTGGTATTTTTCCTAATCAATCAAAAATAGCAAGAGTAGTCCCTGTATACAAAAATGGCGACAATTCTATACCACCTAACTACAGACCTATATCTATTCTTTCTTGCTTTTCAAAGTTGCTTGAGTGTATTATGTATAACAGACTTTATAGTTATCTTGAAAAACATAATATCTTATTCAGCAAACAATTTGGTTTCCGAAAAGAGCATTCAACACATCATGCAGAAACTAATTTATCCAGTCAAATTCTGGATGGGTTTGCTATAATTAGTTATAAGACATGCACCTGAAAAAATCTGCGCGGACATTTTAAAGGATATTTATTTAACTATTGTATTTCGATATTAAATGCTATATATATTTTGAAAATACATATATTAATACTCTTAAATTTCTCTTAAGAAAGTTTGCGAAGTTTTGTACATAAGAACGCACGCACTTTGCGTTTTACACTCGATATCAGTTTTTGCACAGTCCGGCTGGACTTTCTCGGTAGCTCTAATCCATTTATTTTTGAAGTCTTTAATGTTTTTGGCTTCTTTTACATTAAAACTTAGTTTTCTTTTGACAAGAGCCCAATATCTTTCGATAGGACGAAGTTCGGGACGATTTGGTGGATTGCAGTGTTTTTCAACGAAATCTACTTTAATCTACTCTAAGCCAGTTTAAAGTTGTCCCAGAGTAGTGACATGATGCTAAATCGGGCCAAGGTAACGGATTACTTGTGTGTGTTCTTAAAAAAGGCAAAAGGCATTTCTTGAGGCATTCTTTTATGTATATTTTGGTGTTAATTGTTCCCGTAGTCACAAAACAAGAGCTTCTTTCACCACATTTACAAATTGCTTGCCAAACTAAGAATTTTTAAGCGAATTTTTGTATTCCAATGCATTTATAATTAGAATTTAGTTTCTTACGAATAATTGCTGAATAATATTGACGTTCTGGAAGAGATCGGAACTATGCAGCACTATAAGTTTCATCGTCAATAATCAAACAAGATTTTTTGGCACATAATTTTTATAGAGCAGCTTTGAACACGAATTGCAACATTTTCTTGCTTTTCTTCACTACGAGAAACTTTTTATAAGATTTATAGTCACAATTTATCTTCAATCTTTTTATAGTGGAAGCACTTGTCATAAATTTATTCGCAAAAGTTCGAACAGAAATCTCCGGTTCTCTGTCTTAGGCATCTTTCACTTTTTTACCAAGATCTCGTCTAACAAAACATTTTTTTCTTCCACTTCCTAATTTCCTTTTGATTGTACCAGTGTTGAGTTGAGCGTTTCACAACGCTCTGGAATAATCTCAAAGCAATCAACAACTCTTTAGAAATTGTTTTGTTTGATACACCGGATTTTCAACGAGAAAATGCAAAAAAAATTTCGCTTCTTATCTTTAATCGATGACATTTCAATTAAAATTAATTGTTTTGATAACAGAATTGTTTAAATTTTTAATAACACGAATACAATGACATTTTAAAACAATTAGCGATTTAAAATGATGCACTGTTTCCGTAAACACCACATCAGAACACGCCCAGATTTTTTCTGGTACATGTCTTACTTTCGGCTTGTTCATCGACTTGTCAAAAGCTTTTGACACTGTTGATCATAAAGTTCTTTTGTATAAACTAAAAACATATGGAGTAATAAATGGCTACAAAGTTACCTTAAAAATAGAAAACAAGGAGAATCTAATGATTCAACGTGTACAAAGTTAGAAACAATAAGCTGCAGAGTTCTGCAAGCCTCTATTCTTGGACCCTTATTATTTCTGATTTACGTAAATAATATCTGCCTATCTTCAAACATGCTAAATTTTGTTCTTTTTGCTGATGACACTAATCTTTTTTATACGTATTCCAATATAAAAACAATTTTCTTTACAGTAAACCGTCAGTGGGAAAACCTTAATGACTGGTACATTTTATTTCATCACCAATATAAATCCGATGACTTGCCTCTGCAACTTCCTCAGCTAATAATAAATAACAATATAGTAAACAGAGTTTCATCACTTAAAATCTTAGGAATAATATTTGATGAACATCTTAATTGGAAAAAATATATTACGCTAGTTGAAAACAAAATTTCTAAAACTATAGGCATTATACATAAAACAAAACAACTACTATGTAAAAAATGTTTAATTGATTTATATTACCATTTATTCATAGCTACATAAGCTATTGTAATATTGCTTGGGCATGTACGTGCTCTTCACCATTGAAAAATATATCGTCAGCCCGGAATACAAGTGTCGTATACGACACTGTGTTTAAATTGAGAAATTTGCATTCAAAGTTTAAAGTACAAAATCTCTTTATGTAAATTTAGTTACACGTTGAAATTCAACAAAGTTGACTAAAATCAATATAAGTTGTTGTTTAAATTGTTAAAAAAATAAAAAAAAATAAAAACTTTTCCCGTAACTAAGAGCGCTGTTTTTTCAAATACAACAAATGTATTTCGAAATCAGAACATTTTGTCGGAATACAATTGTCATAGATGCAATTAATTTGATAGTAAGCGAATTAAGGTTAAATTTTCTTATGTTGTAACTAACAATGACTTATAACTTTAGTATAATTTTATTTCCACTGTCGTTCGCATTTTTTCCTTTAATTCTTTCTCGGTAACCAATTTATCGGCATTATATTCAGAAATATACAGTTTTTAATCTTCAAGCTTCTTATATAGAAATTAATAAGCTTCTTATACTTTTTTTTTTTACATTAAGCAATTTTTATTAATATTATTTATTTTCAAATAATTAAAAATAAAATAACTAATTTATCACACATCTTTTAATTTGTCTGTGAAAAATGATATAAATAACTTAAACCTTAAATATAAAAAACAACCATTTCCATTATTGTTCCTTTTTTTTATAATAAAGAAATAAATACATACGTTTATTAAAACATTTTACAAAGTGATATATTTAATTGTTCAGACTTTGTGACTTAAAAAGAGTATTATAAAATTCAAGATCATCACCATCAAAATATTTTATCATTGACTTAAGGTCATTAATTTTTTTATCTGAGAGCAAAAAACGTGTTGAATCACTTTTTAATGGAGGAAATTCTTTCAGAATTTTAAGTATTTGTTTATTCTTTCTCTGAGGGGTACCTTTTACCAATCTTTCTTCAATTAACGGACCAGAGAACGATGTTTTGAATTTAATATGAAAAGGTAGATGTTTTTCATGACACATTAGTTTTACCTTTGCAAAAGGCACTTTATGGAAATATAAAGACTTGGAAGCAGGTTTGAAGTTTTTGAAGTCATCTTTGTACATTTGTATGACTTTCAACTCTACTCCAGAAGTTTTTTCAATAGATGACAGTAACTTGAATAAGGTAGGAGGACTGTAAATCTCAAAATGTCTTAATTTTTTCTCAATCACACTATGCGCAGTGTCAATATTCTGTACTGAACTATGAACAGGTTCACTATACTTCTGTTCAATGAGTGGTATTCTGCTTTCATTTTGAAAAATTTTTATTGCCATAGACACAATTGAGTTCTTATTCTGGGGAACACATGAATCAGACCACAAAATAATTTTATTAATTGATATATTAGGGCAGTCTTGAATAATTAACTTTAATAGTTTATACAGACAACTTGCAAGTTCATTTGCACCTCTACCAGCCATAGATTCATTCCAAAGTGCACAATAAGTTTTGTTATTCAATGATCAGTGGGCTGTGAAATTATAACAATTTAATTTTCTTTTGTAATAGAATGCAGAAATATTAGCAATTGGAAGGGGAAATACTTTTTCTAAATCAAAAGTTATAACTGCTGTGGTTTTGTATTCTCCATTTGCAACTTTAGCTAGGTCACATTTTCTTTCTTGTCTAGTTAATAGCTTACTCTCTCTATGCTGCAGTATTTTTTGATCATCTTTTTTGTTTTTATACTTTTGACATAAATCACACAAATCTTTCTTTGGTATATGAAATGCCAAATTAAACTCTGTATTAAAAGTTGAATAATAAACATCTTTTTTTACATTGAACTCTGGGTAAGTTTGTATAAACAACCTGTACATTTTAATTGTACTTAATGACGGCTCTAAATATTTTTTGTTAGTATTCTCTCTGCAATAGTGTGAATCAACTGTTGGAAAACTATTTATATGTTCTCTGATCTTATCTAAGACTTGATTAGGAGTTTTTCTACAAACCATTTTTCCTTTCTTCGGGGACCTTGGTAGTCCACTTACTTTATTTACCATGTTATCAAAATTATAGTAAATTCTTCTTTCACTGATATCTAATGTTTTTAGAAAAAATAATTTACAAACTCTGCTTCTAACATTGTTCTTTTCAAAATGATATTTATAAACACACTTCTTATGTTTACTAATTCCTAAACTTTTACTTTTTCAATCCCACCTTTCTATATTTTGAGTATAAAAGTTAAGTTTTTTAGTGTCACTTAAGTTCCAGAAATAAGAATGGATTTCAACTCTCTCATTAGCACTAAAAACTTTAAAACATTTTAGTTTACACACTGAAGAACAAGCTTCTCCTACTTTTCTCTCTGGTCTCTCTTGACCATTTCTATCTATGTAGGCCTTGCCACACTGCCTTTGCTTTTTTCTAACATTTATTTTCCACTTGTTAGTATTTCTTTGTCTTTTTCTTGTGAGTTTTCTGCAAAATATAATTAAAGTAACAATAAATCTATTGTATTGGAAATTATATTTGTTAAACTGCCTATTAAAAGTAGAAAAATTAATGTTATTAAAACTATAATTTAGAATATTATAAAAAAACAATGCTAAAATAAAAATAAATAAATAAAAGGTAATGATAATAAAAAGAAATTTCAAGAACTTATTTTGAATGAAAAAATAATGATCTCTTTAAAACTATTCGAGCACAAGACGTATTGTAATCAAATCTATGTACACAAGTATATTATATTTACTTTTCATTGTTAGGAGAAATGATAGTAGAAGAAAAAGATGAATTAGTAGGGTCTTCCACTACATATCTAGAAGTTTCTTCTTCCATTTGGTGGTTAGGCTCCAATACTATTGGTATCGGATTATCAGCATCACAAGCCATAAAATACTCCATATTTGTTATAAAATATTCCATATTTGTTACTTATCTTTACAAAAAACGATATATTTATAAATACTTTAGTTCTTTTGATTACGGGTAATAATTTTTATTTACCGAACATTTCAATTCAGTTCAAAGAAAAAAAAACAATTCAATATTAAAAAATAAATGGAATGCATTACTTTTTATTTACAAAAAACAAATGTTTAAAAGTAAACAAGTGAATGAATATACGTATTATTCTAAAGTCACGTGAGCAAATAGAACGCTATTATTGGTCTACGCTAATTACAACAAATGTAACTCGAGCGTTTCGTATGAAAAGTTCATTTACGACAAATGACCTACTGAAATATATTGGAAAAAATTTTAATTGAGCTACGGATAATTTTTTTAAAAATAAGTCCACAAAAAATAGATAGTTCGCATATAGGGTAAAACCACCTATTCCTGGCCACTTAATTTTAAACTTCGTTATATATTACCGCGAACGGCATAGGATCATGAAAAAATATTTCTAAACTCTTAATAAACTTCTTGAGATACAATTTATGACAAGTTTGGTAATTTTTGTCAATAAATTAACAAGTTTCAGCACAAATACAATAAGGCTTAAAAAACACCAAATCCTGGCCGGAGATCCGAAACATGGCCATTGCGAACTTATTCCTGGCCATTAAGTTTTACGAAGTAAAAGTAGTGACAATGATTTTAAAAACACAACAAATTTATTGTCTCGAGTTTAAAAAATAAGTTCTGCACAAATTTTTACTTGTGTATATTCAGGAAATATAGAATAAAAGCAAAATGCGAAAATAATAAAAAAATCCTTTTTTTAACAGCTAAACAAAAATAAATTTTAAATCGCTTCACAAAACTTAGCAAATGTCTTAAATGAATAAAAACATAAACTTGCTATACTTATGTAATTAATACTAATGTTTTTTGTCATGTCATAAAGTAGCAGTTTAAGAAAAAAGCCAGCGTTTGATAAGATTTTCAGTTTTAAAATGTATTTTACTATTTCAACAACAATCTTAAAAATATACCAATTCAAAATGGTCCTTATGAGGTTTAGTAAAAGAAGTATATTAAATTAGGCAACAAAATACATAAACATAATATAGTGATACTTTGCAAATAACTCAACATTGAATTGCTGTTTTTTTTCAAAATAAAAAAATTAAAATTTCAATAAAAATATTTAACAGCAAAATAATTAAATATATATTTAAAAAATAAAGCAAACAATTACAACACTTTTATCAGGATACCGATTCGTTCATCGTTTTTGGATCATTAAGTTACATTAACATTTTTCAACATTGTTTGCAAGAGTTGCTTGTATCGTCTGTATTTTTTTTTTGTTTAGATTGGATTAAATTTTTTTTATTTGGTTTTGTTTTATTATTCATATTATTTGCTTTGTCAGATAATGGAACTTTAGTCTTTGCAATCAGTTTTTTCTCAGCAATCTCAGATTTCAATAATTTACACTCTTCTTTTTCCTTCAACTTTTGTTAAAGTGCTTCAAATCTCTTTCTGGACCGATTCTCTTTTTCTTTATTTTTTTCTCTTTTAGTTTCTATCTCCAGAATCTTAGCATCGCAGGCTTCCTTAGATGTCAATATGAAATATGTTGGTTGCAGGCCATTTTTTGAAAATTTTTTAGTAGTTGGCAAAATCTTTTTTGGGTATGGTAATATATCATTGTCATCGTCCTCAGTGTTTAACAGATTATTTAAACCATAAGATGTAGATGCATTGGTGAGAAGAGTATATGTTGTATCATTAGACTTATTATTAACAAGCGGTGTTGAAACATGGTCAAGTGCTATTGTATTTTTTGGAAGAGCAGTTAATACATCAGGAGATAACATTTTCAAACTTTTCCAACTCATAAAAGTTTCATCACTCTTAATGTCAAATCCTTTATCAAAACAAAAAGCAAAACATTGGCGTTGTTGGTCTGTTAAAACAGATTCCAGATCATCGATGGAATAAGTTGGTAAAACAAGACTAGAACTATTCACTTTTTTCTCTACACAATTGGATTCAATAGCAAAATCTATTTGTACATTACTTACTGCAAAGTTTGTTTGATGTGGTTGTAATATAATTTCAGAAGTTTTTTCAGATTTTTCCAAAAATGGATTAATAATATGCTTCTTATCTTCGTCAAATCTTATACTTTTTTCATATTTAGCCTCAGTTAATTGTGATGGTTCATAAAGGTTGTTTGGCAGATAAGCCTCTGGTGGAATTTTATTGGGATTGAATGGAAATATACCACAGGCATTAAACCCTGATTCAATGTTCTTTTCCGATAAGGCTTTTACCCATGCTATTCTAAACAAAGCACAAAAATTCCTATGTGACACTAAAACACCTGGATACATATTCATCATATCTTGGCAAGCAACATTATAGTGTTGTTTGAGTGGTCCAAATACACTCCGATCACAAGGTTGAAGCCAATGTGATGTGTGTGCTGGAAGTTCAGCTATAATGATGTTATTCTTGATAGCTGATTCAAACAATTCTATGAAATTATGAGAACTATGACCATCCAAAATTAATATTTGAGGTCGCTCAGGTCCTATATTTGTTAAAAAAGATTCCGAAAACCAAAGTAATGCAATACCTTGTTTAGTCCACCCAGAATCAGAAACACTCCAAGTACTTCTTTCGGGAGCTGAAAGAACTTCAAAGCCATTTAAAGCTCTTCTGGTTTTACCTTTCACAATAATGTGAGGAGGTATGTGAGTGCCTGAGGCACTAATTGTGGCAATTATTGTTATTGTTTCACAATTTCCACTTGTCCGACTTTGTATATATCTTGAACATGACTTAATAACAACCTTGTCTGGTGTATGCTGCAATTGCAAACCAGTTTCATCCATATTCCACACACAATGGGGTTTGCAATAAAGACCCATCTCATCCATAACTTGCTTCAGCGCGTTAAAATAAATAGAAACCTTTTCCTTGTCCATACACTGATGGCGAATAGCAGCTGTACCCTCAGGAACTCTTAGTCGAAGAGTTGAATGTCTTTTTTTAAGTAGAGACCACCATTTTTTAGATGGCAGACCATTCTTGAATGGAATACCCCGCTTTCTTGCTATATCCCCAGCATATTTCATAAACTGACGCCTTCCAAAACCAATACCCATAGATGCTCTTTTAGATGCATATTCAACAAGCTTAAGCTCATCTTCACTTCCAAGTTTTGTAGAACAACCTGGACGTGCACCCATTTCAGTTTTTCCATTAAGACGATTTTGCAAAGTGCAACGAGGAACCTTGTAAGTTTTAGATGCAGTACGTTGAGTCATTCTTTTTTCTTTGACTGCAGCCACTGCTTCGTCCATTTGGCTTTTTGTCCATTTTAAAACTTTTACTCCTTTCCTCGGGTTAAAGTTACAGTGTTTTGTTTTACTTTTTTTATTTTTGCACATTTTTTTTATTTGAGTGGGATGCATAATTCAACCTAAAAAAATTTACTTATAAAACCAAAAAGAATAAAATGTTTCAAAACAGAAAACGTTTTCTCTTATGAGATTTATATTAAAAAACTTAATTTTAAAAACAAACAAGAAAACATATATAAATTATATTTAACATGCAATGTATATATATATATATATATATATATATATATATATATATATATATATATATATATATATATATATATATATATATATATATATATATATATATATATATATATATATATATTCATAAGTGATCATAAAGTTGTATTTTTTTATTTAGTTAAACTTTATATATATATATATATATATATATATATATATATATATATATATATATATATATATATATATATATATATATATATGTATATATAATTTTAGCATGAAAATAATAAAATAGAATAAATAATGTAGATAATAAAAATTTGACTCAACTTTATAATTAAAACATTTTATTTTAACTAACTTTGTTTTTTTATAACAAAATTTATATTACAATTAAGACCTTATTCATGGCCAAGAATAGGTTGACATGTGGCCATGATTAGGTCATTATTTATGGGTAACAAAAACTAAAAAAGTGACAACTTAAACACAACCAAACGAAGTAATTTTTATTTCAAATCAAAGTAAAATGTTTTTATTACTAGAATAAACCATTGCAATTGAGTTAAATTTTATTATTGTTATTAAACAAGATAAATCAGCGAGACGTTTTTTCGCATTTTTGTTTTCACGTTCGGAATATTTTCCACAATATAAACAAAATTAGTATAATTTTAAATCTCAAATAAAAAAACGTAGCGTTGATCTTATGTAAAGGACTGAGGTTCCAAACTTAAAGTTAGATTAAATTTTCATTTTCAAAAATTTGGAAAGCCACCAACTCAATATTTAAGACAATAAAGTTCATTGAAAAAAGGCCAGGAATTGGTGCTGGCCAGGTATAGGTGGTTTTACCCTATAAGACATTTTTTTCAAAAATGTCGAATACGACACTTGTATTCCGGGCTGACGATATATTAAACAAAAACAAGCCAGTAGAATTATATGTAATGTGCATAAATTAAATAGTTTTAAAAATATAGTTAAACAGTATTTACTTGAATTAACAGGCACAAACATATTTTTGTATTTTTAAGTAAAAAGAAAATCTTTTAATATTTCTTACTGTTTCTATTTATTTAATTTTGCAGTTTATCGTATTCTTGTTGTTATTATGTATTAACTTGTTTAAATAACGAGTATTTGTAAATTTATATAACTTGTAAAAAATACTTTACGCTTACTATAGGGGCTTGGTGCCAAGACTTCTGTCTTCTACTTGCTCCTGTCTTTCTTAATTTTTATTTAAATTTTGTTGATAAAAATTGTAAAACAAGAACGTTGTAAAATATTTATAAATGACGAATAAATGTTTCTATTTCTATCTTCGCCTCTATTTTTTAGATGTTTTATGTAGAGTTTTTGTTTTGACGATTTCCTAATTCCTCTGTTAATCCAAGAGGTGGTCAGGTATTTTAAACTTCTCTTTCAACTTTTGGAAATTGTCGAGAGTTAGGAAAATGTCTATAAAGTTAATGTAAGCGGAGTTTGTTTGTCCGAGGTTACATTCGTAATATTTTATATTTTGACCGCTAGTAATAAAATCTAAAATATAAATAAAGTATAAAAAACAAAACAAAATCATCATAAGAAGCATTAATAATTTTTCAAGTTTACTTTAATTTTGTTTTGTTTTTAATGAAAAAAGCTTTTTATTTTTATTTGATTTGTTTAAATTATCAATTTTTCAAAAGTATCAATATCTGTATATTTTTTTCTCAGGGTTGTTAGTTGACACAAAAGACCAAAGAATATCAAAATATATAAAGGCAAAAATGTTTTTTTTCCTCCACTTTCTTTGTCCTTGTCATGCCTTAAGATTACTTTTTTGATAATTAACTGAATTGATCCTATCTTCACACAAAACTCACGTTTATATAAAATGTGCTACTAAATTGCTTGCGGGTTTGCTTTTAAAAGTAACCCTGTCATTGATATAATTTGTTTTAAAATCGGTTAATATTGCTTGGGGGTTTGTTATTCTTTTTTTTAATCTTTTAAAATACTTTTCTTTTTTTTTTAATTTTATTTCATATTAATATTTGTTTAATATTAATATATCGTAACTCTTTGTAAAGACTTAAAAGTAGAAAATAAAATAGAGCAAAAACATTTGCTAAAAAAAGCTTTTTAATTTAAATTTAATAGTTCAGTAAACTAAAGATTAACAGGTATGTTTCGAAATGTTGTGCATTCCTTTCAATCTTTTGTTTACTGAACTACTAAAATAAAAAGTTTATTATCCACTTTTTAGTACAAAAAAATTATTTATTTTAGCAAATGTTTTTGCTATATTGTATTTTACTTTCGATGAATAAAAATTGTAGTATCACTTTTTACAGAATATTTTTTTCTTTCTTTCTTTTTATTAACATCTATATTTCAGAACTTTTCTTTGATCTAAAAACTAAAAAAACCAATAAATATAATAATTACACAATGTTACAAAAATTTTTTTATCTGTTCATCAAAATTTTTTAATATATCTCAATTAATTTAAACCATTCGATTCTCTGAAATCGTAGTCATCAATGAGTTTATTCGGAGTATTTTCTTCAGAATATTATGCAGCCGCTTCTTCAGATTTTAGGAAAAGGCAACTCATCCCTCCATGGAACTGGTTCAATTGAAGATGGTATACTTAGATAAACTAGAATCAGCTTTTACTTTGGCTTTTTCTACTTTGGAATTTTAACAATTCAGAAATAACACTCTACCTGATAGTTCATTGGTTTAACAGTCTACCTGATAGTTCATTGATTTTCTCCATATTCTTGGAATTACTTAGCTCATTGACTTTTACATTCACGTAACCATTCTTCCCGAGGTGATCTGCAGATGACACAATTGTAGTGTGGTGCCACAAATTGTCCTGATTTCCTATAGCCATGCCAAAATTAGAGCTGTATGCTGTAAAGAATTTATACCACTGAAAATCTTATGTTTAGTTTGTATTAATAATAATAATAAAACCATAATACCACTAAAATCAGCACGCCAAAATTACATAAGAAACATTAAAAAGTTAATATAAACAAAAATGTTGTAACATTGTGTTATTATAAACCTGCATTATAAGAAATTTTATCAAGAATATGTTAAAAATCTTCTAAAATCGACTACAATTAGGCCAGGGTTAGGGTCAGAGTTAGGGTCACATTTAAAATACTATAAATTGGAAAAATCTTAGTTACGATGTTACAAAACCCATTACTAGACGCAATGCTTGTTTTAAATCACTTTCTTGATTTTTATCCAACGTCCTCCAAGTCTTGGGAATAATGTAATATAATAAATATACAATTTAAAGAAATTGGATTTATCAATCAACTGAATAGCGCAACTTAGAACTTGGTATTTTAAAAATGAAGTGGAATGATTTAAAAAAAGTACAATTGTTCCTTTGATTACTTATAAAATTTAAACATAATTTTTATAGACATGAGGTTAACTAAAAGCTAAAAAGTTATTACTAAAAAAAGTTAATAAAAAACATGTATTTGCAATTTTTTTCGTCTTATCTATAGGACTTAACTGCGTAGTTTTGTTGATGACCATAATTTTCATTTATTCATTAAAATGATTTGTTCCCTTATGTATGACTTGTACAAGGTTGTGTATGACTTTTACAATGTTAATGGCGTAGTTAATTTTACTTTAGATTGCCCTCATAAGTTACAGAATATTAATCTTTGTGCGTTTAGTTTACCTAAAAACTTTCTCAATATGACTTATGATGCACGGATTAAAAATAACCCAAGAAAAACAATGACATTAAATGTTTCCAATATTCGTAGATAATTATTGCCACCAGCAACAAAAATTGTCACAAAAAATTTTATTAGGTTTTTGTTTAGTAGAATATTTCTTTTTAATAAGCAGATTTTTAATAATAATAACTTTTTAGCTTTATATGTAATCTAAACCAACAAAAAGTCTGCAATTTCACAGCTTGAAACTACCATTAGTATGACTAATCTAGGTGTTGTTTTAATATATTTATAAAACAAATACCTACATAAAACATATGCGTACATTGTTAATATAATTTAAACAAAAAAAAAAGTTTTTGTATTCGGGTTACTTGTGTGATTTCACTTTGGTCCGATGTTTGTTTTAATCTACCCATTAAACGTTGAAACAAAAAAAAATTGTTGAAATGTTTTTTATATAAAAAATAACTGCACCAACATCACAAACTAAAATAATTTTGGTTAGGTGTCGATTGTATTTCAGGAATGCAAAATTATTATCATATTATATATATATATATATATATATATATATATATATATATATATATATATATATATATATATATATATATATATATATATATATATATATATATATATATATATATATATATATATATATATATATATCAGCGGCGGTTTTAAGCGCAGGCAAGTCAGGCATTTGCCTGTGGCTTCGCTTTTTTTTTTCTTAGTACAAGTAATATAAAAAAATTTTCTTAGTACAATAAATATAAACAACGAAACTCATTTATTAAAATTCAATATAATGTATGCGTACAGTATTTTTATAAACAGTATTTTTATAAAATATTCAACTTTACATATACATCTATTATTATGTATGTAGCAATTTTTTTTTGCGTTATACATAATGCCTGGCAACTATATAAAAGAGTATGCGGTTTCTAGTCTCATACATTGACAATGACTGTGACAAATATATCTTTGCCCATATACACCTACACGTCTCAAAGGCTTTTTCTGTTTTTCCATCCTCCTAACTGAATGACTTTTTGTTTGTTTGTTTATTTATTTTATATAATATTGTCTTTACATTTTTACTGTTGCACAAGACATAATCTGAGCAGTGATGGGATGTTATGCTGGTTCCGGGTATTTGTTGTAGCGGTTTCTCTTTGAGCCATAGATCAGTGTTTATTCCATGTATAGGTGTTTTATCCATTGTGGATTCGATGAAGTATGGCTACATTTGCTAACAGTTATTGACAATAGTCCCCATAAGCGGGGCTGCCCCCTCCCTGGGAATATCCTTGGTGAGTTGGTGAAGTCTAAAGTTGGAGACTCTCCTTGCATTGCTGTTAAAGCCATCTTGGGTTCTTTGATTTACGACTGGCACTTCCCTTATTATTGTTGTGGCTTTTATATTTACTCCTTACGCTGGCTTTTGATTAGACTCGACGTTACAGAACTTACAACAAAGACTGATTTTTCTTTTACTAATTTATCACATTTACATACTATTTTTATTATTTTACATTAATGTTTTCATGAGGACGCTTGTTCCTTCCTTCTGACTTTGAGTCTTTATGCATTTTATGAGTTGAGTTCTTTATGTACATTTTAATATACAAAATCCTGTACGTTTTTGGTTTTATATTGAAAAGATTTGTGGTTTCTGTAGTATTATATTTGTTTGACGTCGCTATGCCATTTTTGTTTTTGTGAGCACTTTAATGTCTTCATTAACGATCTTTTTATTTTTCCTGACAACAATTTTGTTTTTAGTTTCTCGTTTGTTATAGTTTGTTATATTGCTATAGCTATAGTATGATTGTTGTTGGTATAAAAAATGTTGTGTTATGATTGTGTGCGAGTTACAATTTTTTGGTATAATGTAAGTAATGAATGATGTAAAAAACCAAATTAAAAACTCATAAAAATTTTTAAATTAAAACTCATAAAAAACTATTTACGTTCCACTATGGGTCAAGACCACTTATCTGCATTAGCTTTAATTTCCATTGAAAATAAAATAAGTCGGTCCTTGGACTGTTCTGATTTAATTGATGAGTTTGCGTCTTTAAAACTCAGAAAGGTTAAGTTTTAAGTCAATGTAATCGATCCTCCTAAAATCTGCGAAAAAAATAAATGGTATCGCAGTAAATAAAAACATAAAAAAAGTAAAATAAAAACATAAAAAAAGAGAAAAAAAACTTTGAAACTATAAGATATATTTTCCTTAGACCAAGTCAATTTTTAGTATATATTTGTTTGCTTTAAGCTACTTCCCTTGCTTTTATTAGATTCACTAGAATTTCAAACTCCGTTTTATCTATTACCAATCTTTAGTAAACCTTGCAAAGCAATTTCAGTTTAAAATGTTGACAAAGTTAAAAGCCGTAGCGCAGTGGTTATTGAGTTGGCTTCAGGATCGAAAGGTCTAAGGTTTGATGTGGCCTTACAAGCAGAATTGGGAATAAAGGTGGTGATAAATTTTTTGATAAATAGTTTTCTGCTCTGTAACAAAAGCGTTAATTATAATACTTTAATAAAAGAAACTAAAAAGATGAAATTAAACAAAAGATTTACGATAGAAGCAGTGAAGCATGGCGCTGGACATTAAAAGGTTTCAATTATCGCTTTAGTTTGCGAGATCGCTATTGTTAACCTAGACTGGATTCAGTTTCAGCAAAAATGAAGTAACTCTTATTTTGAATGATTTTATTATTTATTAAGTAGAAAATAAAAAAAAATTTAAATATTGAAAAAAAAGTTTAAGCAAAAGCAAAAATAAACTTTATTAAAGCTATGCTCCAGTTTTTGGGCTGATACTTCTAGCATATGCATAGGTATTTTAACAAATACTATACAGTTTAAACAAATATTGTACATTTTTATTTTTTGAGTTGAGCTCAACAACAATATATATCAAGCTTTAATGGTTCTCGATTATCCCAGTCTACATGAATCGTGTTCTTATATTATCGATTAAATTTCCTGTTTTTTCTTTTCTCCGGTGAAAACTTCTACTCCAATAATCTTACTTCTTTTGACCTTTGAGTGAAGGTTCCTGTAGGCCTTTAATAAATATAATTTTTTTATCCTTTTGGTTTTACTACTAAATCTTATTCGAATATCTTCTTCGGACCTTTTCTATTCCATCAAAATTAACTGTTGATTTGACTGATTAACAAATACAAAAAAACAACAACAGGCAAAACACACGCATAAAGCAAAAAAATATTAGATTTAATTATTTACGATTTTAAATTTGCCAATTCAACCCTTATAACAACGAATTTCAGGATTATTTTGGCTAGCATGACACCGTTTTACAAAGAATTTCCAAATTGCAGTTCGTTGAAACATTTGCTCCATGATTTGTACTTACGCGATCCTACACAATGCACTTACTCTACGCGTTTGTGACGCAAAATCCATTATGCAACACACAGATACATGATTTGATTAGGAAATTATTTTCTGCTTCGATGTTCTCTTATTAAAAATTCTATTATATTTCAAAATTCGTATACAATTAAAAATTTCCAAAGCATTTAAAATCTTAATTCTGTAGACTATACTCAAAGCAGAATTCAGAATACTGCTTGTTTCCGGTTATTGTTTTTATATCGGTATGACAATCAACCGGCTAAACTTTTATCTGCTGAAGATAGAGATGAAATTTACAAATTATTACAACCCAGTGTTCGTTTCTTTTTTATCCCAAATACGTGCGATATTTTACTTCATATATTGAATTCTTACTTTATTAATACAGTTTTTTAGTTTTGATGTTGTCATTAATGTTTTAAACAGTTTTTGATTTTCATCCTTATAACTGAAGTTTGCAGTACCCCCACTTACCATC